>NC_060138.1:574873785-575183785 GCF_021461385.2 Schistocerca piceifrons | reverse complement strand
GCTGCATATAGTTGTGACAGAAGACTGATAATGCATCAAAACAACAAGTGCAAAAAAAAAAAGATGAACAGAGGGAAGAAAAATATCGAACCACAAAAAATATGCTTATGTTTCGTAAATAGAGCGATAGTGCAACCCTTATGTGACCGGATCGGAGGAAACACGGATGCCAAATAAAAACGGAAAGCATTGTAATTAACCACTTATTTGGACAAAAAACGAGAAATTAATTGTTTTTTTAATCTATCAATGATACACATCGAAACAATCGTGTGTAATAAATGTATCATTATAAATCCCACTGGTAATGTCTTAAAGTGAAAAGATGAAACGCGTCTGGGAAAATAAAACACATTGCAACAAGAGAAGGTGTTGTTATTTACAAAACAAATATTTCTGTGCTTGCTGCAGAGGATGGCCATGCAAAGAAACTAGTTAAGTTGCTGGTGTTTCTCAAATGAAATGTTTGAAATATGTTCGCAGTGTTATGATAATGAAACGTGGACTTCCAACGCAGACACCGTTAAAAAACCGAGGATTGGAAGGGAAGAAATGGTCGGATGCATACTGCGAACTAATTGGAGAAAGAAGGAAACAAACAAGGAATTGAGGAACAGACTGGGATGGAAAGAGAACTGTGCGGAAAATGAAAGCAATGTTGGCAAAGTACGCAGAGCACGACCCGATGATAGACGGGCATGGAAGTTCTTAGCTGTATCGGCAAAAGATAAAGAAAGAAGAATGAAAAAAAAAATGATAACAGCCGACATCGAGAAAGATCGGTTTCGGTTACAGAGAAAAGTTCGAGCAATACTGACCGTAAAACCTACCTTAGAAAATAGTTTTAAGAAAGGCAAACCTACGTTGTAGCATTAATAGATTTAGAGAAAGTTTTTGACGTTGTTGTTTGACAGATACTCTGTGAAACTGTGAAGTTAGCAAGCATGAAAAACAGGAAGTGAAAGGTTGTCAACAACTTGTACAGGAGCCAGTCTACAGATGTATGGTTCGAAGGACATGAAAGGGAAGCAGTAATTAAGAAGGGAAACATATATGGTTGTAGCGTATTTCCAACTTTGTTCAAGCTGTACACAGACCGAGCTGTGAACGACATCAACGAAAAATTTAGAAAGGGAATTAAAATTCAGTGTATATGAAGTTTTGCCTGTGGCATTGTTACAAGATCAATACCATCAAATGTAAGACAATGATAACGCGATGTAGTCGAATTAAATCAGGCGACGCTGAGGGTATTAGATCAGAAAATGAGACTCTAACAGTAATAAGTGAGCTGTGCTATTTGGAAAGCAGAATAAGTGATGACGGCTAAAGTAGAGAAGATATAAAATTGAGACTGGTAAGAGTAAGACAAATATTTCTGAAAAAAGAAGAGATTGTTAAAAACGAATATAAAATTAAGTCATGTCTACAGATATTTGTGTGGGCGTAGCCTCTAACAGAAGGGAAGCGTGGACGATAAGCGGTTTAGACAAAAAGGGACTGGAAGGTTTTGACATGTGATGCTAGAGGAGAATGCTGAAGATCAAATACATAGGTCGGAAACCAATGAGGAGGTACTGATTTTAATTAGGGAAAAGAAATTCGTGCCACATCTTGACTAAAGGAAGAGATCATTTGATAGCACACATCCTGAGGAATCAAGGAATAGTGAAGTTATCAACGGAGGGAAGTGTGAGGGACAACAATTGGGGGGGGGGGGGGGGGGCATACAAGAGCTACAGTTACCGATGAAGGCTGCAGTAGTTCTTCATAGATGACAGAACTTGCACACGACAGACTGGCATGGAAAACTGCATCAAATCAGTTTTCGGACTGAAGACCACAAGATGACGAGCTTATGGGATGTGGGTGGATAGCATTCGAAAACATGGAGGAGCAACGCGTGTGTGTATGGATGAATGCTGTAGTCATGTAGTGGTCAAGAGGAGGACTGTGTCCAATACGTGATGCCGAATGGATGACGGTGACCTCAGTACCAAGGTGTAAGCACAGAGGTGACTGTAGCAACGCAGATTTTTATGCATATTGTTCCAGGTGAGCAGGTATAAATGTGGAATTACGCTGTTTCGCCACTGCTTTGTCCAAATGACTTCGGTTAGCCGGCCAATTGACTTTAAACTGCAGAGGAAAGTAAAAACGTAGTTCGCCGGGAGGAAAGTACAACGTAGGATAAACCACAATGAAAACAAGTTTTTGCGGATAGGAGCAGCAGCGAGCGGCAATCCCGAGCGACAACTCTGTGGCCTCGGCAGACAGCGGCGGTGCGAGTATACACACAAACAGGAGGCGGCCACTGCAGACTGCACGGGCTGTCCGCTTTGCGGTCGGGAGAGGCCTGGCCTCCGTGTGTGACAGGCCGACTCACTGTGCAGCCTCCAAAACACAAAAGGAAACAAAACAAAAAAATGGTTCAAATGGTTCTGAGCACTATGGGACTTAACATCTACGGTCATCAGTCCCCTAGAACTAAGAACTACTTAAACCTAACTAACCTAAGGACATCACACAACACCCAGTCACCACGAGGCAGAGAAAATCCCTGACCCAGCCGGGAATCGAACCCGGGAACCCGGGCGTGGGAAGTGAGAACGCTACCGCCCGACCACGAGCTGCGGACAAGGAAACGCCACTCTGCGTTTTATGAGCCTGTGGCAGTATATAATCTGATTCGGATTTTAGTTCGGGAAGCAGCTTTACAAATCCTGAAGGTGACATGAGTGCCTGCCGCTGTCCGCCGTACACGTAATCTTTCCTGTAGCGTCTCCCTAGTCCCTACTGCAGTTAGTTTAGCATTTCCGTGGCGCTTTCGCGACGAAACCTCTGGAGAACTCTGCCGCTCTACTTTTGAATTTTTTCTGTGTCTTCCATTTATCGAACATAATAAGGATCCCACGTTACCGAACAAGACTCAGGAATTGGTCGAACTTGGATCTTGTAAGCGAGCTGTATTCTGTGCTTGGTAAGACTCCCAGCCAATCCAATCGAACAGTACTCATGAATTCGTCAAAAATTGGTCTTGTAAGCGGGCTCTATTTGTGTGGATTACGTTTCCGCCGTATTCTTCCAACATATCGGACTAGCATCGGCCTCCTATACTGCTAGATTTAAGTGGTTGTTTCACCTTACATCACTCTCGACAGAAATTCATTATTTAACATTGTCTCGAGGTCTAAAAATGCGCCGGCCGGAGTGGCCGATCGGTTCTAGGCGCTACAAATGGTTCAAATGGCTCTGAGCACTATGGGACTTAACATCTATGGTCATCAGTCCCCTAGAACTTAGAACTACTTTTTTTTATCCTTTTTTTTTCTTTAAATTTTTTTTTAACAGTAAGGAACTGAAAACTAGTAAGTGCACTCTTTGCGTCGAGTTGGGGACGCACATAACTAAAACCATGCTAATAGTTGTAGAAAAAGGCATAAAGAAAGAGAGCAAAGTGCGGGGCGAAGGAAACCATGAAACAAAACTGAAGGGTGGAATCCATACCACCATTAACCAGTGCTACATCTTGCACCGGATGGGGAAACTAAAACTGCGAAGACCTTTTCGCACCGGGGACAAAAAGAGGAAATGGGGCAAATACTGCTACAGAGTGTGAGGGTTCACAACGAAACTCTCCATCTGCTGTATCATCCAGGTATGACTTCTCGTAATGATGAAAGTAGATCCCACGTCGTACCGTGTAGTGTTCTATCATCGTATTGTAATTTTAGCTTCTCTTACCCGTGATGTTCCAGCTACGTGGAGGGTCGTGGAACGCACTCCACAAAAAATTGGAAAAATATTGTCGATACTTAGGGTTACGGAGGATCTTGCAATGTCGTTCCTGCAAATAGTTACAAAAGTCTAAAGTGTCCTTAGTGCCGTCTTGAAACAAATAATGCACTGCATGTCCACGAAGCCACGTCATTGCATTAGTTTTAGTGCGTGGGTAATACGTTTCATCCGGGAATAAGATAGTCTTGGGGTCGATATGATTCGGCGTTACCCGAAGGAAGTATGCTGACATTTGCCTCACTAAGTGCCACACTGCCGTAGACTCGCCACAGCTAAGACGGTGTTCATCGTCGTCTTGGACGCCACAGCTCGTGCACGTGGGTGAGTCCACCATGTGGATCGCATGTAGCCTTGATCTGGTCACCTGCTTACCGTTGACAGTGATATACCACATCGCCGTGACGTCAGTGTCCAGTGTTACGTGGTGAATTGTCCTCCACACTACTCGCCAGTTGACGTTCGGGTGCTTACTCTCCACGACGTTATCGGGTCGTCCACGTTGCAGGACCCTATAAACCGTCTTTGCCGTCGCCAGTTGAGTCGCTGGTAAGGCAAGTCGAACGTAACTGAGTTCGAGGTAAAAGACACCGATGTAGAAGAGCGAGGAGGGGACATGGTGTATCGGCACAGGCGGCAACAGGGAGGGCGGTGCTAGTTCTTCTATTAAGAAACTGGTCAGACTGTCCGGACGGCGGTGCCGTAGTTTGACTAATGTGCTCACAAATAGGGCGACCGCTCTGTCATAAACGTGATAAAGGCCAAGCCCTCCCCGATCCGGAGGGTGAGAGTCTCATATTTGATCTTGAAAAGCATTCCTGAACTCACGAAGGGCCCAAAAGCCGCATGTATACGGCGTGCTAACATCACCAGTATAGGTAATATCTGGGCGATGTGCGGAATGCGTGACGCTAAATGTGAGTTAACATACTGGGTCCGTTGGACGATGTCCAGGGCTCGTAGGCGGTTGTTGGCAATTCCAGTCCGAACATTCCGTAAAAGCCGTCGAAAGTTGTGAGCAGCGGTCCGTCGTATATCGTCTGTAAAGTCAATGCCGAGACATTTCAAACTATCTCTGAGCTGTAAGGGGGTGACACTGTTCTCAGACAATCCGACCCCGATGTTCATCGCCACCGATTTTACGACGTTGATACGACTACCAGCGGCCATGCCATATTTCGTTATCCAATTTAGTGCGCTAGTGGTGTCGTCACCGTGGCGGATGACAATCACCAGGTCGTCAGCGTACGCTTTACACCGGAAAGTGTGGCCTCGTAACGTCATACCCGTTAGTCGTTGGCGCAGGCCGCAGAGGAGATGTTCCATGGCCACAGCGTAAAGTAAAGTGGACAGAGGGCACCCTTGGCGTATCGATCGAGAAATGGTGAGGGGCTGCGAAGGTCGGCCGTTGACGATCACCTTGGACGTCGCGCCACGGAGGAGTCGCATGACGACAGTGACGAATGGCTGTGGGTACCGCATATGTTGGAGGACCGCTTCCAAATAGTTGTGGTCCACTCGGTCGAAAGCTTGACTAAAATCGATTGCCGCCAGTGCACCCTTCAGACGACATGCCCTCGCCAGTGAGATCAAGTCACGATATTCACTGAGTGCTGTTTGAATATTATTGTCGCCTCCTAATGACGTTTGATCGGGTGAGATAACATTTCGTAGGGTCTGGCGTATCCGCGCCGCTAACAGTCGAGAAAAGATCTTAAAGTCGCAGTTCAATAGCGTCAACGGGCGGTAGTCCTGCAGTCGTGAGCCACCGGACGGTTTGTGAATAGGAATAATCATTCCTTCCACAAGGGCCGCAGGGAGCGGCACGTCCAGGGATAGGAGTTCGCGACAGATGTCCGTCCATCGGGAGGCTAATAAATATTGAAAAGTCCGGTAAAATTCCAAGGGGAGGCCATCAGGACCCGGAGACTTGTTGACAGCACCTTTTCGAAAGGCGTCGATCACTTCTTCTTCTGTAATTTCTTCCATCAAGGCCGCTTCCATTGCCGGGGTGACGGTGCCGTAAATCGTCTGAGAGACGTCCTCCAGTGCTGTCGGATCAGGGTTGTAGAACGCTGTGTTTATGTCTTGTTGTGTGGTGAGGCGATGACCGTCCGCCGTGTCGATGAAGCGTATCAGCGCTCGTTGGCGTCGTTTACGTTCACGAAGGACGTGGAACATTGACGGGCGTTCGCTCGGTATCCGATCCTGCGTCCTCGAGCGGATGACTACCCCCTCTAGGTGGCGTCGCATATGAGCGAGGATCTGAGCCTTAGCACGGTGGACCGCCGTTTGTCGTTCCGGAGACGGCGCCATAGCATCGCAGTCGCGCAGGACCCGGAAGTAAAAGTCGAGTGTATGTCTTCGCCAGGTAGCGTTGTCACGACCGTAGGTTATCAACGTTCGCCTCAGTGCCGGTTTGGCGCAGTCCAACCACCAGCGGATCGTTGTGGGATATGCACGGAGGCGATTTTCACACGAATGCCACGTATCCTCAACGGCTTGGCGGCAATCCGGGTACGACAGGTGAGCGATGTTTAATTTCCACGGGCTGCGGCTTCTCCACACTTGTTGCCGCCGCAGGGTGACGGCACAAATGTAAGCTGAGTGGTCCGAGAACGCTGCAGGCCACAGTTCCGCATCCTGTGTTCCAGCGGCGAGAGAGCGTGAGACATAAATCCGATCGATACGACTGGAAGAGTGACTTGTGAAGTGCGTGAATCCCGGTCGGTGGCCGTGAAGATGTTCCCAAGTGTCCACCATCTGCAGGTCTCGAATTAGCGTCCCGAGTTCCGGGCACGGATTATGTCGTGGGAGTTGATCTCTGGGCGCCAGTACGCAATTGTAGTCACCTCCAAACACCAGATGGTCGTGGCGGCCTTGGAAGAGCGGGGCGACGTCTTCCGCAAAGAATCGTGAACGTTCGCGACGTTTGTCCGTCCCGGAAGGTGCGTAGATATTGATAAGGCGGACCCCCAGTACTGTGAGTGCCATTCCTCTTGCTCCAGGCAGAAACAGGATATCGTCCGCCACTATCCCTTCCCGAAGAAGTACAGCGACACCGCTGCCTGTTGGGGAAGCTGGAGAGACGCAAGCATCGTAACTGTACATGCCTGGGAAGTCGTCCATGTACACTTCCTGGAGAAGGGCTATGTCGATGGAAGCAGAGTTCAACATATCCTGAAGCAAGGATAACTTAGCGCGCGTCCGTATAGTGTTAATGTTTATAGTTGCAACGCGATAAGTTTGAGGTCTATCCACAGCATCCGTGTTGGCCATCAATACCCTGGTAAGGCTGTCTCGTCACTGTAACTGACGGCGGGAAAGGATCAACACTGGTGGGGTAAATTTCCCCCCGTGTAGACGACACGATGGGCAAGGAGTGTTCCTCACAGTCGTCCGCCCAGTCGCCGTGAAACACCATCGGCTGTTGGTGGCTGTTAGTGGCTGCTGCGGCACTCGGCGCTGACTCCATCGGCTCTGCTGGCTGGGAATCGGCAGCGGATGTCTGCTTGTGATCCTGCTGTGCTGTGGGGTCTGAGGGGCTGAAGCCGTCACCACGGCGATCTGTTGAGTTTGAAGTTACAACGGCCTCTGAACCGCCGGTACCGTCGTCGGAATTTCCATAGTCCATGTCAGACGATCGCTGCAAACACTCGTCCGATGGAGCACGCCGCCGTCTCTTGTGTTTTCGCGGGGAACGCTGTTTACGGACGTGTGTTTCAGTATCTGAATGTGGGTGGATTTCGTCAGCTGCTCCGGTGTCTAGAAGAAAAGCCGCTGTCGGCACAACCCGTGGGTCAATGTCCATTCTGGCATCCACGCCTTCTTGCAAGGTCGATCGGCGATTATCTTCAGGTGGGGGCGCCGTTGTAGAGGCCGGATCCGGTACTGCAGAAGCCATTTTGGTCTCTCCATCGGGGGCGGCTATCGGACTACTGTCGTCAGCATCGGAAAGAGTCGCTGCCCGTGTAACTTCGGCGTAATTGAGAGGAAGGGTCGTCACCGTAGAAGGAGTCATAGATTCACCTGTCGGGATTTGAGTAAGCCGTCGTCGGAGACAATCCGACCGGACGTGCCCTTCTTGGCCACAACCAGAACAAGTGCGTGGCTGACCGTCATACATAATGATCGCCCTACATCCGCCGATGACAAGATATGACGGAACATGTTTGGTCAGTTCAATTTTAATCTGTCGTACCCCGTTAAGAACGGGGTACGTTGTAAAGGTGGTCCATTTTTCGGCCATATGGCTGATCACTCTGCCGTAGGGCTGGAAAGCCGCGGTGACTACGTCCGGTGGTACTTCGAAAGGGAGTTCGAAGACGCGTATCGTACGGAGGCCAAGCCCCGCGTGATCGATTGAGACCGCCCCAATATGGCCATCAGAATGTTTGAATTTAAGATCGTTCGCATGTGCGCTCACGATGCTGTTGCACACCTCGTCACTTACTAGCTTGACGTAGACAACACTGCTCGTGATAGAGAGATGGATACCAATTATGTCTCGCGGGTCAATTTTAACGTCGTCACGTAGAAAACGTTCCACTTCAAAAGCTCGCGGTCGTGCATGATCGGTTTGAAAACTGATCTTGATGGTGGTTTGTCTGTATGAATGTGCCATGTTGCGTCGGTAGTGATGGACTCTAAACTAGCGGCGACGAAGTAATAAACAACTACGGGCACTCGCGACCGCGCGGACGGGACGTAAACAAGACGTCCTTGCCGCAGCGCTGCGGAAAGCAGACTGTGAACTACTTAAACCTAACTAACCTAAGGACAGCACACAACACCCAGCCATCACGAGGCAGAGAAAATCCCTGACCCCGCCGGGAATCGAACCCGGGAACCCGGGCGTGGGAAGCGAGAACGCTACCGCACGATCACGAGATGCGGGCTCTAGGCGCTACAGTCTGGAACCGCGCGACCGCTACGGTCGCAGGTTCGAATCCTGCCTCGGGCATGGATGTGTGTGATGTCCTTAGGTTAGTTAGGTTTAAGTAGTTCTAAGTTCTAGGGGACTGATGACCTCAGATGTTAAGTCCCATAGTGCTCAGAGCCATTTTTTTCTAAAAGTGCATGCAACCACTATTTTAAAAAAAATTCTTGTGGTGAATGCTGGACACCTGATAACAGTTTTTCTTCACCGACGGTAGGCATTCACGTCGCTTACCCAAACTGGGCGCGTGACATTTCGCTTAGAGGACGTAAACAGTACAACTGAACGTATATTTCGCAACTTCACGTCACGAAAAGGGGGGGAACGTTTCATGTGTTCCTTTCTTACTGCGGTCATCGGTCTCTAGGCTCACGCACTACTATACCTAACTTAAACTAACTTACGCGAAGGACAACACACACACCCATGCCCGAGGGAGGACTCGAACCTCCGACGGAGGGAGCCGCGGAAACTGTGACAAGACGCCTAAGACCGCACGGCTACCCCGCGTGGCGGTAGTCGCTGATTTAAAACATTACACGATAAACTTCATCTTTGGTCACCTCACATTAAATTGCATTTGTGAAGTGTTTTCAAGTGTAGAAACAAGGATACGACTTGAATGATGTGATATGCGGTTACAGAATGGGTAAATCAAGCTCTGCTGAGATTAAAACGTTAACAATGTTATTCCAGGATTTTTCGGCAAGTTTTTTTTACCGTTGCGCATCATATTTTCCGTCATTTGATTCATGAATTTCGAAACCTGAAACAGGAACATTTGTATCACATCACCTCAGTGGGGAAATAAACGATGACTGCAACAATTTGCCTCGGGTGGTACACCCATAGGGTCCGATACGTGTGTGTTGGTCAATAAAACATGAAAAAATTGTGACTGAAGGCCGTTATTGTTCATACTTGTACAGTATTCATTTTTATGAAGGAAATAAAGCATCAGTGTTCAAATGAACGGTGTTTTATTTCGAAAACATGTGGATTCCCACACACTACATGTGAAGAGATATTGTCCTCGGTGTGGAAATACAGGGTGTTACAAAAAGGTACGGCCAAACTTTCAGGAAACATTCCTCACATGCAAAGAAAGAAAATATGTTATGTGGACATGTGTCTGGAAACGCTTACTTTCCACGTTAGAGCTCATTTTATTATTTCTCTTCAAATCACATTAATCATGGAATGGAAAACACAGCAACAGAACGTACCAGCGTGACTTCAAACGCTTTGTTACACGAAATGTTCAAAATGTCCACCGTTAGCGAGGATACATGCATCCACTCTCCGTCGCATGGAATCCCTGATGCGCTGATGCAGCCCTGGATAATGGCGTGTTGTATCACAGCCGTCCACAATACGAGCACGAAGAGTCTCTACATTTGGTACTGGGGTCGCGTAGACAAGAGTTTTCAAATGCCCCCATAAATGAAAGTCAAGAGGGTTGAGATCAGGAGAGCGTGGAGGCCATGGAATTGGTCCGCCTCTACCAATTCATCGGTCAACGAATCTGTTGTTGAGAAGCGTACGAATACTTCGACTGAAATGTGCAGGAGCTCCATCGTGCATGAATCACATGTTGTGTCGTACTTGTAAAGGCACATGTTCTAGCAGCACAGGTAGAGTATCCCGCATGAAATCATGATAACGTGCTCCATTGAGCGTAGGTGGAAGAACATGGGGCCCAATCAAGACATTACCAACAATGCCTGCCCAAACGTTCACAGAAAATCTGTGTTGATGACGTGATTGCACAATTGCGTGCGGATTCTCGTCGGCCCACCAATGTTGATTGTGAAAATTTACAATTTGATCACGTTGGAATGAAGCCTCATCCGTAAAGAGAACATTTGCACTGAAATGAGGATTGACACATTGTTGGATGAACCATTCGCAGAAGTATACCCGTGGAGGCCAATCAGCTGCTGATAGTGCCTGCACACGCTGTACATGGTACGGAAACAACTGGTTCTCCCGTAGCACTCTCCATACAGTGACGTGGTCAACGTTACCTTGTACAGCAGCAACTTCTCTGACGCTGACATTAGGTTATCGTCAACTGCACGAAGAATTGCCTCGTCCATTGCAGGTGTCCTCGTCGTTCTAGGTCTTCCCCAGTCGCGATTCATAGGCTGGAATGTTCCGTGCTCCCTAAGACGCCGATCAATTGCTTCGAACGTCTTCCTGTCGGGACACCTTCGTTCTGGAAATCTGTCTCGATACAAACGTACCGCGCCACGGCTATTGCCCCGTGCTAATCCATACATCAAATGGGCATCTGCCAACTCCGCATTTGTAAACATTGCACTGACTGCAAAACCACGTTCGTGATGAACACTAACCTGTTGATGCTACGTACTGATGTGCTTGATGCTAGTACTGTAGAGCAATGAGTCGCATGTCAACAGAAGCACCGAAGTCAACATTACCTTCCTTCAATTGGGCCAACTGGCGGTGAATCGAGGAAGTACAGTACATACTGACGAAACTAAAATGAGCTCTAACATGGAAATTAAGCGTTTCCGGACACATGTCCACATAACATCTTTTCTTTATTTGCGTGTGAGGAACGTTTCCTGAAAGTTTGGCCGTACATTTTTGTAACACCCTGTATTTTGTTCAACGAAAGTGACAATCGCCGTTTTACAGTCACTAAGCTTTCAAGACGTGACAGCGCTCTGCTTGTAACAATACTGCAGCGCACACTGTTCCTGTCTCTCTCGATTCCCCCCCCCCCCCTCTCTCACTCTCTCTGCCTGCCTGTCTGTCTGTCTCTCTCTCTCTCTCTCTCTCTCTCGATCGTAAACACGACGGCGCTGCCTGCGACCAGCACTACAATTAGTGCCTACAACTGCTTTTTTCTGGCGAATATTCTGAGCTGTTCAGAACATTTGAAAGTAAAAAAAAACGGTGTAAACAAGCATTATCTTGTGCGCCAGGTATGTATCCAAAACCACAGAAAGGCCACCGGAAAAGTTCGTGGGTTCTCACAAGAGACAGCCATGTCCCTGCCCACTCCCGCTGGATAAGCAGCTAAGAAATAACTGGGCTGGAAAATGATAGCGTCCTTGAACGGTATCGGACCGAGCGGAGCGTAAAAAGGAGCGCGCGGCGGCGTTCTGCCGAGGGCAGCCGAACAGCCGAGCGCCTGCCTCCCCGCCGTGGCTGCTCTGCTCAGGGGTTAATTGGTTTCCCGGAGCAGTGCAGCACGCGCCGCTGTGAGTCACGCCAGCCCGGACTACACAACAAAGGCGCTGAGCGCTTTTGCTTCCTTTTGGCCGGTCAGCGGCCCAACAGCAGTCACCGACACATATGAATAATTACATGGCGATTTCGCTTTCTCCGGTTGATGGCTGCAGCGATTATACTCGGCACTCGAGCGCATTCTCCCACATTCTGCCGCATTATACTCAATTAACGCGGGGAGAAGAACTCGAGCTTCGATGATTCTGTCGGTCGGTCCTTTTATTGCGTTTCGCGTAGGAGGAGATCGTATAAGCACAAACCATTATGTGCAATTACAGGGAGCGCTTAATACCTTTTTTCAAAAGAAATGAATCAAGACTTCGCAAGCCAATGTTGTATTGTGGCCTTGTGATCTTTTTCAGGTGTGTAACATAGCTACTACGTTTGAGACGGCCAGTGCCGTTGCAGCACTTGGCGGTAGTGCGAAATGAAGCCTTTGTCCAGAGCTGAGCCAACACAAAGCGGCAGCCTTTTCCCATTACATCTCTAAACTCCAGTCAGTTAAACAATGAACTGCGCAAGGCAGAAGCTGGTAATCGTAGGAGACATGTTTCAATGCGTCCATTAAGGTAACTTACCTGCGAACGCCTGGAAAAACGCTAACAATTTTCGTGAAGTTTACACGGTTCTAACAAAAAAAGGTGAACGCTTAGCAGGTTGAAAGTTGTTGGACAATAGGAGTGTTTTATGCTGGACATTTTGATTTTCAATTAATCACATTAGTTGATGGTGTTAGGACAGCAACCAGCCACAAATTTACTTTCAGTTCCTTTATTCAAAGGGCACCGTTACCGGTTTCGAATCGTTAGCATCAAAATTAGATACAAAGAACATATTAATGCTTTAAGACTTGGTAACCTGAACAAATCAGCATTTGCAGCTCATATTGCTGAAGAAAACCATTCAGTGTGAAACATTGAGGACAACTTAAAAATTTTGCATCTAGAGGAAAAAGGAGCCACTATGAATATATTAGAAGAATTAGAAATACACACACACAAAAACAGTACCCCAGACTATATCCTTAACGGACAGACAGAGTTAGTTAACATCCCTTTCCTGAAAAATTTCCAAAAATTACTTTCCAGCCCCAAAAGCAAATAATATTAGTACACCTATCTGCAGATCAAGTAGCAAATTTATGTGTTACTATAATTCTCATGATGCTAAATGTAATTAAATATTATACTATTTTACCTATACAGTTATTTAAAAAAAACTTTATAATTAATTTAAAAATATCAACTCAAAAATTCAATGTCTCTGTGCTAGTGTAAAAGGTATTACAATTGCGTAAATGAATATATGATCCTTTCCAAACACAGGACATCATCGTCAAATGTTACGATATATCACAGCATCTGTGATACTCATATGTTTGTAAGCTCTTTGTATGTATCAAAACATGTGGTGCGTGGTAGAAATCTTCTCAGTGACAAATCGAAAGTGTTTAGTGAGAACAATTTACGTGTGCAACAACAAGAATGCAGTGGGAATGCATTTACATCTGTTGGACGAATGTTATGGAAACAAACACTCCAACCGACGTTTCACGTAAGTCACACGCAACGAAAATCTGTAACGCAACCATCTGTGTGTGGTGTGTCTATAATTATGTATTATTTATATTTTAGGAAAATTAATTTGTAAGAAACACACAACATGTCATAAAGAAAGCGTGTAAACCGCCTGAGGATGAATCACAACGATTCGAAACCGGTAACGGTGCCCTTTGAATAAAGGAACTGAAAGTAAATTTGTGGCTGGTTGCTATCCTAACACCATCAACATTTGTCTTCAAACAACAGCCACGGTCTCCATCATGTCATCATATGACAAAATTGCAATCACATTAGTTCTCATATTGACTTAATTACGGCTTTTTTTACATTTTTTACATGCTGGTGCTTACTTGGAATCTGTGCACTATCTGTCTTATTCAGCTGCGTGAAACATTAAAACATATCTACCTACAACGTAGACTACAGTCATTTTATTTTAATCCCAATTTTTGATTCTAGAAATATCTCCAGCTGATAAAATTAAGGCTACTTTTTTGGGTAATGTATTTTCTTACTGTTGGTAGTACGTTAGTGTCTATAGCCCATTCTACTCCAAATAGTATCCTGAAACATTCCATAAAAATTCAGAACTCTAGCTCAAACGGATTTTTATGTGCATAAAATACACGTATCAGAAAATTTAACTCTCAAGAAATTCAGTTTAAAGTTATATCTCATCTGTGACTCACTTCTGTTATTTCTAATACATTCCAGTTGCATAATCATCTTGGTTTACATGCTCCCCATCTTCTCTCTTCCTTTCAGCTTTTTTCCTGGCCTCTTTAGTTGCCTCGAAGACTCCCTTTTCAACTTTGGCCGCTCTCATGGAATCAAGCGCCTCCAGTGATTGTCTCATACTGAACGCAGAATATATTGTTAGTAACTCTATAACTTCCCACCTGGTAACTGCCCCATCACCAAAAACTAATAACAGCATCCAACTCATCCTAATCACATAGTTTTGAGTCAACCGAAACCTCGTTTTGGCAGGCGTCTCCGTATCAAATGGTTGAAAACCTTCGTCACATCTATCGTCTTCCTACGTAAGCACTACGACGATAATTTAATGTCGATTATGTCCCGATATATGGGCCTCATTGGTTCTAACACTTCAAATAGCAGGGAGTGATGTTGATCACAAACTTCATCAGTTCACGTGCTTTCCTGCATCCACATGCTGGGGCTATATGACTGTCAAAAAACCCGTGCTAGGGCGTGTCATCTGTAGACGTTTTGTGGAAGAAGCTAGCCGAAATTATTTTCTTTGTCGCTTCTATATCATCTTGATACTTTGATGACTTCTTGTGGATAAACTGCAGCAAGCTACACGAAAGTTTAGACGCAAAATCACGATTGTAAACGAAAGATATACAAGGGAAAACTTACGAGCATCACCAAGTGCGTCTTTTAGCAGGGCTACCAACACGTAAAACAGTTGCTTAGTATAACTATTCCCAACGAGAGTTTAACGACGACATTTGACGTGGGAAAGCAGGGGAAACATGGGTACGGCTGCACAACGAGTGACGTTTACGTTGATTTTTAAACAACTTCCCAATGTCCAATCCAATTCTTTTAACTGCCAATTAGTTCATTATACTTTAAACTTCGTTTTAACATGGAAAACAAAATATCAATTTTTTTAAATGGGTTCACAAGCAAGTGACCGACATTAAGTGTGACGACGAACAACAAAACAAACTGTTTTATGGGTAGATCACTAGGTATTGCAGATTTAACACTCCGTATCTTTCTGAGACATCACACACTGCGTCATCTTGAAGGGGTACGACGTAGAGCTAATTTTGGGACGCAATTTTCATCTATTGTCATTAAATGCTGGAACTGTTTAAAGTTCTTATTTTTATTCTCTCTATTATTCAATGAGCGTTTTATTAATGTGATTGCTTATTATTATTAATTGAATTTTATTTATGGTTTGGTTGAGCGATTCCTTTTCACTGTTTGCTCCTTTTATTTAAGTGGAGTCCTTTTAATTATGTTTGTGGTGGTTATGAGGTCTGTATTGCTTACTGTTCTCCGTAAGTTAATGAATACGGTAATACCATATGCGATTCGCAGCAGCAGATCTCGTTGACTCTCCTTGCTGGAACTTCTCCACCTGAAATCGGTAAAGATGATTTATCGCTCTACGGAAATCGATCGGTACAGCCAAGTGCTATGCTGTGTCATGTGGATGGAATGTGGCGCCCATCTTTAGTTCGTGAAATTATTTAGGTTTTCGGAGAAATATTCTCGACGAATCCCAAAACCGTGTAAAACTGCAGGTTCGCACCATCAAACCACACAACATTTCAGAACGACTTTGGTCTTTATAATTAATGAATATTTCTTTTGAAATGATTAAGGGTTATGAATTCTACACACCTGGTACTCCTTTTGTGCTTTTATATGTATTTATTTTTTTCTTCGATACCATAAAACATAGATTACTGCCTTAATGGCGGCTTCCAACAATCTCTCAATCCGATATAGAACATCTCTCTTCCAATGTCCAACAGGGAATAATTATCTCTTTGAAGTAGCTTAATACAGTCGATATATCTTTGTTATCGAGTTCGCACGGAGATGCTTAAATTCCACAGAGTATTTATCTCTCGTGCAAGTATCGTCGCATCAATGGTCCGTCGCACTTTATTTACGAGCTTTTGCGTCACGAAACGTTGTAATTGGTTCATTCGATATTCACTCATTTTGGCTTTCACGGGATGGACAGTTATTTCTTTTCTATTATTATGTCTTTTCCGGTATTCTAATTTCTTATGCGGTCTCTTTGGAGAAGACCTTAATTGCATCTAGGAATCTCGTTTCAGCTGTATGCATATTGGATTCGTCTCTAGCTTTCAGCACACACACCTGTCTCCCATACAAAAGACTAGCAAAGCCATTGTTTTCCGCGCTTGTACTTTTCTTTCTCTTTTGCAATACCACCCGACAATTTACACGTTGTGCCGCGCGGGATTAGCCGAGCACTATGATGCACATTGGGCGCGGCCTCCCTGCTATGGTGCCGATCCCACTCCCAGTCAGTACCACCCTTCGTTATTTGGGTATCGAATTTACGAGCTCCACACACTCGCTTACCGGCGGCTTTTGCAGTCGATTCGGCACCATGACCGCGGTCAAGTGCACCGTAACCTAGATCAACTCCAACGTGTGTCCTATGTCAACATGTATGTCGCCCCTAAACTGGCACGCGTCGCCCAGATCCTCCCAATGCCGTTACTCCTTAGTCGCCTCATGTAATCAGCTTAAGGATATTTCGTGTCAGCAGGGGCACCTTTCAAAGTCCGCTACAACACTCTAACACTGCCTCCTGCAAAAGGTGGCCTCGGACTCGTCAACGTGCGGGTACGATCTTCTGCACTCTTTGTCCACACTCTGTTGCGGCACTGGCGGGGGCCGGTCCCGTCCTTAACACGCAGTCTCTTAGATATCCTCCGACCAGCTTCTCTCGATCCACCGATAAATGTGGCACCTATTTCTCCATTATTGTATCACCTCGTCAATTGTTTCATAGAACTCAGCTACGTTCGGGCCGATCTTCCAGTCACCCGTCCTCCCCGTACAAAAGATTATTATCATTTGTTTATGCTGTCCAACCCTTGCGACCCCATGGTGCTACAGCACCCTGACATTAACTGGCGAACAGTTTGGGTGGGGGGGGGGGGTGCATGCACCCTTTTTATCGTAGTCTGTGTCTGCACTCTGCTATATTTTAGTCTATGGTAAATTCCCGACTAATAGTCGACTTTATCGCATAGGACTGGCCACCTCCCCACTCTGCACCGACTGTCAGCTCAAAGACACCGACGAGCACCGTCTTACGTGCCCCCTCAAACGAAACGTATGGCTCCTCATTCAACGAATCGCGGGCTTTTACCTCTGTGCCTCGCCAGCGACGGTAACCCCGGATTTCTTGTTGTAGCCCCAGACTTTTAACTACCCTCTTACTAAGCACCATACACTAATCTGGTTTCGAGGACAGGCTTTAGAATACCTCTTTCAGAGTGGTCCGCATACAGTCCTTGACTTCTGGTACAAAGTTGTGACCGCGCATAGCACCCTCACCCGAAAACCATCTTACCGCCAAACTTTTGCCGGTTACCTCCGCAGCGTCTTCCTTGACCCCCCTCAAACTTGGGGTGTGCCATGCCTACCCGTCACATGATGCAACACCCTAATCCATGTTCTCATGCATCGAACAGAAAAAAAAGAGGAAGACAGAATATGTTATGTTTTGTTGTATTTAATGCTATTCTAATATTTTTGTTTAACTAACAATCATTTGTATATATTTAAAAGGGACCTTGAAGAACTGTTGCACTGTGTATATATCTATGTACTCTTAGTTTGTTCAATAAAGATTATTGCACAAAAAAAGCGGTCTAAGGCGCTGCAGTCTTTGACTGTGCGGCTGGTCCCGGCGGAGGTTCGAGTCCTCCCTCGGGCATGGGTGTGTGTGTTTGTCCTTAGGATAATTTAGGTTAAGTAGTGTGTAAGCTTAGGGACTGGTGACCTTAGCAGTTAAGTCCCATAAGATTTCACAAACATTTTTGAACACGTTGTACTATGTATTTTCGACAAAACGCAATATTACCTTTACGGTCTTGGTTCTAATTGTACATCAGACTGCACGGAAGACGTAGTATATGAAGTGTGGTTTGTGATTGCATTGAGTCTTTCCCTTACATTTTTGACTGTCGATTTTTTTTGCAATTCTATGTTTGAGAAATTCTGTGAAGCAGGCCAACATATTTTTGCATATCATGTCCTAAGACATAAAATAGTCTGATCATCTGCAAATAAGGCGGTATTTGCTAACCTCTTCTGACTTAGCTGAGCCACAGTACATCTGTCTTATCTATTGACTTTAACGCTTTTTTAGCTGAAATTCAAGCTCATTTATTTATTCGAGCAAACACCAATGGATGCCTAAATGTGCAGGAAAACTAACATCGTATGCCAGAGACATCTAAAGCACGGAGCCTGAAAGCATAAATGAAAAACTTTCATTTGCAGCACAGATATAATTCTCCCATAATTATATATATATATATATAATGTCAAATTCAGAAATTATTGGAACCAAAGTTTAATTTATTCATATTGTCTTCATATTCAGGATAGTCCAAGGAACTATCGTAGGTGCTTTGATACAGTTTTCACTAACAGGTCGACTGATTCGTGAAGGAGGATCGTGGGCACAGACGACAGACGCAAGGTCACCCAACTGTAGTGCCAGGCTAGCGCGAGCTATTGCTACTGGGAGACCCAAGCGACGTACTGCTAACTTCCTAAACTAACTGCGATGCAGGACGTACTAGACACTAAGCCGATAAGAACAGATTCTTTTGGTATAAAGTTAACTTTTAAGGGGGTGAAGGGAAATGAGGAGAAACGTCTCACAGAAAATGTAGCCCATGCTGGACTAGTACTGGAGCTGGTTGACCAGAAACTGGCCACAGTTCGCGTCGAACTGCTGACGCAGTCAGGCGAATCGAGTGACTCTTCTGACTGGTCTGATGCGATCCGTGAAGAATTCCTCACCTGCGCCAACCTTCTCGTCTCAGCATTTGCAACCTACGTAGTCAATTATTTGCTGGATGCGTTCTAGACTCTGCTACTCTACAGTTTTTACCCTCTGCAGGTCCCGCTAGTACCAAGGAAGTTATTCTCTGGTGTTTTAACAGATGTGCAACCATCCTGTCCTTTCTTGTTGTCATTGTTTTCCGTATATTACTTTCCTTGCCGATTCAGTGGGGAATCTGCTCATACATTACCAAATCAGTCCACTTAATTTTCAAAATTCTTCCGTAACGCGACATCTCAAACGCTTCGATTCTCATCTGTTCCGATCATCCCATAGTCCATGTTTCACTACCATAAAATGCTGTACTCCAAATGTACATTATCAGAATTTTATTCCTACTGTGTTTGACACTAGTAGACTTCTCGGGTCCAAGAATACCCATTTTGGTCAATGTTAGTCGTGGTCAGCTTCTTTGATTCATAATCGAAACGTCTTCAGTCTCGGGTTCGAATCCCGACGCTGCTTAAAATTTGATTACTAATCAGCATTGGTAGCCAACGGCCTTGTCAAAGAGGGCGGAGGAGCGGACAGAGGGTCAGGGCACTCTCTTGTCCTAGGGGTGGGAAACTGTCCCTGGAGGCGGAAGAATCTCGTCAACGGCATGAGGATGCAGAAGGCAATGGAAACCACTGCATTAAAGACACGTAACGTGTATCCACAGGACATGTGGCCTGTAATTGAAGAAGTGTCATGATGCTCTCTCCTTTAGCAAAAGATTCCCGAAGAGTCCCCCATTCGGATCTCCGCGAATGGACTGCCAAGGAGAAGGTTGCTGTGAGAAAAAGACTGAATACTCAACGAAGTAATAACATTCTACGAGTCGAGGCGTGGAATGACAGAAACTTGAACATGGTAGGGAAACTAGAAAATCTGAAAAGGGAAATGCAAAGGCTCAATCTGGATATAGTAGGGGTCAGTGATGTGCAGTGGAAAGAAGACAAGGATTTCTGATCAGATAGGTAATATCAACAGCAGCAGAAAATGATGCAACGGGAGTTGGATTCGTTATGAATAGGAAGGGGAGAGCAGAGAGTGTGTTACTGTTAACAGTTCAGCGATAGGGTCATTCTTATCAGAATCGACAGCAAACCAACACCGACAACGATAGTTCAGGTGTACATGCCAACGTCGCAAGCTGAGGATGAAGAGATAGAGAAAATGTAAGAGGATATTGAAGGGATAATATGGTATGTAAAGGGAGATGAAAATCTAATAGTCATGGGGGACTGGAATGCAGTCGTATGGGAAGCAGTAGAAGAAAGGGTTACAGGAGAACATGGGCCTGGGACAAGGAATGAGAGAGGAGAAAGACTAATTGAGTTCTGTAATAAACGTCAGCCAGTAATAGCGAATACTCTGTCCAGGAATTACAAGAGGAGGAGGTATACTTCAAAAAGGCCGGTGGTACGGGAGGATTTCAATTAGATTACATAATGATCCGACAGAGATTCCAAAATGAAATACTGGATTGTAAGGCGTACCCAGGAGCAGATATAAACTCAGATCACAATATAGTAGTGATGAAGAGTAGGCTGAAGTTCAAGACATTAGTCAGGTATAATCAATACGCAAAGAAGTGGGATACGAAAGTACTAAGAAATGACGAGATAAGTTCTCTAAGGTTACAGATACACCAATAAGGAATAGCTCAGTAGGCAGTACAGTTGAAGAGGAATGGACATCTCTAAAAACGGCCATCACAGAAGTTGGGAAGGAAAACATAGGTACAAAGAAGGTAGCTGCGAAGAAACCGTGGGTGACAGAAGAAATACTTCAGTTGATCGATGAAAGGAGGAAGTCAAAAATATTCCGAGAGACTCAGGAATACAGAAATACAAGTCGCTGAGGAATGAAATAAGTAGAGTGCAGGGAAGCCAAGACGAAATGGCTGCATGAAAAATGTCAAAAAAATCGAAAAAGAAATGATTGTCGCTAGGACTGACTCAGCATACAGGAAATTCAAAACAATCATTGGTGACATTAAAAGCAACGGTGGTAACATTAAGAGTGCAACGGGAATCCCGCTGTTAAATGCAGACGAGAGAGCGGATAGGAGGAAAGAATACATTGAAAGCCTCAATGAGGGGGAAGATTTGTCTGATGTGATAGAAGAAGAAACAGGAGTCGATTTAGAAGAGATAGGGGTCCCGGTATTAGAATCAGAATTTAAAAGAGCTTTGGAGGACTTTAGGAACAAATAAGGCAGAAGTGATAGATAGCGTTCCATCAGAATTTTTAAAATCGTCGGGTGAAGTGGCAACAAAACGACTATTCACGTTGGTGTGTAGAATGTGTGAGTCTGGCGACATACCATCTGACTTTCGGAAAAACATCATCCACACAATTCCGAAGACGACAAGAGCTGACAATTGCAAGAATTATCGCACAATCAGCTTAACAGCCATGTATCCAAGTTGCTAACGAGAACAATATACAGAAGAATGGAAAAGAAAATTGAGGATGCGCTTGATGACGATCAGTTTGGCTTTAGGAAAGGTAAAGGCACGAGAGAGGCAATTCTGAGGTTGCGGTTAATAATGGACGCAAGACTAAAGAAAAATCAAGAGACGTTCATAGGATTTGTCGACCTGGAAAAAGCGTTCGACATTATAAGATGGTGCAAGGTAGAGACGGGTCATATACAATATGTACGACAGCCAAGAGCGAATAATAAGAGTGGGTAACCAAGAACGAAGAGCTCGTATTAACAAGGGTCTAAGACAAGGATGTAGTCTTTCACCCCTACTGTTCAGTCTCTACATCGAGGAAGCAATGATGGAAACAAAAGAAAGGTTCAGGAGTGGAATTAAAATTCAAGGTGAAAGGTTATCAATGATACGATTCGCTGATGACATTGCTATCCTGAGTGAAAGTGAAGAAGAATTAGATGATCTGGAATGGAATGAACAGTGTAATGCGTAGAGTATGGATTGAGAGTAAATCGAAGAAAGACGAAGGTAATGAGAACAGCGAGAAACTTAATATCAGGATAGAGGGTCACACAGCAGATGAAGTTAAGGAATTCTGCTAACTAGGCAGTAAAATAACGAGTGACGGACGGAGCAGAGAGGACATCAAAAGCAGACTAGCAATGGCAGAAAGGGCATTCCTGGCCAAGAGAAGTCTACTAATATCAAATATCGGCCTTAATTTGAGAAAGAAATTTCTGAGAATGCACGTCTGGAGTACAGCATGGTATGGTAGTGAAACATGGACTGTGAGAAAACCGGAACAGAAGAGAATCGAAGCATTTGAGTTGTATACTTACATATTTATATATATATGGTGTCTGTTCTTTCGGACATATCCGAAAGAACAGACACCATTGTTGATCTGCAGCCGTCTAGAACGAAATTAGGGTGGGACACTACGTATGTAGTGTGTGGACATACATGGTAAGAATGTGGTGGGTCTCGCGGGAGGCGTACGCGAGATAGTCCCTGCAGTCGCGCTATCCTCTGTGCCCTCGGTAAGCAGGAGATCCCGGATTCGAGTCCCGGTCGTGGCACACATTTTCACCTGTCTCCATTGATATATATCAACGCCCATCAGCAGCTGAAGGTGTTAAATTAATTATAATTTCATTTGGGAGGTGGTGCTACAGCCGAATGTTGAAAATTAGAAGGACTGACAAGGTAATGGTTTAGGTGGTTCTGTGCAGCATCGAAGAGGAAAGGAATATTTGGAAAACACTGATAAGGAGAAGGGGTCGGATGATAGAACATCTGTTAAGACATGAGGGAATGACTTCCATGGTACTAGAGGGACCTGTAGAAGGCAACAATTGTAGAGGAAAACAGAGATTGGAATACATCCAGCAAATAATAGAGGACTTAGGTTGCGAATGCTACTTTGAGATGAAGAGCTTAGCACAGGAGAGGAATTCGTGGCGGGGCCATCAAACCAGTCAGAAGACTGATGACCCACAAAAAAGAGTCGGCTTTTATGTCCTTTTTTTCTCCGTCCATCATGCGTTATTTTTCTGGCCCTTAACATCGTCTAATTCGTGACCACCGCTCTTGACCTCATGTTTCTCACTCGTCTCATTTCTGCTACTTCACATTACCTTCGTTTTTTTTCGATTTACTCTCAGTCCATATTCTGTTCATTATATTCAACAGATACTGTAATTCTTCTTCACTTACAGTGACTATAGCAATGTCATCAGCGAATCGTATCAATGATATCCTTTAGTCCTGAATTTTAATCGCACTCTTGAAACTTTCTTTTTTTTCTGTCATTGGTTCTTCTATGCATAGATTCAATAATAGGAACGAAGGATTACATCCCAGTCCCACATCCTTTTTAATCCGAGCACTTCAAAAAATGTTCAAATGTGTGTGAAATCTTATGGGACTTAACTGTTAAGGTCATCAGTCCCTAAGCCTACACACTACTTAACCTAAATTATCCTAAGGACAAACACACACACCCATGTCCGAGGGAGGACTCGAACCTCCGCCGGGACCAGACGCACAGTCCATGACTGCAGCGCTTAGACCGCTCGGCTAAGCCCGCGCGGCCGAGCACTTCGATCTTGGTGTTCTAGCCCTATTGTTCCCTCTTGGTTCTTGTACATTACCCGTCTTTCCATATAGCTTATCCCTGTTTTTCTCAGAATTTAGTACATTTTGTACCATTTCACATTGTCGAAAGGTTTTTCCAGATTGACATGTCCTGTGAACGTGTTATCTTTTTTTCTTTTTTTTCTAGTCTTACTTCCTGTGCCAATAGCAACATCAGAAAACAGCCTCTGGTGCCTTTACCTCTTCTATAGTCAAATTGACCATCATCTATGAGACCCTCAATTTTCTTTCTGTGCTTATGTATATTATTGTCGTCAGTAACTAGAATGCAAGAGCTGTTAAGGTGGTTGTGCGACAGATCTAGCACTTCTCGGCTCTTACTATCTTCATAATTGTATGGACGATATTTCTCCGAAAGTCAGATGGTATATTGCCAGACTCATACATTCCACACACCAACGAGAATGATCGTTTTATCGCCACTTTCCCCCAATGATATTACAAATTCCTATAGAATGTTCTCTATCCCATCTGCCTTTTTGATCTTAGGTCGTCCTAAGCTCTTGTAAATTTCCATCCTTGCTTCTAATTTCACCAAAGGTTGTTTCGACATTTCTGTATGCTGAGTCAGTCCTTCCGACAATCATTTGTTTTTCGATTTCTTCACATTATTCATGCAGCCATTTCGCCTTAGGTCCCCTCCACTTCCCATTTATTTCATTCCCAAGTGACCTGTATTTCCGTATTACTGAATTTCGCTAAACATTTTTGTATTTACTTCTTTCGTCGGTCAGCTGAAGTATTTCTTCTGCTACCCACAGTTTTTTCGCAGTTACCTTCCTTGTATCTATGTTTTTCTTACCAGCTTCTGTGATTGTCTTTTTAGAGATGTCCATGGCTCTTTAACTGAACTGTCTACTGAGCTATTCATTACTGCTGTATCTATAGCCTGAGAGAATTTTAAGTGTGCCTCTTCAATCCTTAATACTTCCGTATTCCATTTCTTTATGTATTGATTCTTCCTGACTATTCTCTTGAACTTCACCCTACTCTTCCTCATTACTATATTACCTGGTCTTGGGTTCACCCTACAATCCAATATCTTATTTCGGAATGGCTACCTGATCACGATGTCATCTTACTGGAATATTCCCGTATCTCTCGGCCTTTTCCAAGTAACCCTCCTCCTCTTGTGGTTCCTGAACAGAGTATTCGTCATTACTAGCTGAAATTTATTGTAGAACGCAGTCTGTCTCCTCTCTCATTCCTCCTACCAAGCTCATATTTTGCTGTAACCCTTTCTTTTACTCCTTCCCCTACAATCACATTCCAGTCCCACATGAGTATTAGCTTACTGTTCTCCTTTTACGCACTGAATTGCCCGTTCAATATCCTCATACACTTTCTCTATCTCTTTATCTTCTGCTTGTGACGTCAGCATTTATACTTAAACTATTACTGTCGGTGCTTGTTTGCTCTCGATTCTGATGAGAACAACCCTGTCACTGAACTGTCCACAGTAGTTCACGCTCTGCGCTACCTTCCTATTCATAACGAATTCTACTCCCATTATAGCTTTTCCTGCTGCTGTTGATATTATCCTATATTCATCCGAACAAAAATCGTTGTTTTCTTTCCATTTCATTTCACTGGCCCCCGTTATATCTAGACTCAGCCTTAGTATTTCCCTTTCAGATTTTCTAGTTTCCGTTTCACGTTCATACTTCTGGCATTCCCGCCAAATTAAATACCGAACATATAATATACGCCAAATTTTCTGGCAGACAAACTGTGTGCGACTGAGCCACGAACTCGGATTCCGTGTTCGATTCTCGGTCCGACACACAGTTCTAATCTGCCATGAAGTTTCATATCAGCGCACACTCCGATGCAGAGTGAAAATTTCATTCTATGGCGATAATTATGGCCTCTTAATTCATCCAGGTAGGATTTTACACACTTCATTCACTGGTAGAACACAAATTTATTTTACACAGTTTCAATCACACAGCAGCCAATTAAGCTTTTATTTATTTTTTAAATTAATTAAAAGACCAAGCAAAGAGAAACACATTTAAAATTCAATGCTAGTGAGAATAAAACATGATTTTAAACTTGACTGATTAAAAACCCTAAGACCATACTTAAAACAATGAATAACATTGTGAGGAAGCTCCGGCGACTCAGATAACATTCGTGTCCCCACAGAACTTTCCGAGCACGCTCTGCTTATTTTTAAGTTGTATGAAGGTGATGATCTTCAGTTACCTAATATTGTCCTCTGAATTTTAATCATAACTCGACACAGTGGCGCCGGCCGGAGTAGCCGTGCGGTTAAAGGCGCTGCAGTCTGGAACCGCAAGACCGCTACGGTCGCAGGTTCGAATCCTGCCTCGGGCATGGATGTTTGTGATGTCCTTAGGTTAGGTAGGTTTAACTAGTTCTAAGTTCTAGGGGACTAATGACCTCAGCAGTTGAGTCCCATAGTGCTCAGAGCCATTTTGACACAGTGGCCCATAAATAAACTGCCGCTACGCCAGACAAGTCGTCCGGTCAGAGGCACTTTGTGCTACATGTGCGAAGCCAGGGCGGGTCGCTAGTAACCGATGAAACAATCTGAAGTTGTCGATTTGACAAACCAAGCTAGACAATCTCCTTCCTTATGGACATTGTAGTTCACAATAAATATAATTTGTAAATAGCCTGCAGTGATTAGAAGATCACATACGGGGGTCTGGCATATTAAATAAAAGTCATACAGGGACAGCAATTTGCTCCAGATCGTCCTAGTGGTGACAGAAGACCGATTGCATCATTCTTCCTGTTTCAACCGCAGAAGGTAGCAATGCTGAAAACCTGCAGAACATTAGGAGTTCTCACATAACGTAGTTAACATAACGATAAGTTATCGTTATCAGTACGTCAAAATGAGGGAGCCATTAAATAAATAATAAAAACACTGTCATCAACAGGTGCTAATTAGTGTAGTGACACAGTTTCACAACGTTTTGCACTCTTCTGTATCGTAAGTTTCCTCTAAATGTTATCTACATTGTTCCTTAAGTATATCTGTCAGCGGACATACATATGGACGTAGACGAGCTGGCAGAATAGTGCGTTGGTGTTCACTCGACAGCGGCGAATGACCAGTTCAATCAGTTCTTCCGCTGAGATAACTAACACGGACCTGATGGCTATCGCATCGTGCCGTATTCTTGATCCTGCTTGCTTGTTGTTTCGGTTATTCATGCTGACTGTGTTCCGTGCTTTTCTCCAGGTCAGTCTCTACACAGTGTTCCGACTCTCTGGGCCCCCGCACAGAATGACCCGCACATAAGAGGTTTTTCTTTTGCACGGTCCCTGCTTCTGGGTCGAGCACCCGCTGTCGGCTAGAATAGTGAGATGTGTCCGGTTCCGTGGCGGTGCCACGCCTCTGCACATAACAAAAGTTACAGAATGGTAGTTTCATTTATTAATGGTCAGTCGATACAAAGCACTCAAAAACTGTCAACCACATATCGACAACTATAAGCGCTAGGTACACAACCAGTCACTCACTTTTCTTGATTCGGCTCTAATATACTGCACAACAAAAGAAATACCTCACCAGCAGCATTTGTTTTTTCGAGCCGGCCGGTGTGGCCGTGCGGTTCTAGGCGCTTCAGTCTGGAACGCGTGACCGCTAAGGTCGCAGGTTTGAATCCTGCCTCGGGCATGGATGTGTGTGATGTCCTTAGATTAGTTAGGTTTAAGTAGTTCTAAGTTCTAGGGGACTGATGACCACAGATGTTAAGTCCCATAGAGCTCAGAGCCATTTGAACCATTTTTTGTTTTTTCGACTGGAAACCTCTTTCTCAACACTCTAACGACGTGCAGCTTCTTATCGAATGGAGACAAAAACAAACTTGTATTCTCAGTGCAGTACAGTGGAGAGCAGTATGCCTTCACTGGTGAACGAAACAGTGGGGCTTACGCAGACTTTAGTTTGTCAATATGCCTCAAAGAATCGTTGCAGGGTTAGACCTCGCGTGCATTGTCACTTAAGGGCAAAACGGACTGTTAAAAGCTGCTCGCCGAATTAGTGTACACTACAGCAATACCTTTCGAACATTAGGTCGTTATCACGTGACACAAAATGTGAAAGATGTGGCTGGTAGTGGTTGCTTGCGGTCTACATCAACAAATGAGGTACGTCATGTGCTCGTACAAATTGTGGGTCGCAGGTACTCGAGGAGACTCCAGCGGTGCTGCGCGTTCCACGCGATCAGTTCGGCCTCCAGGCATCCATTATGAACAACAGTATAAACTCCTCGGAGCTGTGATGCACGAAGGAGGTGGGCGAGGGAACTCCCGGAATGGAACCTAGATGAATGACATCGACAAATGCAGGATTTGTCTGATCCAAGATGACAGTCCTGAGGTGGTAAGACACTGAAGCGTATGAAACTTGCTGGCTGATTAAAACTGCATACCTGACCGTTACTCGAACTTGAGATTTTACCTTTTGAGGCCAAGTTCTCTACAAACTGAGCTAAGCAATCGTGACTGGTGACCCATCTTCAAATAGCCAGTATCTCAACTACTGGAGAGAAGTTATCTCGTAAAACTTGTGGCACCAGCAGTACTGGAACAAAAGATATCAGCGCGCACTGAGCTGCAGAGTGAAAAATTAATTCTGGAAACTGAAACATACCTCAAGTGAGTAGTCCTCATGTCTCGACAGCGAAGTTTGGGGGTGGTACCATGTCGGACGCCTCTCATCACTATCGAAGGAAATTCGAAAGCTATACAGTGTCTCGATAGAAACCTCCTACCTAGTGCCCACTGTCAACATGTGGTGATGGCTTCGTCTTTAAAGACAATAACGCGTCTTCATGTTACAGTTCTCAAAGTAGAGTAATATGGTATTGAATTTTGTCCGACAACTGATTTTGATTTATTTTCTGGTATGTGCCTTTTCGAACAGGCTATCTCTATTTTTTTTTCACAGTCAAGTTTTTATTAAGTTTCATAACGCTTACTGTTTCATTTCTAGTTTCCCTTGAATCTAAGTCTAGAAACGTTCGCACACATTTATCTCGTCCAAAACGTTTTCTGACCAGTTTAATAAATATCAACTTGTTTTAATCGTTCAGTACAATGCGATGTAACGAACAATTTAGTTCGCCCGCACAGGTTATTCGGCCTTCTCAACTAGGAAATGTTACCTGTGCCATGCTGGACGCTGCTTGCACCTGCCTGATCTGAAACGTTGCTCTGCACACCATCCAACTGCAAGAACCCTGAATGAGCAAGTAGTGTTCGTAACCAGTTGCAGGAGGAACGGAATTTCTCTGATAAGGCAGTAAACGTTGCATCTGCATATCCATATATTAAAAAATGTCCATTTACCACAACTACTGGATGCAGAAGACATTCAGAATATCTTTATCAGCTTTTAGAATGGTATACATTACAAAAATAGACCAGAATACGACTTCAGAGTTCCGGGCTTCAGGTCAAGAGGGTCCCAGGATTTTCTCCCGCCACCTATCGCTTCTTTCTTAAGTTTAAGTTGAAAATGCCACTGGATGTATAAGGCGCTTCAGTTGTTGTAGGAAGTCAAGGCCACACCACCCCAAATAGAACCACACTAGTAAAGCATTGCGGTGCTGAAAGCAACCTTCTTGTTGACAACGAATTCACTTAGTTTTCATTCACACTGACACATGATATCAGCAGATGCTCCGGCTGCTCATGAAACCGTAAGATAAGAAGCTGGAAGTGTTACACGGTCAGACGATCAGAAAGAAATTTTACGGGAAGTCGCCACAGAGTCCAGAACCGATGAGTCACGCCCATCGATTAGTAGCGCTTCAACACTTTCGAGAGATCTTAGAATCGTGTGAAACTTACGGCATTATTCGTTCCCAAGAGAACATTTCATCCATCTGACCGACGGCAGCCAGAAGGCAAGTTAGCGCTAATGGTCGGTCCTATCAGTCTGCGATCAATCAGAAAGCAGCAGTATCTGTTAAACGACGCGATCGGCGAGTGCAGTTCGATGCACGACGTGCTGCTAAGCGCCCCGCGAACTGGGCTCTACCCCGCCCCCCCCCCCTCTCACTCTCTCTCTCTCTCTCTCTCTCTCTCTCTCTCGCTCGCTCGTTCGCTCTCTCTTTCTCGCCTTCTGGCAAGTTCCCTGACCTCGCGTAGGCGTTGGCTGCAGAGAGTCTGCACAGGCAGCCGCGCCTAGCTGTCAATGTCTAGGCCGCAAAAGGAACAGCGTGCCGCGCCGCGGCCAAGAGCGAAAGTCCTCGGGAACGGCTGCTGCGATCATTACGGCAGTGCGACTGTAATGAGAAACGCCTGCGTTACTAGCGGCAGATTGCGTGCCCGCAGCGTATGAGGACAACATTAGCCGGCACTGTCAGCGGGCAGATCGGCTGTAATACCCACGTGCAGCTCGTAACTGCTGATTAACTGCGCCAACTCATTAGGACACGTGGTCGCGGGCTGGCCCCGGCGTTCAGTTACCCCTGTCCTGGAGCTGTTGTCTCGGGACGGCTGTGTATGGCGACCAGCTCTTGTGCAGTCTTACTAAAGCGAATGTGAGCAGGATATCCAGTTATTTGCTGCTGCCTACAAAGACGCGTATCGCTTTTCAGATTAAGTCCATAGAGGAACTTCTGCCACTCTGCTTACCTATCGCACCAGACAGCGTGCATCACCTGTTACAGATGTTCTACTCTTGTCTAAGCATCCAGCACTTCCATCCCCTTTTTCTGTTGCTTTCAGTGGCTAGCTAACATTTCTTGAATGCCTTCAGCCATGCCCCACTAACATATCTCTTCATCTGCTACCGATTAGCGCGTTGCACGCACCGTTTGGGAATCCAAAAAAAAATGGCTCAAATGGCTCTGTGCACTATGGGACTTAACATCTGAGGTCATCAGTCCCCTAGACTTAGAACTACTTAAACCTAACTAACCTAAGGACATCACACACATCAATGCCCGAGGCAGTCGAACCTGCGACCGTAGTGGTCACGCGGTTCTAGACTGACGCGCCTAGAACCGCTCGGCTACACCGGCCGGCGTTTGGGAATCAAGATGGACGGAAATGCAACAAAGAACGAACGTACAAAGAACGAACGTTAAAATTGCCAGGAGCGTCTTGAACAGTAACACATGTTCACAGAAAATTCCATGCCAAAATCGGGGTCCATAAAAGCGAAGTTGTGTCAGAGAACTGGAGCTTCAATAAAAAGGTACGAATCGCCAGTCCATCAGCGGGTAGAGGCCCCCGGCTGACCCCACGTGTCGCGATCGCCACGATCCCTGCAGCTGTAGCAGCCGAAAGCAGAACTGTACTATCCGATCAAAAGTATCCGACATCTCCATTTAATGCGGAATTGATCCTGGATGTCAAGAGAGGCGGACTCACCAGTGTCGGAGCAGTCAGGGAGTATTGCGTTGTCAGTAGCGAAGCAGTAGCAGGAGAAGTGGTCGGTCAGATCCCAGTGACTTCGAACGTGGGCTGGACATTGGATGAAACTTCCTGGCAGATTAAAACTGTGTGCCGGGCCGAGACTCGAACTCGGGACCTTTGCCTTTTGCGGGCAAGTGCTCTGCAAGGTGTACTGCAAGGTATGCAGGAGAGCTTCTGCGAAGTTTGGAAGGTAGGAGACGAGGTACTGGCGGAATAAAAGCTGTGAGGACGGGGCGTGAGCCGTGCTTGGGTAGCTCGGTAGAGCACTTGCCCGCGAAAGGCAACGGTCCCCAGTTCGAGTCTCGGCCCGGCACACAGTTTTAATCTGCCAGTAAGTTTCATATCAGCGCACACTCCGCTGCAGAGTGAAAATTTCATTCTAGTCACTGGATGTCACGCGAGTAGCAGATCCATTAGGGATATTTCCACCCTTATAAAGCTGCACAACTCGACTGTCGGTGACGTAATCGTAAAGTATAAAAGCGCAGGAACAACCATAGCTAAACCGAGACCAGCCAGACCGCTTGTACTGACATTGTCATACACTGCGGTGGATTACTGTAAAATTTCGCATGGTGTCACCGGAAGGAATCACTCTGAGTTCCAAAGTGCCACCAGTAGCCCAGCTAGCACAATGAGTGTTCTTAGGGAGTTAAAAAGAATGGAGTACAGTGATGGAGCAGCTCCTCAAAAATCACATGTTCAGTATCTGTAATTAATGCTAAGCGACGCTTTTGGTGTGAAGAGCGCACCACTGGACAGTGTATGACTGGAAACGAATGAATTGGAGTGACTCTGTGGAAATATGGTGGAATTGTTTGGGTATGGCGAATCATTGTAGGGCCAACAGCAAAGTACGGAGGAGGTGGTGTTATGATTTGGAAGTGTTTTACGTGATTAAGATGTGGTCCACTTATCATGCGTCATCATCATCAGTGTTCTGCCTAAAGGCAGGTTTTCACATGGTGATTCTCCAGGCTGTCCGGTCTTCTGCCATCCTCTTCAGGTCTGCATAATTTCCTCTTCCCTTTATGTCGTCTATCATCTTGTATCTCCTTCTTCCTCTCAGTCTTCTCCTATAAACCAATCCTTCCAAAGCATCTACTAGCAAGCACTCCCTTCTCAATGAATGTCCCAACCAGTTCTTTTTCCTTTCTCTTACAACCGTCAGCAGACATCTTCTCTCACCAACCCTTTCCAATACTCTTTCATTACTCACTCTTTCCATCCAGCTTATTCTCTCCATTCTCCTCCACATCCACATCTCAAATGCTTCTAACCTTTTTTCATCCTCTCGTCTGAGCGTCCACGTTTCTGCCCCATATAGTGCCATACTCCAGACAAAACATTTGCCAAGCCTTTTCCTTAGTCCTTTATCTAATTTGCCACATAAGAGTCTCCTCTTTCTGTTTAATGCCTCCTTCGTTATGGCAATTCGAGTTTTCACCTCCTGGTGACATCTCAAGTCTTCAGTTATTGTGCTTCCGAGATATTATGCTTATTGTGCTTAAGAAAATGTTAAATGCAAAAAATATGGACAAATTTTACAGCATTGTGTACTGCGTACAGTAGGGGAACAGTTCTAAAACGTGACTATCAGTCACGTACCTTCTCATAAAGCAGTATCTGTGGCAATGGTGTGTGGATAGCGACATCTCTGGAAATGGGCTGGACTTTAGTTTTTGATGGTCAGAGGCACGGTGTCTCTTGGGGGAGAAGAGAAAACTAAATTTTGCCATCATCGCTTAGCGACCGTGTCTGCTCGCCTTGGTACAGCATCAGTGCTTAAGCCTGATATTAAGAAGGCTGCTTAAAGTGTGCAAATCAAGGTATACATGTGACGGAATTCTCTTTCGTCATGGCAATTAGCAATAAACGTTACAAAAAAAAAAAATGCCAAATGTGTGTGAAATCTTATGGGACTTAACTGCTAAGGTCATCAGTCCCTAGGCTTACCCATTACTTAACCTAAATTATACTGAGGACAAACACACACACCCATGCCCAAGGGAGGACTCGAACCTCCGCCGGGACCAGCCGCACAGTCCATGACTGCAGCGCCTCAGACCGCTTAGCTAATCCCTTGCGGCAATAAACGTTACAGTAAGGTACTCGCATCTTCTGTGATCCATTTATAGGTGATGAGTCTCTGACTCTGATAACTGACAGCTTCCTCGGGGCGCTGAGATCAAGCGCTCAGCACACGCACAGGTCCAGAAACGCCAACATTGGCACCGTTGGTCTGAAAACACGGGTGACGTACGCTGCTAGACCTGCCAGGCGTGAGAAAAATTCTTGTCCAGGAGCGGAACAGCAACTGGTGCTTCGATTCGATACGGGCAGTCCGCTAGGCTAGCACTAGAAGTGGCATAAGTCCCGGGGCCGTCGCTTTCTCCCGGCTTTCTCGCCGTCGCCCCCGCCCGGCTACTGCTGCTGCCACCGCAGCTGGGTATTCCATCCGGCAGATTAACAGGGCACTAACAGTTAAAACTAAGAAGCAGGAAGTGAATAAAGAGGAGATCATGCCGGAACAATCTTTAGCTTTTCTTCCTTTCGTTGGCAACACTTCGTTTAAAACAGCAAGAATCCTCCGAAAATCTCAGGTAAAAGTGGTTTTCCGCCCACCATCGAAGATTGCGGACCTTGTGGGATCAGTTAAGGACAATCTGTTACTACGAAAGGCCGGAATGTACAAGATACCGTGCCAATGTGGTATGGCTTACATAGGTCAAACCACACGCACCGTGAAAGAACGCTGCACTGAACATCAACGTTACACCCGCCTTTTGCAGCCAAGCAAGTCCGCTATTGCTGAACATTCTATTTCTACTGGACATTCAATGGAGTATGAGAAAACAATGATTTTGTCCACAGCAACGTCTTTCTGGGACTCCATTATTAAAGAATCCCTAGAAATACGACTGGCGGAAAATCTGTTAAACCGTGACAGCGGCTACCAGCTGGACAGTGCATGGAATCCCATCATCTCCATGATTTGCTCAAATCGAAGACGACAGAGTGCGTCGACGGCCGTGGCAAACAGCAACGCAGAGGGCGACTGAGTTCCGCTATTCCACCAGCGAGGGCGCTGCCGGCGGGCAGTGTTGGTTCAACTATCAAGTTTTCGACGCAAGCGCAGAATAGTTACAGTACGCTATATATTGCGGAGCGGAGGACGTTATCGCCAGTCTGCGACGGCTCACCTGAAGATGACTGGCAGGTGCCCAGTTGAAATATCGTGCGAAGCATTGAACGACGAACCGGCTGCAAGCCCGAAATTTGTTTGAACATCCCAAAGGTGTTCTATACGATTCAGGTCAGGAATGTTATTGTCGTGTAACCACTCCACCACAGGCCGTGCCTTATGAACAGGAACTCGATCGTGTTGAAAGACGTAATTCCCACCCCCGAATTGCTCTTCAACAGTGGGAAGCAAGAAGGTGCTTAAAATATCAATGTAAGCCTGAATTGTTTCAGTGCCACGCAAAACAACAAGGGGTGCAAGCCCCCTCCTTGAAAAACACTATCACACCATAACACCACGGCCTCCGAATTTTATTTTTGGCACTACACACGCTGACAAATGAAGTTCACCGGACATTCACCATACCCACACTATCCCATCGGATCGCCACATTGTGTACCATGATTCACAACGTTTTCCACTGTTCAATCTTCCAATGTTTACGCTCCATACACCAAGCGAGGTGTCGTTTGGCATTTACCGGCGTGATGTGTGGCTTATGAGCAGCCGCTCGACCATGAAATCCAATTTTTCTCACCACCCGCCTAACTGTCAAAGTACTAGCAGTGGATCCCGATGCAGTTTGGAATTCCTGTGTGATGATCTGGATAGATGTTTGCCTATTACACATTACGACCCTCTTCAACTGTCGGCGGTTTCTGTCAGTCAACAGGCGAGGTCGGCCTGTACGCTTTTGTGCTGTACGTGTTCCTTCACGTTTCCACTTCACTACCACATCGGAAACAGTGGACCTAGGGATGTTTAGGAGTATGGAAATCTCGCGTACAGACGTATGACACATGTGACATCCAATCACCTCACCACGTGCGAAGTCCGTGAGTTCCGCGGAACGCCCCAGTCTGCTCTCTCACTATGTCTAATGACTACTGAGGTCGCTGATATGGAGCACCTGCCAGTAGGTGGCAGCACAATGCTCCTAATATGTTTTTGGGGGTGTCCGGATACTTCTGATCACAAAGTGTAGCAGCCGCCTAAACAGTTCATGTTCAACAGTGGAGTGTTTGCGGCAAGTTCGCTGCGGTATTGTAGAGTATAAAGATTGGCGAGCGGGAGCGGAAGCAAATATTGTATGCTATTTGACGGAAGGCTTCACATTTCCTCCGACTTCTGCCAACTGAGGACTGGAATGAACTGGGTAGCTGGGTAGGCTAGAGTGCATCAAATAGTAACTAAAATGTGAAATCAATACACCTTTCCATCTCATTTTATTTTGCAAAATATATAGCAGATTTTGGTGACAAATGTAGCAGTAATATCAATACATCTGAGCTACTTAGCGAAATTCGAAATTCTAGTAGAAAGAGCTCATGAAACACAAACACAGTTTCTCCTCAATCTCTCTCTCTCTCTCTCCTTTTTTTTTTTTTTTTTTTTTTGGTATCACTGTATTGTCCGTCTGTCTATCTGACCGACTGCGACTGTTAAAAACGCTTTTTCCTCGTGAACCGGTAGATATATCAACTTGAAATTTGTGTCACAAACTAAGATCTGTAGTCTGGAAAGAAATTTTCATTCTGCAGCGGAGTGCGGACTGATATGAAACTTCCTGGGAGATTAAAACTGTGTGCCGGACCGAGACTCGAACTCGGAACTTCTGCCGTTCGCGGACAAGTGCTCCATCGACTGAGCACGAGTCAAGTCTCCTTCCCACAGCTTCACTTCCACCAGTACCGCGGCTCGTACCTTCCAAACTTCAAAGGAACTCTTCTGCGACCCTTCCAGAAGTAACACCTTTGGGGGAAAGGACATTGCGGAGTCGTGGCTCAGCCACAGCCTGGGGGATGTTACCAGGCTGTGGCTAAGCCTTGTCTCCGCAATATCCTTTCTTCCAGGATTGCTAGTGCTGCAAGGTTCGCAGGAGAGTTTCTGTGAAGTTTGGAAGGTACGAGCCGCGGTACTGGTGGAAGTGAAGCTGTGGGAAGGAGACTTGACTCGTGCTCAGTCGATAGAGCACTTGTCCGCGAAAGGCAGAAGTTCCGAGTTCGAGTCACGGTCCAGCACACAGTTTTAATCTGCCAGAAAGTTTCAAGGTCTATGATCCTTTGGCGATGTAAGAAATTTAACCTTACAAATCAATGCAATCAAGCTCACTCATCAAAGCCTATAAGTTACTTCCTGCTGACCTAGAATTAAGAAATTTCGCGAATAGCAACGTTTCACAATACAACTAAAGAAAGAGAAAATCGAACATTGTTAAATGTGTGTTTAAACTCAGAAGAGTGTTCTTGGAGCTACTCTGTAACAATTTTGGACGTGTGGAGTGTCGCATTGTCCTGATAGAATTGCTGAAGTCCGTCGGAATGCATAATGGACATGAATGGATGCAGGTGACCAGACAGGATGCTTACGTACGTATCAGCTGTCAGAGTCATATCTAGACGTATCAGGGTTCCCATATTACTCCAACTGCACACGCCCCACACCATTACAGAGCCTCCATCAGCTTGAACAGCCCCCTGCTGACATGCAGGGTCCATGGATTCATGAGGTTGTCTCCATATCCTTACACATCCCCTAAACAAATTCCGGAGTGAATCAAGGTAAACGCGACTTCAGAATGAGTTCCTAAAAGGACAAAGTTTCAAATGCGCCAATGGTCGATGAGGGATTTTTGTGTGCATGAGCCGGCTAAGTGAATGCATGTAAATCGTCCGCTGGCAGTTTTCACAGAGAATACGAACTCAAGAGACGCTTACTGGAAGATTTACAATGGGATCATGTCCACAGTCCGACAAATTCCGTCGATGACTTTTAGAATTTATTGAGAGACGTTAACAGATGTTGAAATTCAAGCAACATAACGGGACAGTAGACAGGGAATTGGTTACCAAAACGGGGGTTATATTAATCACCAAAATAATTATCACTGTAATGGTAATAATTACTTTCGAAGAGGAAATGGTAACGGAAATTATCATAACGCAAATCAAAACCGGGAACGAAGATTTGAGGGAAAGGAGCCTGACGAAATGCAACCCCGGACGACGGGTCGGGAAACTAGAGATCGCCGCACCTCAGGTCCGGATATGGCGAAATAAACCCGCATTGAAAACGACGCGTTATTTTGAAAATTCTATGGGTGTCGAAATTTCGGTAAAGAATCCACAAATGTTGGAAATGCAGGTAGTAAGAAGTAAGAATAGAATGGGGAATACTTTTATGAGTCGCAACCATAAAGAGGACGCAATAAAGGTTGTAAACGTTTAGAGAAATTTGATAATGAGCACATGGACCTCAAAATTTTGTTTTGTGGAAGGGAAGTGGATGATGCAATGAACGTGTGACTGAGAGAAAATTCTGTGATCAGAAGAAAGGCAGAGATAGATCAAAATTTGCTGGAAGTGGAATGTATATTGAATTCTAATGAGGCACAAGTCAGCAGCAAAAATTATAGTAATGTAGGTGAAAGTAATTGAGATGATTTTGTCTCGATGGATGTATGTAAAAACATCAGTGAAGGCGACGTCGCTCTAGCCTCGTCATCTGGAGATGAATTTTGTGGTGAATGGCGGAAGTATGTGAAGATACTCGTATTTATGGGGGCGGCGTAACGAATGTCTCGCCAGTTCGTGCTGGACTTTATTCTGTACCGAGGGAAGTGGGAGACTTATTGTTAAAGGCAGGTGACGGTGATGTTTTAGACGATGATGTTGCGAAGGTTTAAACAACTGATTTAGATATATCGGGCGAAGAAATTTGTGCATTTAATTCTGTTGACGGAAGTGAACAGATGGCTCTCGATGTGAAAGTAACATGTTGGGCATCAATAAGAATGCAAAGTATCGAAGAAATGTGAGTAGAGAAAATGTAACGGAGACAGAGGTAGATCCGAGTTTCGCGGGATTCGTGTGTAATGTGAATTCTAATGGGAAGCGATGCAAAAGCGGCAATTTATGTGGTGTACCGGCAGAAGTTGGCGGAGCTATTGGTAGTGACTTTTATAGTATATCGATGGATGTAACGTATGTTTCAAGTAATGACTCTTATGAGCTATCGACGGATGTTAATGGTGTTATTTATGATAAGCTTCATAATGATTCGGCGGGAATAAGTGAGATTTTGTTTCGGAGAGACTAAGTTGTCTGTTGTGTGGTTAACTGCGAGAACCTTGAAGCTACTGATTTCGTTAATTCGGAGGGAGATGACAGTATACTTGATTTTGAAGAGGACGATGAAACGACGGATTTTATGAAAGACTTAGATGCTACAAATGATTTAGAGACAGATCGGGAGTATATAGAAACGGATAATGAGGAAAATATTTGATGATGATGATGATGTTTGGTTAGTGGAGCGCTCAACTGCGCGGTTATCAGCGCCCATACAAATTGCCAATCTTTGCTCAGTCCAACCTCGCCACTTTCATGAATGATGATCACAACACTAACACCCAGTCATCTCGAGGCAGGTGAAAATCCCTGACCCCACCGGGAATCGAAACGGGAACCCCGTGCTCGGGAAGCGAGAACGCGACAGCAAGACCACTAGCTGCGTACGCAAATATTTGTTTAGTAGGTGATGTTAATACTGAATTGTGTGGTAAGGAAGGAAGTAACTACTCTGTTAATGTCTGGAAATCGCACGGAAAAATTTTGAAAGCGTTACTACCTCACTGGTGGACACGAGAGATATATAAAATAGCAACAGACCTTATTTTGTCTGTAAATGTAAAAGTCCGTTGTTGAATGAGGAAAGGAGGCGCGAATTTGAGCAGGTGAAAAAACGGGAAAAAAGTGAGATTCACAAGACACTCACTCTGTCGTGACAGATGTTGTAAGAGGCAACGGTGACAGAGTTGCACCTTTTAAAAAAAGAACGGAGTGCGTATAAATGTGTGTGTGTGTGTGTGTGTGTGTGTCTACACATGTGACTTCACGTGTAGTATGTAAGAATTTGGGGGGAGGGGTATATTGTACAGTAGTAATTTGATGAATTTAGTGTGGTGAAGCAGAGAGGTACAATTTAATGCAAGAAGGGAGTACATTTTAGCTGCGCAACTTTTGGTACGTAGAGGTCGACAGAACAAAAGTAATTTCATTATCTACGTAAGACAGGAATGAGTTGTAGTGTACATATCATTTGGGGAGAAATGTCAAGGGGTACTGAAACGTGCTATTTGTTGTATGGGTATTTCGTTTATTGTACTTAGTTTATTCGTAATTATTATTCGCACAAAATTTGGTACTTGGAAATCATCAGACCTCACTGAAACTTAAATGTTTCAGCAGTATATGTCAATATAAGCGAAGTTTACGGAGTATATTTCTTTTAGAAATTCTAAAATATATTTTATTTTGGAAGGATTTTGAATAAATTTGTATAAGTTAACGTTGGGGATAACTTCGTAACATATTTTTGAGAATGATGTCTGGGGATGAATGGTATTTTAGTTCAAAAAATAGTGAACATTCGCTGAATTGATGATCCAGCAATCCGCTGAGTTACTATGAAAGTTGAATGGGGGAATTTTTCCCTGCATACTTTCAGTTACCATTAGAGATTCTGATTGAAGGAAACGAAAAATTTTAGATACAGTACCTATGGTGTTGACATATTTCTTAGCAGCCGGCCGAAGTGGCCGTGCGGTTAAAGGCGCTGCAGTATGGAACCGCAAGACCGCTACGGTCGCAGGTTCGAATCCTGCCTCGGGCATGGATGTTTGTGATGTCCTTAGGTTAGTTAGGTTTAACTAGTTCTAAGTTCTAGGGGACTAATGACCTCAGCAGTTGAGTCCCATAGTGCTCAGAGCCATTTGAGCCATTTCTTAGTACTAAAACCTGTATTCTATGGGAACCTGGACAGCGTGCTTGAAGTGTTGAGCTGAACCAAATGTATTTTGCTAGTATTATAAACCAGTTTTTTGCTGTGCTCACTTGTTTGTAACTGTATCGTATTCCACTGGTGAGGACATACAGCGCCTGATCTATGGGGATTTGGGAAGTCGTATGATAATTGATAACTACAACAACAGCTATCGTCCTTGACCACTGATGGTGGCTGCGGACTGACGCATGTTTCAGCGCAGTACTTTGCCAAGAGGGTCATGAATTTCTACAGAGGTGGTTCAACTGCGGACAATGTAAACTTCGACGCCAAAACACCGATCATGTGCTTATTTGTGACAGTGAAGTGCTACGATGTGGTCAAAGCAAAAAGCGCCATCAGATGAGCGCAATAGTGCTAAAACTTTTGTAAAAGTCGACTTGAGTTTTAACTTAATGTTTTCTGTTTATTGTGGCACTTAATTAATATGCTATAATTTTTGTAATTTGTATTTGAGCAACAAAATTTATGCTGATATATCCAAGGAGGTAAACGCTGTTTCATACACCACCACAAAGATGCTTACATTTTTGCTCTAACACACAAGTAGGGTACTCTATTTATTTACGTTGCATTTTCACTTATCATGTCAGTATATCAAATTTGGTGTGACTTGATATATCGAGTTAGTGAGCTAAGGTGCAACGACAAGTAGAGATGTGTATAACATTACCCGTATGTTGGCGAGTTGATTGCCCACCTAGAGTTGGTACAAGGTGAGGTGGATTGGTTTGTAGGGCCCAACAGCGAAGCGCTACTTGGAGGCGCCAGGGCGGGGGGCCCGCCACTGCGTCCATCTGAGTGACGGGCACGGGCCGGACAGGCGCGAAGACGAGTAACGTGGCCGGAGATTGGAAAATCTCAGAATAGGGGAGCTGGACAGTGAGTCGCTCGCTTAGGAGGATAGTGAAATGCACCACAAATCGTGGACTTTGAGACAATATGGAAGATGGCTAAGTTACAACTCTTAGAAATCCGACAATAAATCACATTTGCACAATAAAACTAATCTGAATACAGCTGCGACTCAGAAAAATGACAAGCATCCAGTGACACAACAATCTTTTCATACCTTTAAAACTAAAGAACTTAATATTATACAATGATTAACATTTGCACAACAAACCTCCGAATTAACAACTTTTGAACACCCTTGTGATTTCAATAAACTATATCTCAGATGATGGCATTGCAATATAGCTGTCATCCCTGAAATCTACGTATCTGTATCTATTTTTTTCTCATTTATAACTCTTTTTATACCTTTTAATTATGCAAATGTTTTGTCAGAACACCTTATTCTCCACAATATCCCGCATCTCGTGGTCGTGCGGTAGCGTTCTCGCTTCCCACGTCCGGGTTCCCGGGTTCGATTCCCGGCGGGGTCAGGGATTTTCTCTGCCTCGTGATGGCTGGGTGTTGTGTGCTGTCCTTAGGTTAGTTAGGTTTAAGTAGTTCTAAGTTCTAGGGGACTGATGACCATAGATGTTAAGTCCCATAGTGCTCAGAGCCATTTGAATCATTTCTCCACAATAACACAGCGAGCAGTATGAATACCTCAAATCTTGTCATGAATATATTATTATTTTTGCCAGATACTTTGTTAAGTACTAGTTACAATTGCTAGTACAAAATTACGGTAATTTAAGAAGTGGACAGTCGGATGTGTTAGCTGGAAGAAGGCAGAGCCGTCTGTGGTGACGTCTGTGATTCGGTCGTATAGGTGATACATTCTGGGCGGTTAATGCCGGCTGCAATACTCTAACTTTTTCCGATCGCATTATGGAACTGAGAACAGACGCGGTGTTAGGTTCTGCTTGTAATCTCGAGTGTCTTAACTTGTAAATGATCATGTTGAACTCTGAATCATTTAAGGCGGTGAATATTTCGTGTATTGTGAATATGAAATGGACTTATTTTTCATACATCTTTGATGACTGTTTAGGGTGTGGATCCTGCTACAATTCCCATAAAGCTCGCAAAGCAACTTTACCGCGTTTAATAGCGTTATTTCTGTCTGCATTATACTTAATTATCACAGGACCGCTTTCCACTTAGTTGAACTTTACTTTCTTGATTAACCAGTACTCAGTTTAATTCTCTATTATCTACGTCAGAATAAAACTCCGTTTTAATTATTCATTTATCTTTTACTTTGTATATTCATACATGCAACAAGTCTCTATGAACTGTCTGCGTGACGATGAAGTACTACCATAGCTAGCAAGCATATGTTGGACCAACTCCGACGTCAACTTTGTTCCAGTATGAGAATCCAGGATATCAAGGACCAGCTTCAACAAATGTCAGCCAGCTCGTCTCAGGAGAGTATACAAGGTTTTTATAACACCCTGACCGACAAAATCAGTGTATATATCGAGACCAGAGGGGTACCAACGTCGTACTGGGGGTGGTCTCATACTGCCTAAGTCTTTGTAAATTTCATTCGATTTTCTAGTCACTGAGATGATATCACTCTCTCAGTCCGTGAAGTTTCGTTTCCTTCACTTTTTTTGCGAGGTGGTGTAAGTTACTAGATTTTCATCTTATCTGTATTTCTTGTCCGCCTCCATAGCTGAATGACGAGTTGGCCTTTGCATGTGGAGCTTTACGATATGTGCCGGCTGCTCGTGTCGCGTTTCCAGGTCTGTTGTTTACCGCGCCACCGCGTTATTGTCGAGTGTCATAGCTGCGTTCCTGGGATCCGGTGGCAGTTTAGTATCGGAAATCCACGGTCAAACTGCAGTTTGACGCCACGTACTCCAGATCCGAGGCCCATGAAGCAGAGAGATTTTTACGAGATGTGATACACATTGATTGGAGCTGTTCGGTATCCACTTGTCTATCGTCCCCAGCAGTGTACATCTCAAGTTCACTGACGATGAGGCCTGTGACAAACTTCACCACTCGACGCGAGGTTACCGATTCTGTCACACTGACGGAAACGTGGGTGTACTAACATTTAAACGTGATGTACTGGAAGTACAAAATGTGCTCTTGTTTGAGTTAGCATTTGAAGTCCTGGAGGAATTAACCGCCCATGCTCTTCGCAAACAGTAGCACACTCCTCGACCGTACGGCGGAGAAATGGAAGACCTCCGAAACGTACTGTATTGGTACGTAAGAAAATCACTGACAAACATTAGCGCGACCGCTGTAAGCGTCAGCAAAAGATGTATTTTACTATGACGAAAGGCGGTAACAAATGAGAGAAACCTCATTCAGTTTTTTTTTTTTTTTTTTTTTTGTCAATTAATAGAGAGACTCTGTCTTTAGTTCTCGAGTGGAGTAGACGTATTTTTTGTAAGATGTGTGTGGTAGCCATTTGTGTTGTCCGAATAATAATTATTATTGGAACAAAGTCAAGAAGCTATCCAGTTATCTTCCGCACAATACGTAAACGTCATGTCACGAGTGCTGCCTGTATATAAGGAAGAAGTCCGATAAATGAAAATTACATTGCCTACACGGTCAAGAATGATAAGTTCTGCGGCGTCGGAAGAAGAAGCACCTAACAGGAGTGTGTAGATCTCGATTACATGGAAGTAAGTTCACGTTAAAGCGGACTCAAAGAAGAGAAACTATAAAAATCCAAAATTTGGGCATTAATTGAAAATAATTAATTTCTATTAATCTCTTTATTTATGTACCCTTTACTATTGCAATTATATATATATATATATATATATATATATATATATATATATATATATATATATATATATATATATATAAAATTGCACAATACCCTGCCCTAAACGGGGTATGACAGGTACGCATTGAGCTGGCCGCTATGTACCTTCATATCTCACGATCGCTGGCTGCCGTTCGATAATTATTTACGACAGTCAACCGAGGACTTGATTCGGATGTGGACAGGAAGGTCCTGTACGTACGGAATGCCTGCAGCTCCGTCTTGTGCAGATGCCCTCTGACGATCAGATGAGACCGGCGATAGTGACTATGTCGATTAGATATGTTACGGTGGCGAGGCGGGAGAAGCCAGCCGTCTATGACGACCCTGCCACGTTGGTACAAGCCTTGGAGGCTCCTGCAACAGTGCCTGAGCAGCTTCCAGCGCCCTCTAGCGTTGATGCCTCTGTTAGCCCACTCGTCGAGCCCAGGCAACACGCATATACCGCTGCAACGACAAGACGACGTTACGACGTTGCGGTAGCAGTTGAAGAACAGGACGCATTCACCCCCTGCCCTGCGCCTGACACAGAGGCGAGACAGCGTAAACAGAAATCGCCGGGGCTCCTTAAGTAACGGCGCGTAACGACCGAGGCAATAGACCAGTCCGAGGAAGCGACGATGGATGATGAGGTGCGTCAGCCGATACACCGGTCCGACACTGCCCGTCCTAATGTATCACTTGATTCGATGTCTTCCCCCGCTACCGGCGACGCCGCGCATTGTGGTGATGAGAGAGATCACCGATGCCCCGTGTTGCATGTATGAACGAGCATTGTTGTGTTGAAAAATGGCAACATAATACTGTCACAAGAGAGGTAAACCATGAGGACGCCGAATGCCCGTAACGTGCAGTTGTGCCGTCCGAGTTCTCTTTATCACCACCAGCCGCAACCTCATACCCGATGGCTCCCCCAATGAATAACGCTAGGATTAATATCACCTTTTTCTTTTTTTTTGGGGGGGGGGGGAGGTGTCATCAGTCTTCTGACTGGTTTGATGCGGCCACGAATTCCTCTCTTGTGCTAACCTCTTCATCTCAAAGTAGCACATGCAACCTACGTCCTCTATTATTTGCTGGATATATTCAAATCTCTGTCTTCCTCTAGAAGTTTTTCCTTCTACAGCTCCGTCTAGTACCATTAAAGTCAGTCCCTCGTGTCTTAACAGATGTCCTATCATCTTGTCCCTCCTCCTTATCAGTGTATCCCACATACTCATTTCCTCTCCGATTCTGCACAGAACCTCCTCATTCCTAACCTTATCAGTCCACCTAATTCCCAACATTCGTCTGTAGCACCACATCTCAAATGCTTCGATTCTCTTTTGTTCCGGGTTTCCCACAGTCCCTGTTTCACTACCATACAATGCTGTACTCCAGACGTACATTCTCAGAAATTACTTCCTCAAATTAAGCCCGATATTTGATATTAGTAGACTTCTCTTGGCAAGGAATGCCCTTTTTGCCATTGCTAGTCTGCTTTTGATGTCCTCCCTGCTCTGTCCGTCACTGCCTAGGTATCAGAATTCCTTAATTTCATCTACTTTTCGACCATCGATCCTGATATTAAGTTTCTCGGCCGGCCGCTATGGCCGAGCGGTTCTAGGCGCTACAGTCCGGAACTGCGCCCCTGCTACGGTCGCAGGTTCGAATCCTGCCTCGGGCATGAATGTGTGTGATGTCCTTAGGTTAGTTACGTTTAAGTAGTTCTAAGTCTACGGCACTGATGACCTCAGATGTTAAGTCCGATAGTGCTTAGAGTCATTTGAACCATTAAGTTTCTCGCTGTTCTAATTTCTACTATTTCTCCTTACCTTCGTCTTTCTTCATTTAGTGTCAATCCATACTCTCTACTCATTAGACTGTTCATTCCATTCAGCAGATCATGTAATTCTTCTTCACTTTCACTCAGGACAGCAACATCATCAGCGAATCGTATGTTATCCTTTGACCTTGAATTTTAATTCCACTCCTGAACCTTTCTTTTATTGACGTCATTGCTTCCTCGATGTACAGATTGAACAGTAGGGGCGAAAAACTACATCCTTATCTTACATCCTTTTTAATACGAGCATTTCGTTCTTGGTCTTCACTGTCATTATTCCCTCTTGGCTGTTGTACATATTGTATATGAACAGTCTTTCCCTATAGCTTACTACTATTTTTAACAGAAGTTCGAACATCTTGCACCACTTTACATTGTAGAACGCTTTTTCCAGGTCGACAAATCCTATGAACGTGCCTTGATTTTTGTTTAGTCTTGCTTCCATTATTAACCGCAACATCAGAATTGCCTCTCTCGAGCCTTTATCTTTCCTAAAGCCACACTGATCGTCATCGAGCGCATCCTCAGTTTCCTCTTCCATTCTTATGTATATTATTCTTGTAAGCAACTTGGATGCATGAGCTGTTAAGCTGATTGTGCGATAATTCTCGCACTTGTCAGCTCTTGTCGTCTTCGGAATTGTGTGGATGATGTTTTCCCGAAAGTCACATGGTATGTCGACAGTCTCAACATTCTAAACATCAACGTGAATAGTCGTTTTGTTGCCATTTCCTCCAACGATTTTAGAAATTCTGATGGAATGATATCTATCCCTCCTGCCTTATTCGATCGTTAAGTCCTCCAAAGATCTTTTAAATTCTGATTCTAATACATGGTCCCCTATGTCTTCTAAACCGACTCTTGCTTTTTCTTCTATCACATCAGACAAATCTTCCACCTCATAGAGGCTTTCTATGTATTCTTTCCACCTATCCGCTCTGTCGGCTGCATTTAACAGTGGGATTCCCGTTGCACTCTTAATGTTATCACCCTTGCTTTTAATGTCACCGAAGGTTGTTTCGTCCCTCCTGTATGCTGAGTCAGTCCTACCGACATCATTCCTTTCCGATTTTTTCACATTTTTCATCTATCAATTGAAGTATTTCTTCTGTTACCCATGGTTTCTTCGCAGTTACCTCCTTTGTACCTATATTTTCCTTCCAAACTTCTATTATCGCCCTTTTTAGGAATTTCCATTCCTCTTTAACTGTACTGCCTACTGAGCTATTCCTTATTGCTGTATCTATAGTCTTAGATAACTTCAACCGTATCTCGTCATTGCATAGTACTTCCGCATCGCACTTCTTTGCATATTGATTTTTCGTGACTAATGTCTGTCTTAAAATTGAGCCTACTCATTATCACTACTATGCTGTGATCTGAGTTTATATCTGCTCCTGGGTACGCCTTACAATCCAGTATTTCATTTTGGAATCTCTCTCGGATCATTATGTAATCTAACTGAAATCTTCCCATACCACCCGGCGTTTTACAAGTATACCTTCTCCTCTTGTGATTCCTGAACAGTGTATTCGCTATTAGTAGCTGAAACCTGTTACACAACTCAATTAGTCTTTCTCCTCTCTCATTCCTTGTCCCAAGCCTATATTCTCCTGTCAACTTTCCTTGTACTTCTTCCCCTGCAACTGTGTTCCAGTTCCTCATGACTATTAGATTTTCTTTTCCTTTACATACTGAATTACCCCTTCAATATCGTCATACACTTTATCTCATCTTCAGGTTGCGACGTCGGCATGTGTACCTGAACTATCGTTGTCGGTGTCGATTCTGATAAGGACAACCCTATCACTGAAATGTTCACAGTAACACACTCTCTGACCTCTCTTCCTATTCGTAACGAATCCTACTCCCGTTATACCATTTTCTGATGCTGTTGACATTACCCTATACTGATCTGACCAGAAATCCTTGTCTTCTATCCACTTCACTTCACTGACCCCTACTAGATCTAGATTGAGCCTTGGCGTTTACCTTTTCAGATTTTCTAATTTCCCTGCCACGTTCAAGCTTCTGACATTCCACGCCCTGGCTCGTAGAAGGTTATTATTTCGTTGCTTATTCAATCTTTTCCTCGTGGTAACCTCCTCCTTGGCAGTCCCCTCCCGGAGATCCGAATGGGGGACTATTACGGAATCTTTTGCTAAAGGAGAGATCATCATGACATTTCTTCAATTACAGGCCACATGCCCTGTGGATACAGTTTACGTGTCTTTAACTCAATGGTTTCCATTGCCTTCTGCATCCTCATGTCGTTGATCTGTGTTGATCCTTCCGCCTTCAGGGCTATAACTCTCCAAAAGGTAGGAAGAATGGGATCTCTCCCAAGGACCCCACCATACTTGTCGACGATGGTCGTCTGGGGTAGTGGAGACAGTGGTTTATGTCTGTACACAGTGCGACGCGATTCATCAATAGTCTATGTTTCCCGGTCTCGGCGCTACTCCAAACGGATCACTTTCTATTGAAGTGTTACCGGGACTCTATCCACTGTATGGTAATTCTCTAGTCCTACAGGTGCTAGTTCCGACCAACAGTGCAGGTTGCCACAGAATGCTGCAGGGAGTCCATTACTTCCTGTCGGCTGGAAGGCGCAGACGTGAGAGGGTGACGATGTGCTTGTTGTACTATACGATGATCGTCACCCGTGGTGATCAGATGACTTAACAACGAGTATGCCTGCGTTCACGTTCCCATGCAATCCGACGTGGGGCCACTGTCTCATCGGAATGCCTCAGAAATCTCCATATTGCACGATTCGACCTACAGACCAAACGAGGACACACACGGAGGTCGCTTTCAAAGACGCCGTTCACGCCCCTTGTGTGTGCTACCAGGCCTAGCAACAGCATTAAACCCTAAGAACAGAAATGCATTCTGATGAACGTCCTGTCCCTCACAGACAATTCGAAATTTAATCATTTGCATAACCGTTGAGGGTGCTTCACTTCTTTGTCAGGCAGGATGTATTTAGAGTGATTATACTTACAGAAGTCCCAGTTTTTCATACTAACTCAAGGACACTGCTTTTTGTCCTCATAATGCACCATCACCTCAATCTGTTTAAACTGAGTTCTGTTCCATGTTCAATTACATCGAGCCGCGCGGGATTATCCGAGCGGTCTAGGGCGCTGCAGTCGTGGACTGTGCGGCTAGTCCCCGCGGAGGTTCGAGTCCTCCCTCGGGCACGGGTGTGTGTGTTTGTCCTTAGGATAATTTAGGTTAAGTAGTGTGTAAGCTTAGGGACTGATGACCTTAGCAGTTAAGTCCCATGTGAATTCACACACATCTGAGCACACAATTACATCGACTGAGTTAACTGCTTGCTTATTAAACAAGTTTCCTCCAATCGAGGTTAAAACACGATGTGATCTTCGGACGGATAATCAGTTAGTGTAAATCACCTGTGTCACTTGTAGTTTGCCACTGATAGTTTAGGTAAAATGAAACGACCTCAGCCGGACATTAAAGCGTGAAAAATGCGTATGACGTCAGTGAAAAGCTGAAAAGGTTCAGCGGCACGGCGAGTGTAATAACCCGGCCGAGGAGACAATGGCCGGCGCGCCGGGATTCATCACTTTGGCACGGCTGCCCGGCAGCGGCTGCTGCTGCTGGTGCAGATAATGACAACAAAAACAAAGTGCAGCGGCGTACGACGCAGGGAGCGGTGCCGCCGCCCTCACAGCCAACGGACGCAGCCAAGGTTGGCTCGTCGCTACGGCTGTTCACCCACGGCACCCGCTGTATCTACGAGTCTGGCGATAGCGCAGGCCGAAATTTCTGCTCAGAAAAAGAACAACAGATACGAATTTCCTCAAAGAATTTCAGTCTAAATGCTTTGAAAACAACTTCTACCCATATTTAGGTATTCTGCCCAGAGCATGGAGCAGTCCTAAGCTACGAAGAAAGCAGAAACTTTGTCTGCCTACCAGCGTTTCTTAATTTAAAAATTGCATTTATTTTTCTACTTATACCCCTTTTAAGACAATGTAGTTTGTCCAGCGTTCTTCCAAGTTGTTCCGCTGAAGAGCCAATTTTGGAAGTCTGAAAAATATCCAAACTTTTCATGTACTCAACTCGTTTCCTAGCCTTTACTGTATTTAGCTGGGGAAATAGAAAGACAGAGAATTATAAATTCGTTGAATATGTTGGTTAATGTATCCGTTCCTTAGATATACCGTTTTTCCCATTGGCGAAACTTCTTTACAGGATCGTACATAGATCAGACAAAAGATGATTCTTTTTCTTTTGCAAAACAGTCCTCGTCTAATTTTAATGCGTTTGGTCCTGAAAACTTTCGGAGTATTCGACAAAAATTTTTACAAGTCAACCAATTAATAATTCTTTCTTCGCGCTAGGAAAATGTACAAGCTAATCAATGAGACTAGTTCCTTTTTCATTCTAGGAAACACTATCTGTAACTTTTTGCAGCAGACGATGGCTCACCAGTTTATAGCCACTGCTTTAATCGTTGCTTCCTTTTGTAGCGTGACGTGGTAGACCCAGGTTTCGTCCACAGTATCAGCTGGATTCTTTATTAAACGGTCCAAACTAGGCTAGTATTTTTTTCCGCAATCGCGGCACCAGCCTTGTAGACAGGGTTTTGTTAATTATTTATGTGGAATTAACGTAAATCTTTTCACTAAGGCCGGCCGGTGTGGCCGTGCGGTTAAAGGCGCTTCAGTCTGGAACCGCGTGACCGCTACGGTCGCAGGTTCGAATTCTGCCTCTGGCATGGATGTGTGTGATGTCCTTATGTTAGTTAGGTTTAATTAGTTCTAAGTTCTAGGCGACTGATGACCTCAGAAGTTAAGTCGCATAGTGCTCAGAGCCATTTGAACCATTTTTTTCACTAATATGCCTATGACGTTACATATTTCATACACCTTTTATCAGCAATGGCACGACACCACACTGCTCACTTCCTCGATCTCATCTCCTGTGACACCACTTTTAAGACGTCCTACACGTGGATCATCTTCCAGAGCAGCAAGGCTGAGTTACAGTTCAGCAACCCATTTCTGATCTGCTGAACACCAAGAAGCAGAATCCTTGTAAGCCTTCACAAATTTTGGACTAATTACTGACTGTGATAAACTGTTCAAAATAGTTCTGTGACTTCTATACGTTTCGCTTCAACCATATGAAGGAAACACACTGAACATGATTATTTAAGTAGTAAACTCTTCCGCACGTCTAGCTGATACTGAACTACTCTACTGATCAATGTCAGAACAAAAATTTATTGATATCTACGCTATCTTTGTGGCAGGTCGAGAAATTTTCTCCTTGCTCTACTTTTCACCAGTGAAATATGCTTAAATGGCTCTGAGCACTATGCGACTTAACTTCTGAGGTCATCAGTCGCCTAGAACTTAGAACTAATTAAACCTAACTATCCTAAGGACATCACACACATCCATGCCCGAGGCAGGATTCGAACCTGCGACCGTAGCGGACGCTCGGCTCCAGTCTGTAGCGCCTAGAACCGCACGGCCACTCCGGCCGGCGAAATATGCTTAAGTCCACCACAATATTCTGAAGTGCGTAAACGGTCGACGTCGGAAACACTCGATTCTAAAGAGAGGTTCCCGAACTCTCTTACTTTAATCATAGCACGGATGATGGACTGTTATATTCTAAGTCAGCAGTTTCAAGAAACTTTATGGTGAAGGCCAGTAACCAATAACTGACTTCGTTATTGATGAACAAAAAATGTGATCAATGGATTAATGCATAAATTCCTATAATTACAACTTTACCCTTCATTTCAGCGCAGTGGAAAGATCTAGTAAGAATTTAGATTAAAACAGTTACATTTTGCACCCAATGCTCTGCGATCCAGTGTTTGACCTGGTACGTTGTTAGCTCGAATACTGTATTAGTATCCCAGCTCTTCCTCGAATATAAAGATAAAGACAAGGACGCTTAGAGAAGTATTTAGTCGATTTTCAAGCGAGAGATATGTGTCACTCCTATTATTAGAGCAAGTGAGCATTGCGACCTCAGAAGAAGTGCTCACTGAAAAAAGCAACACAAGACTCACGGTGAGGGAGGACAAAGGGCTGGAACTTGCTAAGCGGACTAAGACGAGAGGAAAGAACAGCAAAAGTGATTGAGTGCTGCGTGCATCAATGGACAATCCTGTTGATTATTCAATCATATATCGGGCGAGATCCTGTATTGTAATATTTGTTCTTCCGTAGTGAAAATCTTCAGATCTATTCGATAAAGAATTTCCGGGGAATTACATACAACGAAAAAAATAAGATTTTGTTGCAGCTATAAGACGGTAATAGGCAAACATTAATTTTTAAGCCACTAAACATCAACGTGTATTTTTCATAGAAAATAATTTATTTGTAGTCACTTTTCATTACTGTTTTATTATGCTAAGCACGACGCCTTTCAGCAATTTGCCATTTTCAGGTATTTTATAGTACATAGTACATATCAAGCCTTTGTAGCTGAGATCGCTGGCCCACGCATGTGCGTTGTCTCTCGACTTGGAAGTAGTCATTTCTAATTCTGGTAATGGAAGAAATCTTTTACCGCCAGCGACTGGCCTACAAGAGGAAGACATGTGGTAGCGGAAAGTCCTCTTTTCTCAGATTTTGCACCAATGTTCTCGATTAAATTCCAAAGTTCTCCGTAGTGTTTCGTGAAGTGAGACGATGTGACACTGTTGACGGCGATCCGTCCGCCAGAGGTGGACGTCAATCCCGGCGTTCCCATGATCCTATCTCGCTCGTCTCATCATCACACAACTTAGCGTCACACCATAGTACATACAAATATACACACACAAATTACAGACACATTTACTCACTAGATAAACTTATGACATAACTCACGACCCCCTCGTGGAGGAATCCACAGAGCGCAGAGCAGGAAAATCCTTTCCTGCTAGTTCGCTGAGCCTACGCCACGGGGTCTCGCAGCCAACGATGTATTACGACTTTCACTTATGAGCGAGGTAATGTCTTTCATGCTATGTTTCGCTTTTGTTTCCAGCACATTAGAGGTCCAATGCTGCAGGAACTCGCACGAGCACACCAGTGTCACAAGGGAATTATTACTAAAAAAACATCAAAAACGCGGAAAACAGACGAAACAGAACATTAAGTATGTTACTTTGCTAGAGAGACAAGAACACATACCCGACCAAGTACAAAACTGTAAGCATGAAACTCTTGTCAATAAAAGTGAAACCCGGTCAACCAATTAAGAACTGACTGATGACATACCATCACTCAACTTCCGGGATTCCCAATAAAAATTTAAACAAACTCCAAAACGGTGGGCCCATATACATAAAATCAATCATCTGTGTATGTATTCCTGAAGAGTGAGAAGCCTAAAAGACATTACTGCCGACTGTAACAAAAGTTATTTTGTGACAAGTGATATCGCACCTACATACGAAATGAGTGTAATACTGACAGAAATATTGAACAGTAATAGAAAGCTGCGATATTTAAAAGCAGGAAGTCGATTTTTCTTACGGAGGTCAGATAAACAGAATCTGCTACACTAAAGAAGAAAAAAGACTAAACTGATCACATAGCTATTAATGCCTAATTTCTCTTGCTTACTGCTATGTTCTATTACCAAGATGGAAAATTGAGGTAATGTTACAAATAATGTGATACATGAACTTTACATCCAAGGACGAATAATACTCAGGACTTAAAATAGCTACAGGTAACTCGCTGAGTGCTCTGTTAGCATAATGTAAATAACAGTTTACAGAGTGGCCTAAATAAAACTAGCATTTCGTGGCAACAAACAGCGAAGAGATCGTGAGCACAGTGCTGCATCTGCATCAATCTGGAATCTTCTGTGGACAGTTTTTTCCTATTGATTAACGGAGTACTTTATATCGTGTCAGTAGTTTTACTAAGTTCTTCAAAAATAACAATAAATAATAACAATAACACACATACTTTACTAGTGTCGCTAGAGGGTACATTTCGGAGGTACAATGACGACTACAACTTAACTGCAAAATATAATATACAGAATGTTGGGAAAGAACCACGTAACGCTGTAACGTAGTATTATTTTTGCCTGACGCAGCTCACACAGGATATGAAACGAGGAGAACTACCATCGCCTGTAAGATGAGAATCCGGCAACTTAGACGCGCCAGCGTCATGCCCTCTGACGTCAGCAGTGAGTGTCGTGGCCAACGTGACTCTGAACATAATTTCCACCTAGAACGCGTTCACGGTATGTACGCGGTTTTTCGGGAAAATACCCAGAAAACTGTATGTGTGACGAGGTCACTATTGATAAGTTTACCAATTTTCAGCCATTCTATTCCGAACTACGGTAGATTCACACAGGACGGTAGATTCTCAATGGAACGGAACGTCAAAGCGTCCTAAAATGCATTTAAAATCGCGGAATTCACACGGAACGGGCCGAAACGGAACGCCAACGTCAGTGTCGACGGTGGTCCGGGAGTATCAGGGCGAAAGTTTTGATATTGACAGGGACATCGTCTGCTAACATAGGAAGTACACTCGTTTTATAGCGGCGTATTTTGTGCTGTTGTGTTTTTCGTAGCCTTACTTCACTGATTGCTTTGTTTTCGTGACAAATTGCCAAGGCTGCAAGAGGACTTGGACAATTTCCCTAAGAGTGTTCTTTCCCAGAGGAAGCGTAATATCTAAAAGTGAAAAATGATTTAGGTTTTACAGTATCTGAACAAAGAATTACTTTACACTGAGCGTAATTAAGACAATATAACTAAAACATTTTTAACAGTAAGGAAGTTTGCTTTATAGAAGGCGAAAAGTACATTTGTTTTACATGTTATTTGGTAGGCTACTTAGAAAGAAACAAAACAAAAAGAATGAGGGAAAAAGGTGCTACGTATTGCCTTCTGAATATTTTAGGATTTGTTTGTGTATATTTCGTCGAGAAAATGAATGTTGATTGTATGAATTGTTTGGTCAACATTCGTGCTGCTCATTCAGTTCTTAGCAGCGTGAAAAATTTACCATGTAATCTCTGTCAAGCAAAATAGCTATGAATTTTGCTTACTCCATTAATATATTCTACAATCTAATTGCGATACTATATTGTATCTTTTAGAATCTCATAACGTCACGTTCATCGTTCAGAAATGGGTAAGGAAAACGACGTGCTGAAGTTCTGTCTAGGGTGACTAGACTTCCCTTTGACGATGACGTCTCCTTCTGTTCTGTTCCGTTAACATTCAGTGTATATCGAGCTACATGTGCATGAGGGACGTGCACGCAACATGCCATTTCCACCTCTCGGTAGTTTTCCTCTTCTAATTCTTCAGTGGGAGTTACCAGTTGCCGCAGTTTACTTATGTGGGTCTTGATGCGAATGGACTACGAGCTGTATGAGCTCGCTGACACGACTGTACTTTACGGTGAGGTGAGGTGAGAGCCCATGGAAAAGACGCTCAACGCTCACGATACCTTCGAGTACGCGTTTCATTACAGGAGGTATCCGCACCACAGAACAATTTCTGCGCTTTGATACGCCGGAAGTATTTTTCCTCAGCACTTTCGCCAAATAAAGCGTGACGTGAGAACACTAATACTGCTCAGAAGTTGCACTTGAGAATAATCTTCTTGTAGCGGGAACTGGTATGGACGATATAAATTTGTTATCGGCCGTTTGGGTGGAATAATAAAGATGTTTCTGGAAATTGCAATATCGGTTATGGTGCACGCAACTGGATTGGAAAAAGGCGCGACTTGTCGGCAAGAAACAATGTCTTGTGGCACCTCGGCCTTGACCGATGACCACCGCAGTCTGGTCCCTTTCATCCCACAAACCTCGGCCTTGTCCAAGTTTTTGAATTGGACGCCACAACTGCGACTTGCGTCTCCTTAAAACCAATTGCACCCGGTTTTCCCCGGATGGTCGCCCAACGTTGCTTAACTTCGGTGATCTGGAGTTAACCGCTGTTACCAATGTGGCAAGGCCGTTTGCTGTCTGCGGTACGGAATAACCAACCGGGATCCTGCACGCACCAATCGTAAGAAACCCAGTTATGTATTTTCGTTAGCGAGATTCAGAAGGCAGCGAATTTCTTATTTCTTGTTTCTTGACACCCAGAAAGTCTATTCAGTTCCAAATCGCCACCTACAAAGCATCCATTATAGACCTGTTTCGGCTGTTAAGCCAACTTCAAGTGGCGCTATCATACGGATTCGCGTCAGCAGCATTCAGGCGCTGACCAGTTCTTCGTTTCGACACACGCATCCATCAGCAGATAAATGTACCTTGAATGACCTGTTGTCGTCTAACTCTGTCAATTGTATGTATTCCAAACAAGTTGATAAATTAACTAAATACGACCGCCACGATACGTGTCAGCACTCGTATTTTTGCATACCCATTATGTATGAATTACCTGAGATACAGCGTTTGTAGCTCTGATCCGCTGTTTGTAGTTGTACACAGAGATGTCACGTACCTAGAAAACTTATATACTGAAAGACTACTTGAAGATTATAATCTCTTGGTACAAACACTAGCAGCTGACCGTCAACAAAAATAAATGCAATATAGTGCACGTAAAAAGGCGGAATACTCGACATCGTTTGATAACTATCTGAACAACACATAACATCGGTCACAGCCGTCAAGTACCTAGGAAAACATGTCAGGTGTTATTTGAGGAGGAGTAACCACACAGTTGTAGCCCAGTCTGAGTTTTATCGGGAATTCCTAAGGAAAAGTAATTAATACACGAAGGAGGTAGCTTACTAAACCCTCGTTACACAATTCTACCGTTTCTTACCAAGGAAGACATACGCGGCGCATCATGCGTTTGTGTAGATAATGCTATTTGGTCACATAAATTTTCAATAAACTCCAAAGGAAGAAGGGAAACCATATCCTCGAAAATTCCCCGAGCCTCCCTTCAAATACGAATCAAGAAACACATCATTTAATCCTATATAGGCTTACATCTCGCTTAATGACCATGGAGAATTTGAGATTATACCAAGGATACCGGAAAGCCCTCTCCTCGCTTGCAGTTATTTGGAAATTTATGGTAAGGTCTTATGGTACCAAGCTGCTCAGATCATCGGTCCCTAAGCTTACACATTACTTAATCTAACTTAAACTAACTCACGCTAAGGACAACACTCACACTCATGCCCGAGGGAGGACTCGAACCTCCGAGCGAAGCCGTGCGAACCGTGACATGGCGCCCTAGACAGCTCGGCTACCACGCGCGGCTCCTCGCTTACAACCCGCAGTTGTAAGGGGGGAAATTGTTTCTGTCCACAGAGTGCCACCAGCTTACAGAGTAGAAGTGTACGTGTCAGGCACAGGTACTAGTCAATAACCAGTACATCAGAGATTCCTTAGAGAGTCGCATTTCCCATGTATAAAGCACTTTCAAACTTCTGCTTTCTTTAAGTATTTGACGTTAAGAATGTATGGACGCAAAAGTTAAAAAAGATTTGAAATTATGCGTAACGTTTCTTGGAAGCTGCTAAGTACTCCCATTATCAAAGACTGATTGTGAGCATAGTGCGAAAAATCAGCACCAGGTTTTAAGCAAGAGCTAGTATTTCACGAATATTAATTTTTATGTCGTCATCTATCCTGAACACAATCGTACAATGATAATTTTGCAGGTACATTATGTGGTGCATGTGGATACTGTCTGCAAAATGTGTTCCCAATAAAGATAGTAGTAGAGAAGTAATAAACAGGTATGCCACGCCTGCTGTGGCGAAAATGTAGTAACCGACCTTTTTTCCTTTCATCATTTTGCGAGGGGTTTCAGAGAGAAGGTTTCATAAATGTTTGAAACTATGTTTAAAGTTTGTTGCACGTTACTAACAAGGGAACCTCCCCATCGCACCCCCCTCAGATTTAGTTATAAGTGGGCACAGTGGATAGGCCTTGAAAAACTGAACACAGATCAATCGAGAAAACAGGAAGAAGTTGTGTGGAACTATGAAAAAATAAGCAAAATATAGAAACTGAGTAGTCCATGCACAAGATATGTAACATGAAGGATGATGTAACCTGAGGAGCAGCGTGGTCTCGTGGTTAGTGTGAGCACCGGTGGAACCAGAGGTCCTTGGTTCAACTCTACCCTCGAGTGAAAAATTTAATTTTTTTTTCAGACAATTATCAAAGGTCAGGCACTCACACATCAATTTCGCTCTCCAAAATTCCGGGACATGTTCAGATTTGCTTGGACATATACAGGATTTGACGGTCTACACAAGGAAAAATTTGAAAACGTTAAAAACATATGTTTTGACAGAGCATAGGGAAAACTGTACGACTGTGAAACTGTTGCATTCATTTGTTGCAGTTTGTGTGACAAACTCTTACGTTTTCATCACTTTTTTGGGAGTGATTATCACATCCACAAGAAAACCTAAATCGGGCAAGGTAGAAGAATCTTTTTACCCATTCGCCAAGTGTGCAAGTTAGGTGGATCGACAACATATTCCTGTCATGTGACGCACATGACGTCACCAGTGTCGTATAGAATATATCAGGCGTGTTTTCCTGTGGAGGAATCGGTTGACCTATGACCTTGCGATCAAATGTTTTCGGTTCCTATTGGAGAGGCACGTCCTTTCGTCTACTAATCGCACGGTTTTGCGGTGCGGTCGCAAAACACAGACACTAAACTTATTACAGTGAACAGAAACGTCAATGAACGAACGGACAGATCATAACTTTGCGAAAATAAAGAAATTAAAATTTTCACTCGAGGGAAGACTTGAACCACGGACCCCTCGTTCCTCAGCTGCTCACGCTGACCACGGGACCACGGAGCTCCTGAGCTGAGCGTATCCTTGATGTTACTTATCTTGCACATGGACTACTCAGTTTGTATATTTTGCTTTTTTTTCATAGTTCCACACAACTTCTTCCTGTTTACTCGATTGATCTGTGTTCAGTTTTTCAAGGCCTATCTACTGTGCCAACTTATAACTAAATCTGAGGGGGCTGCGATGGGGAGGTTCCCTTGTAAGTGCTCCCATTCTCAAATAGTGAACGAGTAATTATAACCTGGGTAATTGCGCGCAGTGAATTACGCTGCCGCAAGGCGTATGCACATTTTCTGACTGTAATAATTGTCTTCCAGTGTTCCAGTGTTAAACCTCTGACGTAAGATTATACCTCTTAATCAGCAGATAATGACAGAATTTTAAATTTTTAAATTCGGTAAATAATTACACAAAATATTGAAAGCTGAATTTTTGTTCACCCTGTAAGACGTTAGATAGGTAACCTGCAACTGACCTGGCTGTCGTGAACGGGTTTAGCTGACATTGGAACCTGACCAACATTCAAAGGACCTTGACAATTACGCTGTTATAAACGAGTGTAGTTGTAATGGAGATTCGCATTTTCAGTCTGTTGTGTGGCAAATGGTTGTAATTAGGTCATCATCTATTGTTGCGTACATTTCATAGTCGCACTGATTGAGAATACAGTTGATTTCTGATAGCAATGCAGATAGCGGCAGATCATCAGTGTCATCGGACGTATCTTCTGTTTCGGTGGCATTTATTTCTTCGGTTGCGAATCCCGCATGACGGAAACAGTTTTTGATGGTTTGGTCTCTGACCCTGCTCCACGCTTTCGTAGTGCATCGGATCGCATCCATCAGTGTAATAAAATAATCCTACTTTTTCTCAATGCACTGTATCATTTTCAGTAATATAAGCTTACGACACTAGCATTTCAGACTCCTAATTACTCCTTGGTCCATGGCTGCAATAAGCTTATAATATTTGCAAGAAGAAAAACAAGCTTAATATTCTCCAGACCAGAGAGTGCAGGATGTGCTCGACAGTTGTCAACAAGTGCCAGTGTCTTTTTTTCTAAGTTCCCGATCCCAAAGCCTTCTTTCAGCTTCAAAGAGTTCGGAGATCATGCAGGACTTTTTATTAGCAGTGAAGTGCACTGGCAGATCTTTTACATGCTTAAAACACCTATGATTTTTTTTTTATTTACTTATCACCAACAACTTTTGTTTCTCAGTTCCATCTGCGTTAGCAACAAAGTGGAACCATTATTTGTTCTTTAGATAACTAGCTACCAACGCATTTTCCGCCCTTGAATTTCAGGGTTTTGTCAGGCGTCAATTTAAAGAAAATGCCAGTCTCGTGTGCATTAAAGATGTCACAAAATGCATACCCTTCACGCTTCGTAGGCCACTGGGTAGCGAGCCATTGTCGGATTGTTTCAGTATTCACACTGTTGGCTTCACCGCTCACTTTACCGAAAGAAATACCGTGACGTTGCCTGAATCTGTCATTCCCGCCACTGTTGCACACAAATTCCTCATTTTTTAGTTTCTTGGCAAATTCTTTTTCTTTCACTACAAGGAGAGGTCCACTGCTGGGTACACTGATGCTTCTCTGTTACTTAAACCACTTAATCTGCTCTTCAGCGAAGTCGCTCCGCTCAGCTTCTTGCAGCCGCTTAACTTTAGATATATTTTGTTTAAATGCAGTAACAATTTATTCCCGTTCTTCCACATCGTTTGGACTGTGGAATTTACGAGGCAAAATTCCTCCGTTCTCGATTTCACGAACCACTCTCACTTTTTCTTCCACCATTAAAACTTTTATTGTACTGTCCATGTTGTTCTAAAATGGGTGCACTTCGTAACAAATTGTTGTCGAAACTGACATTACGTGTACTGTTTGCGAGTTCTGTGGTTGTCACCACTACTGTAGTATGCATGCGTTAAGGTAACAATGACGTGACGAGCCTATGCTACACCTATTGTTGACGGAAGAGCAGAGAGAACAATATGCCAGGCTGCCATATTACAACAGATTTCCTTCCACAGTACAATGATTATTGGAAAATCTTCTTGCTAACTAAGGGTAAAAATGACGTTATATACTAGGTAAAGCATATACATTCGTCGTATTAAGCAAGGGCGAGAAGTATATTCCTTACGAGGAATATGGCCGTACTAGGGTCAAGTTGATGTAACCGATATCGTTATAAGGCTGGTGGTTATGAGTTTAGTTCCTAGAGGTCAGCAGTCACTCCTGCACTGCGAGCTGCACCAAACTACGGCCGACGGTGGCGCAGCACCCATTCCTGCCCGTGTACTCCGCCTCGGTCGTAGTCGTGGGTGCTCGTGAGACTCGACATACCCAGAGAAGCTGCCAGCCGTAATTCACGTGCCCGCGCTCTCCTCGCTTAAAGCTCTGGAAAGATGGAAGTACTAGACACTTCCTGTGGTCGCCCGCCTTACTGTCGCTTTCAGAGAGAAAGAGCAGAACCAGCCAGTGTTGCGCACACAGGTCTCTCGTCTAATAAATAAGGGAAAACTACGTGAAAGGTTGAGATAGACGAACAACACGTTAAACTCCACCTTAACGAATTACCCGTAATGACAATCACTTGCACGACAAGCATATAATAAATGTCATCGTGGATCGTTCTGGATATTGCAAACAGAGAGAGAATTTTGGACTTACGAGAGCAAGTAAACGTACACTAGTACGATTTGGATGTCACATACTCTCTGGATAAACCACCTTCCACAGCCATATCTGTATTAGCTGATTCTTCGATATTTTATTTCCAGTCACAAAATCTCAGTTACAGCGGCCGATTCCACCTATGTTTCAGGAAACAGTGCTTTTGGCATGCAAATGTAGCACGCATGCGCTACTTCATTATGCTGTTCATCATAAGCGCTTCTCACCGAAATGCCATGTCAAATTTCTTCAAGATGTTAAACCGTAGGTTTTCTGCTCCAGTCACTACAATCCACTTCTAACATACCTGCCCTCAGCAGTGCAAAAATTTAATATCACGGTAGTGCATTTGACAAAGCCTGATGCCTTCGCGTAAATAAAATGCAAGTGCTACCGAAAGTAGCTTTCTAAAGCCCAAACTTCTTTCGGTTGGTCGTTTCTGTATTTTTGAGTATTTGATTTTCGATTCCAAATATTCTATAACTCTCCTGGGACTGTCAGATTATTCCTCCCAGTAACTAAATGATGCCGCACGTTTTAAAAAGTACAGCTCTTAAATTGGTTCAAATGGCTCTGAGCACTGTGGGACTTAACATCTGTGGTCATCAGTCCCCTAGAACTTAGAACTACTTAAACCTAACTAACCTAAGGACAACACACACATCCATGCCCGAGGCAGGATTCGAACCTGCGACCGGAGCGGTCTCGCGGTTCCACACTGAAGCACACTTCTTAAAGGCCACCATCTGGTAACCCATTAACAAATTGAAAATTCAGTGAGACGTTAATGGTGGGCATACGAATCCACAAACCTCTACAAAGAATACTCTAAGAAAACAAAACTGCAACATTACTTAAGGGTGTGCCTACGAAAGTTCTGGGGGACATTAAAAGTCGTGGCAAGCAGCAATCAAACAATACTACTACCAAGTTCCTCTCTGAGCATATACGAACACATATGACTACACGTGTCATTTCTGTGTGCTCATTATGTTGCTGACATCCTGAAGGTATCGATTCAATAACAGATGTTATCATTTATTGCGTGGTTATGGTTGATGCTAACCGCACAACGAGCTCCATGTGTTCCACAGTCAGGAGTAGCATGGTGGAGTGATGCAGTCATTTACTCATTACGTGTGATACCAGCAGAGCTCCGGTTACGCATCGCGATGGACACTGTGGAACTGTAAGGTCTTGGAAATCTTCCATTGCGACACCTGCAACATGAGCACTAAGACTGCCTTGCTAAAAAATTGCATTTTCTACCTCAGCATCAGGGGAACAAAAGAATGCTGAATACATACTACCGAAATGTTAATGTAACCTTAATAACCACTAATGGTGATATTAAAGCTGATTGATCTCTAGACTACAGTGTCCCGAGTGTCTTTCTACAACGGGCTCTTCTCGGCCTGTCTCCTCGGTACAACAATGGCAAAATTCCGATGATTTATGCGAAGAAAAAAGAAGCGTAGTTAGCTAAAGTCGACGTTTTTTCATTTTTTGGTCCTTTTCCGATATTAGGTGCTATGTAGCTTATAATGGATTTTTTTTATTTTCTCGCGACAGCTTACAAAATATACACTCCTGGAAATGGAAAAAAGAACACATTGACACCGGTGTGTCAGACCCACCATACTTGCTCCGGACACTGCGAGAGGGCTATACAAGCAATGATCACACGCACGGCACAGCGGACACACCAGGAACCGCGGTGTTGGCCGTCGAATTGCGCTAGCTGCGCAGCATTTGTGCACCGCCGCCGTCAGTGTCAGCCAGTTTGCCGTGGCATACGGAGCTCCATCGCAGTCTTTAACACAGGTAGCATGCCGCGACAGCGTGGACGTGAACCGTATGTGCAGTTGACGGACTTTGAGCGAGAGCGTATAGTGGGCATGCGGGAGGCCGGGTGGACGTACCGCCGAATTGCTCAACACGTGGGGCGTGAGGTCTCCACAGTACACCGATGTTGTCGCCAGTGGTCGGCGGAAGGTGCACGTGCCCGTCGACCTGGGACCGGACCGCAGCGACGCACGGATGCACGCCAAGACCGTAGGATCCTACGCAGTGCCGTAGGGGACCGCACCGCCACTTCCCAGCAAATTAGGGACACTGTTGCTCCTGGGGTATCGGCGAGGACCATTCGCTACCGTCTCCATGAAGCTGGGCTACGGTCCCGCACACCGTTAGGCCGTCTTCCGCTCACGCCCCAACATCGTGCAGCCCGCCTCCAGTGGTGTCGCGACAGGCGTGAATGGAGGGACGAATGGAGACGTGTCGTCTTCAGCGATGAGAGTCGCTTCTGCCTTGGCGCCAATGATGGTCGTATGCGTGTTTGGCGCCGTGCAGGTGAGCGCCACAATCAGGACTGCATACGACCGAGGCACACAGGGCCAACACCCGGCATCACGGTGTGGGGAGCGATCTCCTACACTGGCCGTACACCACTGGTGATCGTCGAGGGGACACTGAATAGTGCACGGTACATCCAAACCGTCATCGAACCCATCGTTCTACCATTCCTAGACCGGCAAGGGAACTTGCTGTTCCAACAGGACAATGCACGTCCGCATGTATCCCGTGCCACCCAACGTGCTCTAGAAGGTGTAAGTCAACTACCCTGGCCAGCAAGATCTCCGGATCTGTCCCCCATTGAGCATGTTTGGGACTGGATGAAGCGTCGTCTCACGCGGTCTGCACGTCCAGCACGAACGCTGGTCCAACTGAGGCGCCAGGTGGAAATGGCATGGCAAGCCGTCCCACAGGACTACATCCAGCATCTCTACGATCGTCTCCATGGGAGAATAGCAGCCTGCATTGCTGCGAAAGGTGGATATACACTGTACTAGTGCCGACATTGTGCATGCTCTGTTGCCTGTGTCTATGTGCCTGTGGTTCTGTCAGCGTGATCATGTGATGTATCTGACGCCAGGAATGTGTCAATAAAGTTATCCCTTCCTGGGACAATGAATTCACGGTGTTCTTATTTCAATTTCCAGGGGTGTACGTACTGCATGTCACAGTGCTGTCTTATATTATTACGACTGGTTTCGTTCAATGACCATCCTCACTGAAGAGAAAATTACAATCCCGTCACAGGTCATACATATCTTCATATACAAAGAATAACTCGATCATAGTCAAAATACTTAAAACAGTCAACATAAGTTTAGAGCACTAAAGCAATATGGCTCGAACAGTGGCAAGCAATATGATGTCTAAATTGTTTTACATATTTTGACTACGATCAGTTATTGATATGATAGTAAGCTTTTCTTCCGAGGAATCCAATGACCGAAACCGGTCGTAATAAATACGTAGCACAAGAGAGCATTATGTCACGCATTTTTCCATGTTTATAAAGGAGATGGCGAGATTTACCTAAACGAAGGCCATTTGTGCGTGGAATTCCAAACCGAGCTACTGAATGTCGCTACTGTCCTGCAATAGGATGCAACGCTCCATTAGAAATGCCGCATAGAACCCTCGAGTAAAGAATTGTTCAGGATCATCATTTGTAAGCAAACGTCGGAAATAGCAGAAGCGACGAATCTGTGAAGCCCATACCGTACAGAGTAGTGGAAGTAACAGTGGCACCGTAAACTGAGGAACTAATGTGACTTGGATGTAGGACGCGTAGACCACTATTGTCTGGCCAGCTTAAGGTCACATGGGACGCCGTGTGGTACGTGTGGGATTCGGTTAAATTTTTAAGCGATCTGACATCATTTTAAGCACTTAATGAAATGTCATGCCTAGATTGTATCATTTTTCTTTCTTTATTTATTTTTTAACTCCGATCAACATAAACTACTGGTACGCTGTGGGGTATCCTCTGCTATACAATTCACAGTGGTTTGTTCAGTGTAAATGTAGATAGATCACTAACACACATCAATGCAGACTATCTCGTATAAATGTATTCAACATTGTACTGCGTTGTAACACAGACACGAGAACTGGGACTTTACTTTTATCGCACATCGCCTGACGGTACCTCCCGCTAGCATCTTAAAGCAGCATCCCAAATCTCCCATTGCGCGGTATTATCACGTTTTAGAAATTTCGTCTTGAAACTCCTTGTGTATGATTGCCTTAAGTATATTATTAGATTCGGTAGTCAATGACATAAGTTAACCGTGCTACCTGCCGCCTGCCCTAGCGGCCTCTAGCGCCTTTCCATACAGGTGGGAGCTAGCTTAGAGGAAAAGTTATTGATTTTTCCCACGCAAATGGAAATCTCTGGGTATTTCTCAGCGCTTGTGTCGCTTATAAGTTCTCACCATTTTCTTGGGATGTAGCCAGACACTTTTGACGGGAAGCCTTGGCTTTCGTTCTCCTCTGAAGGCTTACCCCTCTGAGCTGTTTCTTCACGCTTCCTCGTTGATTCAATTCTAGTGGCATTTGTTCGTGATAGTCTTATCTGGTATCGATTTCAAACTTTTGGGATCTACGGTGGCTAGTTTCTTAATTCTCACTAAGATGTAATTAAGCACCCTCGTACCAGCTCTAGCCTGTGTACGAAATTATATTACACTATTATGCTGAAAGGAACAATCTTAGCCGGTCGCGGTGGCCGAGCGGTTCTAGGCGCTTCAATCCGGAACCGCGTGACTGCTACGGTCGCAGGTTCGAATCCTGCCTCGGGCATGGATGTGTGTGATGTCGTTAGGTTAGTTAGGTTTAAGTAGTTCTAAGTTCTAGGGGACTGATGACCTCAGATGCTAAGTCCCATAGTGCTCAGAGCTATTTGAACCATTTTTGAACAATCTTATTCCCTCAGCAGGTGTGCCCACGTAATGACTTGTGGCGCTTCACCCTAATGCTTAGCTAGCGGGACGTTGCTTCTGTGAATTTGTACAGTTCTTCTAGATCTCTTTGACCAATTGCCAACATCCCAACGTAAGGTGTTCCGGTCACCGGATGGAGTTCTGCGGCCGGGAAACCTCGAGATAAGTGCAAGTTTAAGACCTCGATTTTACATCCTCTGCAAGCGATAGATATGTGCACCGGTCGCATTTTACCAGACACCTGTCGCATACTCCAAAACTCATCGCGGCAGAACTCCAAGGTCTTGTGGGAGCGTGGATGTGGCGTTTAGCAGTGAACAGAGCTCACGCACCCTTCTGAGCACTGTGGCCCTCAGCTCCTCACAATTTTGGAGTCCAATTAGGAGCTTTCTTTATTGATTCCTTAGGCACATGGCCCTGTCTCCGTGCCAGTCTCTCTATTCTTCGCTCATGATACCAGGTCGTCGCAGGCGATCTGGCGTCTGCGCAGCATGAGCTGGACGTTTCTGTTACTTGTCTAGTAACCCCGTGATATCAGCGTACAGCAGCAGAGAACCGAGAACCGAACACTGAGGGAGTGTCATAGGACTATGACCTAATGGATAACGTCGGGAGTTCCGTGAGGCTTTTCACGGATGATGCTGTTTTATACAGAATCGTTGCAACGCTAGAAAATTGCAATGAAATGCACGGAGTACCGGTACTTGCTGCGGGGACTGGCTGTTGGTCGTCAACAAAAACAGATGTAACGTATTTCGAATGCATAGACAGAAATATCTGTTACTGGACGAGTACACTATTGCACAACATTCGCTGGAAGCTGTTACTTCCATAAAATGCCTAGAAGTATGCGAACGGAGCGATCTGACGACCACATAAAATCTATCGCGAGTAAGGTTGATGCCAGACGGAGATTCACTGGAAGAATCCACAGGAAATGTAGTCCTTTAACAAAAAAAAGTAGCTTACAAAACACTCGTTCGACCAATACTTGGATACAGCTGTTCAATATGGGATCTCTACAGATCGGATTGATGAAGAGCAGTACATTTAATAAGTGCGAAAGCTTCATGGAGACGTGCTACTTCACTCGCGCCTGAAGGTGCTTCGTGAAATGTTGCAAACTGTTGTATGCCTCCCCAGGGACAAATGTCAAATAAATGACGTACGCCGGTACATTCCCGCCTTCATCGTGTAAAAGCAATTCGCAAATAGCCGCCGAAATTCAATTATCGCGTTATTAAGCGCGCTCGCCAAGGTGACGGTCGACTATTCAGCGTGTAGCACGCACACACACACACACACACACACACGTGAAGGCCGCGCATTACAGGGGCTATTCTGCTGGTGGCGAGAAGAAACTGATACGGCGCAGGTGACTCAGCGCCCTCCAACCCGCCCAGTCGGCGATCTTTTGAGAGACGCGGCCTCTGGAGTAGATGAGAGAAAAAGTTCGCGGGGCAGGGCAGGGCAGGGAAGGAGCCACAAAGCGGCCCGCGCTCCTATTCGCGCCGCTAAAAGTGTTGACACAGCCGCTGCCGCTGTAATTACGGCCGCCTAAATAATCGGCCGGCCGAACCGCGCGCCGCAGCCTTAATTAGTGTCTCGTTATTACTGCTGAGCCGAGACCATTACACAACGAGTGCACAAGGATCCGCGTCATGTTATTACGACCTGTAATTCGCTCCAGCTCTGACGCAATTTGCTACTGCGGAGCGGCGCGGGGAAAGCAAAAACTGCCCGCTTTCATCAAGAAACGTCCGTGGCCGCCACCGCGAGATGCGAACGTATCCGGACTTTCCCGCGCTTGCCGCGGCGCGACACCAACTGGGAAATTTTGGCGCTTAGCCCTCTTCGCTGTCAGCAAGCGCAAATACAGAGTTCGGGTCTGCGGGCACAGTCTGTTACTGTCACTGTCTTTTTCCCTCAGATTTAACGTGTCATTACACTCGCCTTGTCGTTGGTGGAGACGCTTGCGTACCTCAGCGATACAGATAGCCGTACCGTAGGTGCAACCACAACGGAGAGGTATCTGTTGAGAGGCCAGACAAACATGTGGTTCCTGAAGATTGGCAGCAGCCTTTTTAGTACTGCAGAGGCATCAGTCTGGATGATTGACTGATCTGGCCTTGTAACATCAACCAAAACGACCTTGCTGTGCTGGTACTGCGAACGGCTGACAGCGAGGGGAAACTACAGGCGTAATTTTTCCCGAGGTCATGCAGCTTTGCTGTACGGTCAAATGATGATGACGTCTTCTTGGGTAAAATATTCCCATTGGGATCTCCGGGCGGGGCTACTCAGGAGGACGTCGTTATCAGGAGAAACAAAACAGGAGTTCTAGGGATCGGAGCGTGGAACGTCAGATCGCTTAATCGGGCAAGTAGGTTAGAAAATTTAAAAAGGGAAGTGGATAGGTTAAAGTTAGATATTGTGGGAATTAGAAGTACGATGGCACGCGGAACAAGACTTCTGGTCAGGTGAATACAGGGCTATAAATACAAAATCAAATAAGGGTAATGCACGAGCGGGTTCAATAATGAATAAAAAATAGAAGCGCGGATAAGCTACTACGAACAGCATAGTGGACGCATTATTGTAGCCAAGGTAGACATGAAGCCCACGCCTACCATAGTAGTACAAGTTCATATTCCAACTAGCTTCGCAGATGATGAAGAGACTGAAGAAATGTATGATGCGATGGAAGAGATTATTAAGATAATTAAGGGAGACGAAAATTTAATATTCATGGGGGACTGGAGTTCGATAGCAGAAAAAGGAAGAGAAGGAAAAGTAGTAGGTGAATATGGCTTAGGGGTAAGAAATGAAAGAGGAAGCCGCTTGGTACAATTCTGCACAGAGCATAACTTAATAATAGCTAATACTTGGTTTAAGAATCATGAAAGAAGGTTGTATATGTGGAAGAGGCCTGGAGATACTGGAAGGTTTCAGATACATTATATAACTGTAACACAGAGATTTAGGAACAAGATTTTAAATTGTAAGACATTTCCAGGGGCAGATGTTGACTCTGGTCACAATTTACTGATTATGAACAGTAAATGTAGAGAGTGTCAGAAAGAGCATTATGGAACGCTTGACAAGAACGGGGAAAAGAAATACAGTAGAAGAAGAATGGGTAGCTTTGAGAGATGAAATAGTGAAGGCAGCAGAGGACAGGTAGGTAAAAAAACGAGGGCTAGTAGAAATCCTTGTGTAACAGAAGAGATAGTGAATTCGACTGATGAAAGGAGAAAATATAAAAATGCAATAAATGAAGCAGGCTAAAAGGATTACAAACGTCTCAAAAATGAGACCGACAGGAAGTGCAAAACTGCTAAGCAGCGATGACTAGAGGACAAATGTAAGGATGTAGAGGCATATATCACTCGGGAAAGATAGATACAGCCTACAGGAAAATCAAAGAGACCTTTGGAGAAAAGAGAACCACTTGCGTGAATATCAAGAGCTCAGATGGAAAACCAGTCCTAAGCAAAGAAGGGAAAGCAGAGAGGTGGAAGGAATATATAGAGGATCTGCATAAGGCCGATGTACTCGAGGGCAGTGTTATGGAAATGGAACAGGACCTAGATGAAGATGAAATGGGAGATATGATACTGCGTGAAGAGTTTGACAGAGCACTGAAAGACCTAAGTCAAAACAAGGCCACGGGAGTAGACAACATTCCATTAGAACAGTGGTTCCCAACAGGTGGTCCGCGGACCCCTGGGGGTCCGCGAGCTATGCCAGAGGGGTCCGCAAGATGCTATTAGAATAAAAAATATCTTAAATATATTTTGTATGATAACAGATTTTTTATTTTGGACGCTTCTTGCATGAGCAGAGCTTTAGCGAACGCTAACATCTGCGTCTAGCGTCTTCCTAGAGCCAACTGACACTAGCACACTCTAGCGCAAAACTAGAATTAGATAGAGGCAAATAGTTCTGCTGTATACCTTATTTTTCACACATGTGTACTCCATGCAATCTCAAGTGTAGTACACTTGAAAGACCAATACACTCAGTTTTAATTTTTTCCTGTCATTTTCAGTTCATACTCAATTTTTATTTATTTAAGGAGATTGTTATACTAGACACCCAGATTTGAAGACAAAGATTTTGAGCAATAATCAAAAATTTAACAATAACAATGATGGCTAAATTGAAAAAGTTTTAAGCTCAATATTTTTTCAATAATGAATATATCAATGTTTTTTCTAAGTACCAAAAATAGAAAAAGTATAAAAAGACTCTTAATTTGGCTTTTTAGGTACTTGATACTGCGATATGACAAGGTACCAATCATGCTCGATGAGGGGATCCTCGAGAAAATTTTGTTGGGAACCCCAGCATTAGAACTACGTATAGCCTTGAGAGAGCCAGCCATGACGAAACTCTACCATCTGGTGAGCAAGATGTATGAAACAACCGAAATACCCTCAGACTTCAAGAAGAATGTAATAACTCCAAATCCAAACAAAGCAGGAGTTGACAGGTTTGAAAATTACCGGACTGTCAGTTTAATAAGTCACGGCTGCAAAATTCTAAAACCAATTCTTTACAGAAGAGTGGTAAAACTGGCACAAGCCGACCTGGGGGAAGATCAGTTTGGATTCCGTAGAAATATTGGAGCATGTGAGGCAATTCTGACGCTACGATATATCTTAGAATATAGATTAAGGCAAGGCAAACCTATAGTTTGTAGCGTTTGTAGATTTAGAGGAAGCTTTTGACAATTTAGACTGGAATACTCTCTTTTAAATTCTGAAGGTGGCAGGGGTAAAATACAGGGAGCCAAAAGCTATTTACAGTTTGTACAGAAACCAAATGGCAGTTATAAGAGTCGAGGGGCATGAAAGGGAAGCAGTGGTTGGGAAGGGAGTGAGACAGGGCTGTAGCCTATCCCTGATGTTATTCAATCTGTATATTGAGCAAGCAGTAATGGAAACAAAAGGAAAATTTGGAGCGGGAATTAAAATCCATGGGCAAAAAAATAAAAACTTTGAGGTTTGCCGACGACATTGTAATTCTTTCAGAGACAGCAAAAGACATGGAAGAGCAGTTGAGCCGATTGGACAGTGTCTTGAAAGAGGATATAAGATGAACATCAACAAAAGCAAAACGATGATAACGGAATGAATTCGAATTAAATCAGGTGATGCTGAGGGAATTAGATTAGGAAATGAGACACTTAAAGTAGTAGACGAGTTCTGCTGTTTGGGGAGCAAAATAACTGATGAGGCTCGAGGTAGTGAGGTAGGTTTCGACTTCCTGTTTATGTATGACAATTCCCGCCCGCACGGGACCGCTGTGTTGTCGGACACAACAGGAAGTGAAGACACTGAACATGGGGAATGGTCTGCATATGTCTAGGTCCTAAAGACTACAACGCATGCCTGGGATGGTTTTGGCAGTTACGTTTCTCAACGAATATGCCAACTTACGTACTGTGTTTCATGTCGTACGTCATTGCTTGTGATTATTTCTGTCCAATAATACTTATGTTTCTTTGGATTTGTCAAGCAGTGTACATGGATACAAGATCCAAAATTTCTGCTTCAAGGAGGAAAATGGGAAAATGGGCAACTGGCACTTAACAACCAAGAAAACTACAGAGAACGCTGCAAATATTTTTAAGGAAATTCTAAATTGCCAAGAACCCATAAAAAGATTTCTGTCAGAAATTGCACTAAAAGCCAATCCAGATTCGCAAGCACCAAATGAGGAAATTGTTACACAAATTAAAGGCTTAAAAAACAAAAAGCGTCTAGTAAAGGCAGACTTGTTGCATCATTCCTGAAATCAATTGGCCCAGTACAAATTAGACTGACCATGCAAAACATTTGGCCGCGCGGGTAGCCGCGCGGTCTACGGCGTCTTGTCACGGCCCGCGTGGCTCTCCCCGTCGGAGGTTCGAGTCCTCCCTCGGGCATGGGTGTGTGTCTCGTCCTTAGCGTAAGTTAGTTTAAGTTAGATTAAGTAGTGTGTAAGCTTAGGGACCGATGACCTCAGCAGTTTGGTCCCATAAAACTTTACCATAAATTTCCAATTTTGCAAAACATTTGGCTTACTGAGAAGATTCCAAATGATAGGAAAATTTCATCCATTCATCCACTACATGAAAAGGAGAGCTTTCCCAGAAGAAATATTGGTCCTGAAACTAATCATCAAAAGCTAATCCTCAATCATCAAAAATCTTGTTATAAGAAAGTAGATTGTGCGGTACATTCGCAGATTTTTTTAAAAAAGGCTTATTTACTCAGTGGACCGTTAATTATCTCTTTCAGATCCTCAAAGCACAAGGTCTGGCCTTCAAAACCACAGCAGTTAGTAATAAACACAAAACTGCACAAACTCTAGGATAAAATTAATTCCGTAAAATTTTGAAATTCCAACAGGAGTGAGGCAAGGTGACAAATTACTTTTTCTAAACACTGCCCCAATAGTTCAAGAACGGCGGAAACTGATATCAGAGCTTAAAATTGGCAAATTAATCAAATTAGAAATAATAGGACAGACTGCTTACCTTTTTGCAGACGGACTGGCGATCTATGTCAGGACACTGAAACAGCAAAAACAGAAATTCTTAAAGAAACACCAGAAAGAGTAGATCTCCAAACAACATTTGAAGAAACAAAACACACGTCTAGCAACAACCTGGCATTCAAAATTTTAGAAACTAAATGCGGGAGAATAGAGAGTTTCTCAATTCAAATATTTAGAGGAAACTATTCAGAAAACCGTTCTCGAGACGACTGGTTACGAATTCGTTGTCACAAAATGGAAACAGCTTTCAGCCTTACAGGAGACATCTATAACAAAACATCCATCTCAAAATACACAAAACTGATACATTACAACACGGTCGTCAAACCAAACTGCCTTTTGTTGGGCTGAAATACTCATTTTAAACAGAAAGGACATTTAACAAATCCAACAGAGAGAAGTAAAAGCAATCAGGAAAATTTTAGACCTAATTTATGTTGAAGAACAAATAAATAAAATGAGAAGTATACCAACATTTATTCACGTAAGGAAAAAAAACTTTGGCTAAAATTCTATAGGCTTATTAAATGAAATGGACGAACCAGCTTAACTATATAGGTTGTGAAATTCTATGAAACACTTGATTAATTTAAAACTGAAGCAAAAAATGGAGCGCTGCAGTTAAAGACAACGTGAAAGAAGCAGAAATAACACTATGCATACCCGACACAAATTTTTTGGACAGGAAATTCACGAGCAGGCAGTTGGCCTGGCAGAAAAAGCAAAGAAGACCGACGCATCTTGGTCTGAAGAGCGGAGAAAGCCAATTCTGAGCGAGTGAAAGTAATACGGGCACACAGGCAAGCTAAAACGAAACCCTGAAAATGTCGCATCACATGGTACAGGACGGCCTAGCATGGATAATAATAGTAATAATAATAATAATAATAATAATAAACCCCGTGGAAGCCCGAGAAAAGAATAGGCCTTCGGTATGTTCTGCCAGTCGTAAAAGGCGACGAAAAGAACAAACCACTAATAGGGCTAACCCCCCTTTTAGTGTGATTACTTGGTTCAGGACGGAACTAAAGAAGCCTCGGACAAGCGCCGTCATGGTCGGGGACGACGCTTGAACCCCATGCCCGCCCACAATGGTAACGACACTGCTAGCCAACTGGAAAATGATTTAAATCCAAATAGAGGTGTTTTGCAGGATATGCTTCCTGCAACCACCCTAGAAGGAAAACAAAGACAGAGGATGAGATGGTCAGATGAAGTTAATCGACACCTCATGTTCTGTTATTACGAAGCAACAAACCTAGGAACCAACACAACTGGATACAGATCACAAGTATACACAACATTTTTTACCAGATACCCAGAATTAAAATTTTTAACAGAACAACGACTAGCTGATCAGATCCGTGTAATAATCAAAAATAACAGGATACCCCAGTCAGAATTAGAAAACATCAAACAACAAGTACAACAAATACTGGAACAAAATAATGTGCAATCAGAAGAAGAAGAAAATACAGTAATGGACTCAAACATCCCAGAGCAAACAAACAAAGACCAACACGCATCAATTAAACAATCAGAGGAAAACGAAATCTTAAGACAGCCACCAGAACAAGCACAAATAGAACACGAAGTGACACACATGTTAGATATAGAAGAGAAATTTCAGCTGACATATATAGAATACAAAGACACAAATACAGACATTAGACCATTCTTGCATAGACCGCCCAATAACCCACAAGTCGAACTATGAACACAATCATACACAACAAAATAAATGAAAACATAACTATGGAAGAGTTACAACTACTGGTTTATATAGGAGCACTCACTACACTAAATATACACACTAGGCAAAGATCAGAACCAGCCAACACACAGAAGAAACCCACAAAACCAGCATGGCAACACAGGCTGCAGATCAGAATAGAAAAACTGAGAAAAGACATCGGACAGCTAACACAATTTATAAGAAATGAAATGTCAGAAAAAAACGAAAAAGGTTAGGTAAAATCTCACAACAAGAAGCGATAGAGCAATTAGATGACAAGAACCAGAAATTACAAGCATTGGTCAAACGACTTAGAAGATACAAAAAAAGTGAAAATAGAAGGAAACAAAACAAACATTCAACACAAACCAAAAGAAATTTTACCACACAATAGATAACACACACATTAAAATAGACAATCCACCAAGCAGAACAGACATGGAACACTTCTGAAGCAACATATGGTCAAACCTGGTACAACATAACAGGCATGCAAGGTGGATACAAGCAGAAACAGACACATACAAGATGATACCGCGGATGCCTGAAGTGATAATTTTGCAGCATGAAGTCACCCAAGCAATTAATTCTACTCACAATTGGAAAGTACCTGGAAAAGATAAAATAGCAAATTTCTGGCTAAAGAAGTTCACCTCAACACATTCACATCTAACTAAATTATTTAACAGTTACATTGCAGACCCATACACATTCCCTGATACACTTACACATGGAATAACTTATCTGAAACCTAAAGATCAAGCAGACACAGCAAACCCAGCTAAATATCGCCCCATAACATGCCTACCAACAATATACAGAATATTAACTTTAGTCATTACACAGAAATTAATAACACATACAACACAGAACAAAATTATAAAAGAAGAACAAAAAGGCTGTTGCAAAGGAGCACGAGGATGTGAGGGGCAACTGATAATAGATGCAGAGGTGACATATCAAGCTAAAACTAAACAAAGGTCGCTACACTGCGCATACATTGATTAGCAAAAAGCTTTTGATAGTGTACCCCACTCATGGTTACTACAAACATTGGAAATATACAAAGTAGATCCTAAATTGATACAGTTCCTAAACATAGTAATGAAAAATTGGAGAACCACACTTAATATCCAAACAAATTCAAATAATATCACATCACAGCCAATACAGATTAAGCATGGAATATACCAAGGAGACTCATTAAGTCCTTTCTGGTTCTGCCTTGCTCTGAACCACTATCCAACATTCTAAATAATACAAACTATGGATACAATATTACTGGAACATACCAGCACAAAATCACACATTTGCTATACATGGGTGATCTAAAACTACTGGCAACAACAAATCAACAACTCAACCAATTACTAAAGATAACGGAAGTATTCAGCAATGATATAAATCTGGCTTTTGGAACAGACAAATGTAAGAAAAATAGCATAGTCAAGGGAAAACACACTAAACAAGAAGATTACATATTGGATAACAACAGCGACTGCATAGAAGCGATGGACAAAACAGATGCCTATAAATATCTAGGATACAGACAAAAAATAGGAATAGATAATACAAATATTAAAGAAGAACTAAAAGAAAAATATAGACAAAGATTAACAAAAATACTGAAAACAGAATTGACAGCAAGAAACAAGACAAAAGCTATACCAATATTGACCTACTCATTTGGAGTAGTGAAATGGAGTAACACAGACCTAGAAGCACTCAATACACTTACACAATCACAATGCCACAAGTATAGAATACATCACATACATTCAGCAACTGAAAGATTCACATTAAGCAGAAAGGAAGGAGGAAGGGGATTTATCGACATAAAAATCTACATTATGGACAGGTAGACAATTTAAGAAAATTCTTTCTAGAACGAGCAGAAACTAGCAAAATACACAAAGCAATCACTCATATAAATACATCGGCTACACCACTGCAATTTCATAACCACTTCTACAACCCTCTAGATCACATAACATCAACAGATATGAAGAAAGTAAATTGGAAAAAGAAAACACTACATGGCAAGCACCCGTATCATCTAACACAGCCACACATCGATCAAGACGCATCCAACACATGGCTAAGAAAAGGCAATATATACAGTGAGACGGAAGGATTCATGATTGCAATAAAGGATCAAACAATAAACACCAGATATTACAGCAAGCATATTATTAAAGATCCCAATACCACAACAGATAAATGCAGACTTTGCAAACAACAAATAGAAACAGTAGATCACATCACAAGCGGATGTACAATACTAGCAAATACAGAATACCCCAGAAGACATGACAATGTAGCAAAAATAATACATCAACAGCTTGCCTTACAACATAAACTTATAAAACAACACATTCCCACATACAAGTATGCACCACAAAATGTACTGGAGAATGATAAATACAAATTATACTGGAACAGAACCATTATAACAGATAAAACAACACCACATAACAAACCTGACATCATACTCACCAATAAAAAGAAGAAATTAATACAACTAATCGAAATATCCATACCCAATACAACAAATATACAGAAGAAAACAGGAGAAAAAATTGAAAAATACATCAAACTGGCTGAGGAAGTCAAGGACATGTGGCATCAGGATAAAGTTGACATTATACCAATTATACTATCAACTACAGGAGTCATACCACACAATATCCACCGGTACATCAATGCAATACAGCTACATCCAAACTTATATCTACAACTACAGAAATCCGTAATTATTGATACATGTTCAATCACCCGAAAGTTCTTAAATGCAATATAACATATACTGTACAGTTAAAAGGAAGTCACGCTTGATCAAGGTCCGCGTCACTTTCCATTTTTGACCAGACAAAACGTCTGAGAAAAAAAAAGAAATAATAATAATTTGGGGCCGGCCGAAGTGGCCGTGCGGTTCTAGGCGCTGCAGTCTGGAACCGCGAGACCGCTACGGTCGCAGGTTTGAATCCTGCCTCGGGCATGGGTGTGTGTGATGTCCTTAGGTTAGTTAGGTTTACCTAGTTCTAAGTTCTAGGGGACTAATGACTTCAGAAGTTGGGTCCCATAGTGCTCAGAGCCAATAATTTGGGGGTCTAGCTGTGCGGTTCCTGTTTGAGCTAGGATTACGGGATAAAATGTTTTTGGTTTAGCCCGAATCAGCGGCCATTTGCTTAGCCATTCGAACATCTGTCTTACTGTAGCTACGTTACGGTGTATTTCGCAAGACTTGAACGCCGAACCGGAGCTGTCGCCGAGACGAATTGTGGAAACCAGTTTATTCCTCTTGCAAAAGATTTTTATTGGGCTGAAATTAACGCTCAGCTAATGGTACCATTCGCATGTTCGCCGTTCGGAGTTTACGTGTAAAAACACTCTCATTCGGATTTTGCATGCAAAAATAGTCGCCTTTAAATAACTTCGGACTGAAGCGAGACTGATGGTTCAGATTTGGTCCAACAGTGAATCGGAGGTTGATGTAAGACAAGTTTTAACCATTTGAAAACAGTTTACTTCGTTTGGATTTTACGTACAAAGAACATGTTTTTCTGGGGGGTTTTCGAAGCGCGCCGCTTCCATGCTTTAAACTTGTACGAATCGCTTCAAACTTTGCACGAAGTTAGGAAAGTAGAAATAGTCAAATGAAATTTTTTCATCAAGTAATCTTTATCTGTTGTCGAGATACGACGGTATAAAGTCGCCCTAAACGTAGCACATAAAATTCGTTCTTACGTGAACTTAATGCGCGGAAACGGTTTAAAGTGAATCAGATAAATAAATAAAAAGGCATTCTTGTGATGTAATAGAAAAATCTCCTTCAAAAATCTAGCTTCATTCGGATTTTACATGCAACACACACATTGTGAGTTTCTTTGCGCGTGCCACTTCTGTGTTTCAGACGTGTGCCAATAGGTTCAAATTTTTAAGAAGGTAAACAGATACATGTTATGTAAATGTAATTATCGTCCTGTTGTTTTGGGACAGCTTTATTCGTTGCCACGATATAGGCAGCATGGTTAGAAACATAATAAAGCCGTGTCATATTGCGCGACCTAGTAAATCCTATGTTGAGTGAAATGATAGCGTGTGTCAATGTGTCCAGTTAAACGACATGACATCATGTATCACGTTACTTTTCTTGATAATATCCATTTTATTAAATGGCATCGGTACTAATACGTACTAACAAGTAAACATGCGTGGATATGTCCAGGTGTTCTGATTTAAATGTCTTCGAAGCTGCCGGAAAAGTCGAAAAGTTAGGTCCCTCCTTTTATATCCTAACTTTGCCCTGGACATATTTTCACCTTTTTTTGTTCAATGACAGGAGCGTATTTCATTCTGGTAATAATAATAATAATAATAATAATAATAATAGTTCAGTTATCAAATATATTCAAAATATTTTAATGTAATAATAATAGTAATAATAAGAATAATAAAAATAATATGTTGTAACGTCCTAGAAACTGCTATTCAGAAAAATATGGTCTTTGAAAAGCGTACGTCCGAAAATTTGAAAAGTACATGCGTCACATGATTAATTTAAACACTTTAATACAAATGCGGTGCTGACAGGTGTGAATATTTCCAAATTATTATTTTAATAAGTTACGATTGCAGAATACTGACACAAATCCTTTAAAGAAGAATGGAAAACTGGTAGAAGCAGGCCTTGGGGAATATCTGTTTGGATTCAGGAGTAATGTAGGCACATAGGAGACACTGACACTACGTCTTATCCTAGAAGATATGTTTAGGAAATACAACCCACGTTTTAAAGTATTTGTAGATTTAGAGAAAGCTTTTACAGTGTTGACTGGAATACTCTCTATGAAATGGTTCAAATGACTCTGAGCACTATGGAACTTAACTTCTGAGGTCATCAGTCCCCTAGAACTTAGAACTACTTAAACCTAACTAACCTAAGGACATCACACACACCCATGCCAGAGGCAGGATTCGAACCTGCGGCCGTGACGGTCGCGCGGTTCCAGACTGCAGCGCCTAGAACCGCTCGGCCATTCTGGCCGGTTCTCTATGAAATTCTGATGGTATTAGAGGGAAAATACAATGATTGAAAGGCTATTTATAACTTGTACAGAAACGAGACGGCGGTCATAAGAGTTGAGCGGCTTTAAAAGGGAGCAGCGGTTGGGTGGAGTAGGCAGGATTGTGTCGTACCCCGATATTATTCAGTCTGTACATTGAGCAAGCGTTAACGGAAACCAAAGAAAAATTTGGAGAAGAAATTAAAGTTCAGGGAGGAGAAACAAAAAGCTTTAAGGTTTTGCGGATGACAATGCAATCCTATCAGAGACAGCGAAGGACGTGAAATAGCGTTTGGTTGGAATGGACCGCGTCTTGAGACGAAGATACAAAATATAACAAAAGCAAAACAAGGAAATGGAATGTAGTCGAATGAAATGAGGTGAGCTGAGGGAATTAGGTCAGAAAATTAGACACTAAAAGCAGTAAATTAGTTTTGCTATGTTGTGCAGTAAAATAACTAATGATAGCCGAGGTAAAAATAATATAAAATGTAGACTAGCAATGGCAAGAAATGCGATTCTGAAGGAGAGAAGATCGAATATAGGTTTAAGTGCTAGGAAGTCTTTTCTGGAGGTATTTGTGTGGAGGAAACATTGTATGGAAGACAGAAGTGGTGGTAAACGGTTCAGGCAAGAAGAAAATACAAGCTCCTGAAATGTGGTGCTGCAGAAGGATACTTAAGATGAGATGGGTAGATCATGTAACTAATGAGGAGGTACTAAATAGAATTTGGAGAGAAAAAACATTTACCGCACAACTTGAATAAAAGAAACGATCGGATGCCAATTCTGAGACATCAAAGAGTCACCAATTTAGTTTTGGAGGGAAGAGTGGAGAGTAAAAATTGCAGAGGGGGGCATATGAAAACAGTAAGGAGGTTCAAAAGCATGCCTGTTGCAGTAGTTATTCGGAGATGAACAGGCTTGCAAAGGATTACGGGATCAAGTAGAGCTGCATCCGGACTGAAAACCACAACAAAAGCAATAATAACAGCAGTAAACTATCACAACTAAGATAACGTCATAACTTTGCACAATATTAAATCGAGGTGTGCCCACTCAGTTATCAGCATTGAAACAAGATTGTGAAGATTGTTCTGCAAATTATGGCTATACGAGCGTGTAAACGAGGTGCAGTGGTTTTCGGCTACGCTCGTGAAGTCAATTTTTGTTTTCCCTGGTAAAGTATGTTTTCCTTTCTGTGTTCTCTTATTTAGCTTCCTGTAGTTTGACGATTCTGCCTGCGGATTCGCGAACCCTGTCGCATGTATTGCTGGCAGCAGGTCCGGTCGGCTGCCTTTACCTGGCTGCAGCGTGACCGGGCAGGGCGCAAGCCCGTCCTCGTGAGCGGGCCCTCATACGAGCAACGGTAAGTATCCCGTGTTTGACGTACTTTGTAAGATCTACAATTTCTTGTCATTTTCAAGAATGCCGGTTTTTCGCCACTTCAGATTTTTTTGGGGAGAGGTGGGGGACCACAGGGGGATCATAATCTACACTCCTCCCTTTGGATTCGCGCCTGGTCACCATTTCATCATTCTTTCGGAACCTTTATCGTAACAGTGGCACACGTACTCACAGTAGTTCATTCTCATTTTAAGTTAGTTACGATGCTGATTGTTTCGGCTGGAAGTTTCTTATTTAACACGAACACTATGACTCTGAACGCAACCGGATCAAGCAGATGCCGCATTCTGACACATTACTACTTTACATCTGCATCATCTATAGCCCCCATGCCACTATAGTGTGTGAAGCTGAGGGTACTTCGTTGAACACTATTACTTCCCTCCCACCTGTTCCAGTCACGAATGGTGCGCGGAGAGTAATCGGTTTTACTGTTCACTTTCACAACAATACTACGCTGCCTTTAACTCATCACGATAATCAGTGGACACATCTCGAAGATCGCCAGTCAATACTCAAGAGGACATCATCTCAATATGGATGACCAGATGGGGTTTACGTTTTAACCAGAGTGCTACATCGCTCCGTTTTTATGTTGATGTGCTAGACATGTGATGTCTCCAGCACAGTGACGCAGGGACTTTGATAATAAAGATTTACAAACTACTCACTACGTCGTGCCGACCAAAGTGTCTTGTTTTCAGCATCAAATACGACGAACTTTCCAGTGACATCGGAAACGCAACAATCATCAAACAAAACCCCCGTCTTTATTGTAGTTTTTGTAATCACTTCGATAGTGCGTAGATCTCATTCTTTAAAGGAGGTTTTCAAAATGCCTGTCGCAACGATTACATCAGGCTGTACATCATTATGAACTGTGGAACAGGCTATACTACCCCAGAAAAGTGTGGTATTTTAGTGGCTGCAACACTGTCAGCGAATAGATTGCATGCGAGCCTAGAATGGATTTATGAGATCACAGCAGTCCATTGGCGTCATATACCATGGCTGGGCTTCCCATGGAGTAAGGCTTCTACGCCAAATCTAGCGTTGTCCAACTTGAACATGAGACGGTCCCTAACACTGCACGTGAAGTATGCAGTATCTGTCACTTCGGACAGCCATGGAAGTTGGCTACGTCCAGATAACGAATCTCAGAACGTTGCGGCTTAAGCTGATCAAACTGTTACAGACGAGGAAACCCATACGGCACAGCAGTTTGAAGCATTTGCTGTTCCTAACACTGTAGACTCAAACCTCTGAGTACGTAGTCGTAAACCCTGAATTTCGTCGTACTGAATTAAATTGTACGTGTACGGCTCATCATCGGTTTCTCGTACGCTGTGGTACAGTACACACTGCCTGCAGAAATTACAGTTAGCGGTGCAGGATACTAATGTGAGATACCGAGCTCCACCATGATCAGTACGTAAAATTACGCTAATTATCGTGCCCTTTTAGACCAGCCACAGGACACTCTGCATCTTTCTTGAGATGAACCTTTTCCCACTTTTTGATTATCGCTATGCAACGAAAGAGGACAGCTACATTGCTAAATATTGTAGGAACGCGCATGTATTAACGCATTGGAGACTATCAGCAAAATTGATGAAATCTTGTCGGCGAACCGGATGATAACCCAAGAAGAGTTCATCAATGCAATTCGTCGCATTTTGAAAGTACTGAAAATCTGGGCGTTCCTCTATTTAACAAATTCTTGAAACAGCACATTCCGTGATGTCACAGACATGAAAGTCTTTTTCCATGACTTCATTCTCTGTCACCCTATGCATGTTTTGTGAGTGACGAGAAATTGCAAGTAATTTATAAATAAACCATTATTAAGGCATTAGTATTGCATGCAATAACAGTTTCAAGTCCTATATATTGTTGCAGTTGTTCAAAAACGGTTGCAGTTCCGGACACTATCACAGAATCTTCCTCTAATCGTGGAAGAAGTGCTGGACGTATTTAAAGTCTGTAACTATTAATAACACAAACCAAAATGGAACAATCGTCAATACCAGTAATTGTAACTAGCGGAGACGACTGTAATTATTTTGTTTTCATTAACAATGATTGTAACATGGATCTTTTCGTATAAAGACGTATGCAACAGCGTAAGTCATCAGGCCGAAGTGAGACTCCCCTGGACGTGCACCTCGTCTCCACTGCGCCGTGTGCCTGGCCACTTATGCGACGTGCGGCCGGAAATAGCTGTGCGGTAAGCGTCGTGCATTCTGATACCGGGCACCGCTATAACAGAAGGTGGCCGAGGGGAGCAGTCAGTCCTCTTCCACTCGCCACGTCCATAGGCTGACGCTTGACACACGCTCTATTGCATGGTCCAAGGGCCCATTCAGGGTTACAGCAAGGTAAGGATTTTCAACACCTTCTTTATGAATGTAACACAAGTTTACAGTGAACAAAAGTGGGTAGGAAATCGGTCGTGGCCTCTTAGAACTATGCCATAATTCAATAGTTGTGATTATATAAAATCGCAGAGTTTTTAAATTTGGATGGTCAGGAGCGGATTTTAATCCTGCTTTTCCCGAATACCTAAGAGAGACAAGAGAGCTTCTGCTTACAAACGGAACCGGGATTGCATAGTTGAGGCGATCTGCATGTGTAGCGCAATACGTAGTGCGCTTGTTTGCTACACGGGGAGACGAGAGAAAATGTGTTCAAATTTCTGGTTTGATAAGCTCTCTACATCATGATTTTTAGTCTGTTTCATCAACGGTCTGCAAATGCCGTTAAAATGCCGAAACATAAGAAATGCAATATATAAATTCTGGTTTATCACATATACATCTAAGCACGGCAAGCCAACGTACGGTTTGTGGCGGAAGAAACTTCTGATAACTATTATTTGCCCCTAGTCCTGTTCCATTCGCTTGTGGTGCGTGGGAAGAATGAGTGCCCATAATCTCCGTACGAGCTCTAATTTCTAAGATTTTCTCGTCATGGTAATTTTTCGAAACATGTCTGGGAGTAAACAACAAGCTGCCCTACTCTTTCTGGAACGACACTCACGGCATATAAATAGGAAACCTCTCTGTGATACATAAAGTCTCTTGTAGCGTCTGACACTGAAGGCCGATGAGCATTTCTGCAACGCTGTTGCACTTTCTAAACGAAACGAACCGTTCTTCACTTCAGGTCCTCTATCTCTTCCATTAATCAAATCTAGTAAGGATCAGACTGATGGCCAATACTGAATAACCTATATAAAAATGTTATGTGAAGCACTTATTTCGTGAATGAATTATGTGACTTAATATTCTTCCACTGAATCTCAAATTGTCATGTTTTCTCTGCATATAGTCTTACGAGTCCACTTTATGTCGCTGCGGACGGTCCATCCTAAGTTATTATGGTTGTTTCTGTTTCCAGTGGCTTATCGCCAACAGCTTGGGTGATGGATCTCTTCGCCTAATTGCATGATCAAAAGTATCAGGACACCCTTCGTCTTTATCATGATGTGAATTCTGCTGGGGACACTTTGAACGACGTATCCGGATGCCTGTGGAGAAATGAGTGGCCGGTTTTCCTCAAGAGCAGGAACATGAGAACGCAGTGACGTTGGAAGCTGGAACCCGCAGCGAAGTCGATGTTCTAACTCATCCCAAAGGTGCTCCACTATGTTCAGTACGCCAGTCCGTTTCAGGAATGTTACTCACCACAAACACTTGCCTTACAGATGCTGCTTCATAACAGGGTGAATTATCATGGGTAGTGGAATGACGGACCATTTACCCAAGTTTTGATATACAGATTGATATCAAAGTAATATGCAAATTAATGAAATAGAACAATTAATTATCCCTCCAACTTCACAACCCTGGATGACGTCATGGGTTCTTCACGACCTGTTTTTCTATCCCTGAACCCTCCCCCTCCCCACCCCTCCCCGTCCCTCACCGATCCTATTGACGGGAATTTAGAATTTTGCCACGAATTTCAAATTTTGGCACGAAAGTCAGTAAACGTAGGATTTCAAAAATGGCGGGAATTTCTTTGTCAAAAGGCTGTGACGAAATCTCACTCCTCACCCCCAAACCCGAGAACTGGTGGTGAATTCAAAACAGCGGTGCCCTTTCCGGGTCTCGAACCCCAGTCCTTCTGGATGGAAAGCAAAAGTGGACCTCCCCACACAGGGAAACTGTCCAGATGCAGGAAAGGAAAGTTACGTTAGTATACTGTATTTATTTGTGTGGGAAACTGAAGTAAATATCGGTCTTATTTCCGTAGTTAATCATAAGACTCGGTCCTATTTAAACATCTATACGCATAGCAGCAGGCTGAAAGTGGCAGGGGTCACATACAGGGAACGAAAGGCTATTCACAATTTGTACAGAAACCAGATGGCAGTTACAAGAGTCGAGGGGCATGAAGGGGAAGCAGTGGTTGGAAAGGGAGTGAGAAAGGGTTGTAGCCTATCCCCCATGTCACTCAATCGGTATATTGAGCAAGCAGTAAAGAAAACAAAAGGAAAATTTGGGCTAGGAATTAAAATCCATGGATAAGAAATTAAAACTTTTGAGGTTTGTCGCTGACATTGTAATTCTGTCAAAGACAGCAAAGGACCTGGTAGAGCTGTTGAGAGGATTGGACAGTGTCTTGAAATGAGGATATACAGGGTGATTCAAAAAGAATACCACAACTTTAAAAATGTGTATTTAATGAAAGAAACATAATATAACCTACTGTTATACATCATTACAAAGAGTATTTAAAAAGGTTTTTTTTCACTCAAAAACAAGTTCAGAGATGTTCAATATGGCCCCCTCCAGACACACGAGCAATATCAACCTGATACTCCAACTCGTTCCACAGTCTCTGTAGCATATCAGGCGTAACAGTTTGGATAGCTGCTGTTATTTCTCGTTTCAAATCATCAATGGTGGCTGGGAGAGGTGGCCGAAACACCATATTCTTAACATACCCCCATAAGAAAAAATCGCAGGGGGTAAGATCAGGGCTTCTTGGAGGCCAGTGATGAAGTGCTCTGTCACGGGCTGCCTGGCGGCCGATCCATCGCCTCGGGTAGTTGACGTTCAGGTAGTTACGGACAGATAAGTGCCAATGTGGTGGCGCTCCATCCTGCTGAAATATGAATTGTTGTGCTTCTTGTTCGAGCTGAGGGAACAGCCAATTCTCTAACATCTCCAGATACTGTAGTCCAGTTACAGTAGCACCTTCGAAGAAAAAGGGACCAAAAACTTTATTGGCTGAAATGACACAGAAAACGTTCATCTTAGGCGAGTCACGTTCATACTGAGTTGTTTCCCGCGGATTCTCAGTGCCCCATATACAGACATTGTGACGGTTGACTTTCCCGTTAGTGTGGAAAGTTGCTTCATCACTAAACACAATCTTTGAAACGAAAGATTCATCTGTTTCCATTTGAGCAAGGATAAAATCACAGAAATCGATTCTTTTAATCTTATCAGCTGCAGACAGTGCTTGAACCAATTTCAGACGATAAGGTTTCATAACTAACCTTTTTCGTAGGACTCTCCATACAGTTGATTGTGGAATTTGCAGCTCTCTGCTAGCTCTGCGAGTCGATTTTCCTGGGCTGCGAACAAATGCTTGCTGGATGCGTGCTACATTTTCATCACTCGTTCTCGGCCGTCCAGAACTTTTCCCTTTGCACAAACACCCATTCTCTGTAAACTGTTTATACCAACGTTTAATACACCACCTATCAGAAGGTTTAACACCATACTTCGTTCAAAATGCACGCTGAACAACTGTCGTCGATTCACTTCTGCCGTACTCAATAACACAAAAAGCTTTCTGTTGAGCGGTCGCCATCTTAGCATCAACTGACGCTGACGCCTAGTCAACAGCGCCTCAAGCGAACAAATGTACAACTAAATGAAACTTTATAGCTCCCTTAATTCGCCGACAGATAGTGCTTAGCTCTGCCTTTTGTCGTTGCAGAGTTTTAAATTCCTAAAGTTGTGGTATTCTTGTTGAATCACCCTGTAAGATGAACATCAACAAAACCAAAACGAGGATAATGGAATGTAGTCGAATTCAGTCAGGAGATACTGAGGAAATTAGATTAGGAAATGTGGATGAGTTTTTCTATTTGGGGAGCAACATAACTGATGATGGTCGAGGTAGAGAGGATATAAAATGTAGACCGACAATGGCAAGGAAAGCGTTTCTGAAGAAGAGAAATTTGTTGACCACGAGTGCAGATTTCAGTGTCAGGTAGTCTTCCCTGAAGATAATTGTATGGAGTGTATCCATGTATGGAAGTAAAACATGGATGATAAATAGTTTAGACAAAAAGTGAACAGAAACTTTCAAATGTGATGCTACAGAAGAATGCTGAAAATTAGATGGGTAGATCACATAATGCAGTAGATACTGAATGGAACTGGTGAGAAGAGGAATTTGTGGCACAACTTTACTAGAAGAGATCGGTTGGTAGGAGGCATCAAGAGATCACGAATTTAGTATTGGAGCGCAGCGTGAAGGGTAAAAATCGTAGAGGGACACCAAGAGATGAATACACTAAGCAGATTCCGAAGGATGTAGGTTGCAGTAGGTACATCGAAAAGAAGAAGCTGGCACAGATTAGGGTAGCATGGAGAGCTGCATCAAACCAGTCTCTGGACTGAAGACCATAACAACAACATGCATAGCGCTACACAAGGAGCGCCTGAAATCGCGATACAGCTCAAAAATTGACTAGTCATACAACTAGTCTTATCCTGCTGGGAAAAGTTTCACATCATCACTCGAACCTAGTGGCAGACGCATTCAAGCTGTACGCATAATGATCCCATCACCTACAACTTGGCGGAAAAAGGCTGGATTGGAAGGTGCTATTTTATTTTTGGCTGGAAAAATGTTCAGCTGTCGACATGCTGGTGTTGCATAGAGAGGAGTGTAATAAGTGCATTACCGTGAGCATAGAGTTTGACGTCTGAGTTCACTACAGACGCTCCCTGTTGAACTGCTCGACTATCATCCTGCAGCCCAGGTGCTCGAAATTCATGAACGCCGAGACATGCAACCGCAACTGATGGAAAACGCTCGAAATTATCATGAAAAATACCGCCACTCATAAACAAGGGTTCGTAATGCAACACATGTACTGGGACTGGGAAAAAATCAGGGAGCTGACATGTGCGCAGAGTTGATTTCTGCTGGTGGTTTGATACTTTTCCCCATATGCTCTTATTGCTTACCAAATGACCTTCGCTACTTTTGCTTATACCTAACAACTCTGATATGTTCTCACAACCGAGAAGCGCTACACTAAAGCAGGGGAAACATATGTTTCCCAATCCAGGACTGTGTTCTCAGACATACCGTCGAATATAGGCATTACCAAATTACGGTTGGTTCTCACAAGCAATAAATTCGGAATTATTAAGGAGAAGGATCAATGTGTTTATCAGATTTAAGCCGCTCCGTAGCGTGCTCTGTAAGGAAAGTGGACTGGTGCTACATGTATCTGCGTTAGCAGTGTGAGGACGGTGCAATCTAGAGATATGGTGTTAGGACGAAATGGCTATACTATCCTATACATGACCAAAAATACCTAATATCAGACCATGACTTCTGTGTGCAAGAGGAATGCTACCAGGACCATGGGGACACATCTTTAAATAGCAACAAGACTGTTACATCTCCTTGGCTACTGATCATAGTGCTTACTCCCTTGTAAGAAGTTATTGTTTCTTCGCACACATTTTTGTGCATCACGGCACGGATGGGAACTCAATCTATCATCTATCAAAAATATTCATGTCGTTTTTCCTCGCTCTGTTTCCTACTGAGGCATATTCGTATCCTTCAAAACTGCTACTATTACTAATAAGTACAACCGAAGCAGGAAAAGTGATTGAGGGTATGTATGTCTCCAACTTAAAAAGATGAATAAAAACCATCAAGTTCCTAAGAGACCAATCATCAGAATTCGCTCTACTTCGGTTTATAGGCAGTTCAAGTGGCGGATATACACTGCATATACACTAACGATAACTTCATAGTGAGCAAGAGCTCAGTCAATGGCCAGGGTGCCAGAACAGTGTAGACAGAAGTAGGTTTATCATGTTAAAGTTTGTCATCATAGTGATTGTGATAGAAAACTTGCAGCGTAGTTATGTGTCAGATGTTGGTATGTCCTGCATTAAAGTATTAAGAGTGTTGAATTCCATGTGTCTAATACTTCGACAATCATATGGCTTTAACAATGTAGCGTTTTTAGGTGCAGAACTGTGTAGCTTAGAAGTCCATGTTTATGCTCAGTGCCTCTGTCTTATTTCTACCATACTGTGAGTTGGTGGGAGCAGCACAGTTTACATCTTACAAATCCAACTATCTGCTACAGCCAATGGATGAAAACATGTTAATATCAGTTTATCACCTGACACATATCTTGAAAGCATGGTAGAAAAACAAAATGTATGGCTGCGTACGAAGCTGTAGTTATACACTGCTTGGACATATTACAATTGAAACATGTATTAAGCTGATTATGACAGAGTAACACGGGAGGTCTCTCTTGTGACTCATAGTTTGTAGGCTATGGTCTTCTTCCAGTACAGATGAAAGTTTGTGCAAGCAACTTGGATCACTGGCCACCTGCTGCAATGGACCAATTCGTGTATACTGTATATGAAGTGTGGGCGATGTCAGTATGCATGACAGTACTTGTTTTTTGGTATATTGGAAAAGAGATATACACAGTAAAGGAGGAGGAGCAGATTAGTGTTTAACGTCCCGTCGACAACGAGGTCATTAGAGACGGAGCGCAAGCTCGGGTGAAGGAAGGTTGCGGAAGGAAATCGGCCGTGCCCTTTCAAAGGAACCATCCCGGCATTTACCTGAAGCGATTTAGGGAAAGAACGGAAAACCTAAACCAGGATGGCCGGAGACGGGATTGAACCGTCGTCCTCCCGAATGCGAGTCCAGTACACACAGTAAAATGTTATAGAAGGTTCTATTACAATGAGTGGTATAAATAGTTGAAGTTTGGATGCAGATAGTTCATAGCTTTTTTAACTAAGCTGGATTTTATAGTGTAAGGACAAGGTGTGCTCTTGAACATTACAAATGATTGTATAGGTGTGATCTGTATTGGTCCTTACTTTTCCATCTGCAATGAATGTAAAGTCCCGTGAATGACATTTTGTAGTTTGAACATGCAGAGTGCTCTCATACTATACCAATTCTGCTCATAAAACTAATAACAGTCTATGGTATCTATTCTTATGGATTCATGACTGTTTTTATTGTTATCATCACGATTGTGTGTTTAAAAATAAGTATTACTGCAAGTCCTGTGTTATTTCATACTTCAGAGCCTCTAATTATAAAGTAACCACCACTAGAATTATAGCTCGTTGTGAAACCTAGAAATTGTAGGTTTTTTCGGACGTGTGAAACAGGCTATTCTGTGATGACAAAGTTGTTTACAAATCTACAACACATGAATCTGCTCCCACTACAGATGATGCCTGCTGGGTGACAGGGTCTTTAAACACAGGATGGTAAAGGCGAGTTATGGAGAAATAATATCAGATATCAGCATGCAGACGGTATATATTTTGGATGTATCGATGAAATCTCGTAGGGTTCTCTACTAGGTGACATTGAGAAGTTCTATTACAACGCTTGCTCTCGCAATTTGTTTTTATGTTCCATACCTGCTAGTGTGAAGTACCATTGCACTGGTAAAACAGGAGTTGTCCTTGTGTACAAAACACAATATCCACTTCAATTATAGCTTGTTGTTGCTAAAGTAAAATGATTACGTTTTTTCTGACATGTGAACAGATAACATGAAGAACTGTATTCTGTAATGTTATTTCATGTGTCTGTAAATAAACTGTCAAGCATGTGTGTATTACAATCATTTCAGACACTGGCTTGAAGGACAGAGATGTTCTCAAACCATGTACTTCAGAGTTTAAATTATCGCTTTTTCTTTATTCTGATTAAAGTTTCAAAATAATGTGGACATTCTGCAGTGATCTGTAGTTTTCGCAGCGAAACAGTGGAAGTCGTTTTTTCTACTCGAATTTTACACATGGTGGGCATGTGTAGGAGGTGTGAAATAAGTTAATATGTATGTCATATGTATCACTGTAGAGCTTTGACCTCTGCAGATTGGTCATGTGTAGCCAGCGACAGTGATGTTTTCTTTTTCAATTCGTTGAATGGCACAAAATAATGGGAGGTAGGGAGACGGATGTGAATTTTACCCTGAAATCAAACATAAAAGAATGACTGTTTAGCCGGCCGGTGTGGCCAAGCGCTACAGTCTGGAACCGCGCGACCGCTACGGTCGCAGGTTCGAATCCTGCCTTGGGCATGGATGTGTGTTAGGTTTAAATAGTTTAAATAGTTCTAAGTTCTAAGGGACTGATGACCTCAGAAGTTAAGTCCCATAGTGCTCAGAGCCATTTAGCCAACGACTGTTTAGAAGCCATTTCATGTGGATAACTGAATCATCTGAAAAGAATGTGATACCCTCGTGCAGGACAATTTCTAATTTGAACACAACGAATACTCTCAAACTATATCAATATTGTTGAAATAGCAATAAGAAAATGGTCTGCGCCTATTTTTATGAAGACTATATAGTTTTTTATTGTAGCCGACTATGTTTGTTTAATGAACGCTTGCTTATAATATGTGTTGATGTTGACTACAACCGTTACACTGATGTGTCTTTCCTCTCTGAACTGCAAGTGCTTGCAGGGACGGGATGCTGGCGGTGTTGGGGCGTGCTTCATAGGGTCCGCCGCCGCACTTTTAGACAAACAACACACAGCATGGCTCAGATTTACCTCGATTTGTTCTACAGCCCGCCAGCGTCATGGCTTATTGTGTATGTTGGCAATGATAGCGCTGAGCACCTGGATCGCCTGGAGCTCCATTTACGGCTGGCCATGCCCGCCTGCTGGGGCGGCTTGCACAGCTGCATGCAGAAGTGGTAGCAGTTGTCTGTTTCCCAAGCAGCAGGTGTTTGAAAAAGCATTCTCGAGAGTTCTCCAGAACTTCGTTGTTGTTCCGGGAGGGGGGTCCAGCCCTTCTGAGAAATAAGTTTTATGGCGTGCAGGAAGCTTCCATCAGTGACTGTCTTCTGCAAACTAGACACAGTATATTATTGCTAGGAGGTGGTTTTCTTTGTGGACCGTCAGCGACAAGATAGAACAGGCCTGTAGTGAGGAGAGGGAGAGATGAGGGTTGGGAGGAAGGAGATAAGACTGGCTCTAACTTGGTTAGTTTGTGACCACACATTGAGGAGAAAACCTATGCAGCTGCCTTCCATATCTCCTTGTGCTACCTTTTGGGTTGGTTTTTGCAAAAGTTTTGTCATTATGACGATTTTTCTCAATCCCCAATAGATGTGTTGCATTATTTCCGATTGTTTACAAGTGTTTGCACAATAATTTCATTGAGTAATTAGAATGGTGAAGCACTTTCCATCAGTTGTGGTAACATATATTGACTTTCCTGAATTTCGAGAAAATGGGTTGCAGGGCGATTGTCGAGTAATGTAACAGGAAGATCTTGCCGCGAACTCGGACATCGAACAGCGGTAGACACAGTCCTAAGCTGTATGCTTACAGATAATACACTTCTCTCTCTCCAACACCAATATCTCGTCAATTCAAATTATGTTCCGCCAACAATAAAGATAGCGCCTTCCACTACAACCTTTTTCCCGCCAGCTTGCAGGTGGAGTGACCACACTATGTAGAGTTTGAGTACGTCTGCCACTAGGCTCGAGTACTGTTGTGAAATTTTTTCCAGCAGGATAACACCGATTGTATGACATCGTCAATATTTGAGCTTTATCGCGATTTCAGGTGCTCCTTGTGTAGCACTATGCTTATAGATTTATAATTAGGATCGATTCTTATGATTTATTACGTAACTAAGATCGATCTTTACTTCAGTTGAGCACCCAAAACAAATGAAGTACATTAACTTAACCAACCTCTCTTGAATCTGGACAGTTTCCCTGTGTTCAGGGGGGGGGGGGGGGAGGGAAGCGTGTATTTGGGCTTATCATCCACCAGAAGGACCAGCATTCGGGTCGCAGAAAGGGCATTGCCCAGGTGGGGGGGGGGGGGGGGGGGTGGAGTGGGACATAAGCACAGCCTCAGATAAAGAAAGTCTCATCATTTTAGAAATTTCTACCATTTTTTTAAATTCTCGCCAAAATTCTAAATTCCCACCAATAGGGTAGATGGGGGAGAGGAGAGGTGAGAAGGGGGAGTGGGTGGAGATCCATGAGCTAGCTGGAAAAAACTCATGTGATCCTGGGGTGGTAGGTAATCAATTGATGAATCTAAATAAATTTCTTATCAATTTGATATCAAAATTTTGGTAGGAGCCCCATCATCCCACTACTGTTATGTTGATACAATATTGCCTCCGAACTGTTTCTTTATTATAAACGGTGCAGAACGCTGTAAAATGTGTTCAAGTCCTTCCACATTTAACGTTTTCTTTAGGGCAAAAACTAAAGCATCTCCTTACTGTAACAACACCGCCTCCGTTCTTCAATGTTGGCACTACACATGATGACAAGTAACGTTCTTTAGGCAATCGCCAAAATAAAAGCCTTCCATCGGATTACCACAGGATATTGCGCAGTTCATCGCTAAAAATCACGTCCACTGGCTTTCTCTTTACACCAATCCAAGCGTCGCTTGGAAATGACTGCAGAAATGTTTGGCGTTCGTGGATCTGCTCAACCGTTGCACCCCATTCATTTTAACTACTATACAGTCACTTTCTTTGGTGGAATGCTGGTAGCACTTTGTAAATCAGGACTGACTTCTGCCGCCGATTTCATATGATTTTTTACAATCACTCTCCGCAGTGCTCGCCGGCCCCTGACCATCAGTAATGATGTCAGCCTGGTCACGGTTTAGCTTTGGCTGTTCCTTCGTGTTTATACTTCAAAACCCCACCACCAACAGTCGATTTGTGCACCTTTAAAAGGATTGAAATGTCCCTTCTGGATTTGTTACTCAGGTGACATCCAGTGATAAGTCTGCGCTCGAAGTCACTGAGGTCTCCTAACTGCTGTTACTGACTATTTTTTCTGACAGAACCACATACCCTGACTCCTTTTATATTGTTGGATCCGTCTCTCAAGACATCAAGTGGCCAATTTTGCGTTCAGAACAGTTTTGATCAGTTAGTGTGTGTGCAACACGCTACATCTACGTTCAGGGCCAACTGCCAATCCCTGCAGAGTCATCAATTTTCCTATTGTATTTCGCGCTACCGTCATCAATTGTCTCATTGTATTTCCCTACAGCCTTCTGGCGTAGCAATATTCCTACATACAACAGCATCGTCTGGGAACAGCGTCCTGAAGCTGCCGACGTCATCTGCTAGACCATTAATACACACTGTAAACATCTGTTACATGACGATCAAATTGGCTTCAGGAAAGATAAAGGCACCGGAGAGGCAGTTCTCACGTTGTGCTTGTTAATGGAAGCAGGACTGAAGAAAAATCGAGGCACGTCCAAAGGATTTATCGACCTGGGAGAAAGGTTCGACGGTGTAGAACGGTGCAAGATGTTCGAAATACTGAGAAAAATAAGATTAAGCTGTAGGGAAAGAGAGGTAATATACAAACATGTGTAAGTACTAAGAGGGAACAATAGGAGTGGAAAACCAACAACGAAGTGGTCGGATTAAAAAGGGTGCAAGACGAGGATATGGTCTTCCGCCCTGCTGCTCAGTCTATACATCGAAAGGTAATGACGGAAATATTAGAACGGTTCGAAGGTGGGATTAAAATCCAAAGTGAAAGAATACCAATTATAATATTCGCATATAGCATTGCTATCCTCTGCGAAAGTGAAGAAGAATCGATTGACAGTAAATCGAAGGAAGACGAAAGTAATGAGACGTAAAAAAAACGAGAACAGCGAGAAACTTATTATTAGAATTGATGATCAAGAAGCAGGTAGCGAAATAACCCAAGATGGACAGAGAAAAGAGAACGTAAAAAGTAAGATAGCAGGAAGGTCTGCAGCGGTCGTAAATGTTTAATCCGTTGCAATATGCAGTAGACAGACCAAAAAATTACAAATGATGCTGCTCTTCCCCCTATCTTGAATCGCATTAACACGGTCGTGGAGCACGCTGTTCCTATTGGAAACAAACCTGAAGCAGACTTACACTGGCAAAAGAAAGGGCATTCCCGCCCGAGAAGAAGTGTGACAATATCAAACATAGGTCTTAATTTGAGAAAGAATTTTTTTTCTAACGCACGCTTTGAGCACAAAATTGTATGGTAGTGAGATAGGGGCGGTGGAAACACCGGAAGAGAATCGAAGCATTTGAGATATGCTGCTACAGAAAATTTGAAAAGTAGATGATCTTATAAGGTAAGGGATGAAGAAGATCTCCGCAGAATGTACGAGGAAAGGAATATATCGAAAACACTGACAAGAGAAAGAGAGAGGATGACTAGTAGCATGGAGGTTATTCCCTGATGTCTTAAAACTGTAAAGTATAAAAACTGTATAGGAAGTCATAGTGGAATATATCTATCAAATAATTGAGGATGTATGTTGCAAGTGCTACTCTGATATGAAAAGGTTGGCCAGGAAAGAAATTTGTGATGGGTCACATCAAACCATTCAGAAGACTAATGACTCAAAAAACCAAATAAAAAAACACAAAAAAGAAGATCGGAGCTATAATACTATCTTGCGGTATCCCAATCATTTGTGCGTTTCGTCTCGTTAAGAACAAGGAGCTGATTATCCTCCTATCTTACTCACACGTGAAGCTGAGGCATTAGGGAGTGCTAGGGCCATAGAAGAAGAAGAAGAAGAAGAAGAAGAAGAACGAATCATGCTAGTACTCCTAACGTGTCAGTCAAATGGTCGCGTAAACAAAACTCAGCGGCTAGTGCACTACTGTAAAACATGAGAGATATCATTGAATGTCAGCGTCAGCTGCGCGGACGCTATCGTGAGGTATGCTTGAAGAACGAAAGGCCTTCAAAGTGCAGTAATTGCAAATTAATTGCGGCTAGCCATGAGGCAGTTGCAGGCCTGAACAATGGCAAGCGGGAGCGCGTGACTCACCGAGGGAGCAGTGAGTAGCTGTCTGGGGCTCCCACACGTGTACCCTGACTTAATGTCCAGCCTGACCATTCATTGACTCGCTGCCATTTCCCGCCTTGCGTGGTACATTGTAGAGCATTATCTGAGAACTACTAAAGCCCTGACGCGTACAGTCTCAGAACCATTGACCACAAGAACTAACTTCAGTACGTACCATGCTTATTGAGTCATTACATTAGGTCGATCTTTCTCAGAATAATGTGAATTTCAGTTCGTATTTTCAGCAGTCCTCGAGAACGTTCTCACGTGCTTAAGAAGGCATCAGTCTGGAGCATAGTGCCCCTTATAAAATTCCTCCATGATCCCCTATTCAGTGCTAACATTGGTGCCTCTTCTGATGTTACGCCTATTACTTCAAAATCATTCTTAACCCAATCCAGGTACCTTCTCCTTGGTCTACCCCGACTCCTCCTAGCCTCTAGTGCTGAACCCATGAGTCTCTTGGGTAACCTTGCTTCTTCCATGCGTGTAACATGACCCCACCATCCAAGCCTGTTCGCCCTGACTGCTACATCTATAGAGTTCATTCCCAGTTTTTCTTTGATTTCCTCATTGTGGACACCCTCCTGCCAGAGCTAGATTTCGGCAATACATCGTCGGGGATCGTTCTCTGCCTCCTATATGCTGCTCCCGTACATAGTGGGGATTAAATGTGATTAATGACAGATCGCTGACAGACGAACAACCAGTAATTTATTCCAGAATCCTCCTGTGAATGGAACACGAAATAACCTTAATATATGGTGTAATACATGCTTTGTTTGCACAGCATAAATGTGGGTCAAGGAAAACGGTCCTCAATAACGCGACACGTACAAATCGGTGTATAAGATTCGTAGAGTAAATAGAAAGTCTAGAGTGGTGGCGATGCGTAGGATTGTAACAGAATATTAATAACTTCGTTTCAATGCTAAACAGCTTCAGCTATTCGTAAAAAGAGAAAATCAATGGAATGCCGAAGTGTTTTAAATGTCACGTTCACTTAGTGCCTTAGGAATATTTAGCAGTCTTGAAGATCAGAACTTAAGGCTTCCACGAGGCCTCAAATCGTACAGCCGCAGCACAGTTCGATAATAATTGATTAGTCACAAGATAGAACCTTCGTAGTCAGCTAGTAAAATTGAACCACCTCTACCTCTCTAGCTTCTAGGTTAGCAACATGAAAGTATATCTGTAATTTCGACCAGGCTAGTCCTATGAATCAATATCTACGTCTAACAATTGTTTCGGAGTATTTATTATTACATCATTCTGCGCTGTTTGGCGGACAGGATTTAGTGACTTTCGCTACCATACATCACATGAAACTGAAAACACAAAATGCACGCTGCTTGTTCTGTAGACACAACGAAGAAATATTAATGCCCTCATGAACACTCCGTAACAGCAAGAGCACAGAGTGCAGCACTAATAGCGTTTACCAACATGTCATCATTGAGGATACAGTAAAATAATGCGCTTTCTACACACAGGGCAACAATCGTGTGATAACCGGACACCACCACTTATACTTTCAGCGCAAAAAACCACTCCCCTCGACAATAATGGTACTTTTTATTTGTTCGTTTGTTTGCATCGTTATGCGTATCTGAGAAGCGTGAACGAATTTAATTAGCACATGCATTTCCTATTTTCTCCTTACAAAATTTTTCTTAAGTTCCTTCTACGTACGTTGTCCTGGCTTCGTTGTTAAGTAAGAAGCTTGGCTTTGTTCATAAATGCTGACACAGCGATATCTAATTCCTGAAGGTCTCTTTCGGTTTCAAATAACCAGTATTGCTCTCGGCTTTCATTGACAGGAAAAGGTAGAGAATTCTTTGGTTATTCAGTTGTTCGTTCTTATTATGTAATCAAATAGTTTCACTCACCTCTTGCTCTCCCATACTCATAATTGACGATCTCTCATCAATAAGCAAGGTTTACGGCGCAGAGAATAGTTTAGGATTAATTACAGTATCGTAGTGTCTTATTTTTGCACATCAGCCTTTTTTTTTTGTCATACGTGTTGAGGGAGACTCAATAAGATTTTCCAGTTTGGAAGTTTCTTATTTATTATCTTCTCTGTTTAATTGTGAAGCTTAGTTCAATTTTCCGAGGTATTTCAATTTAAGTAGTCTTTCCTAATTCAGGTATTAGGCGCAGATGGTCGAATGTTGTTGTGATACATGTATTGCATTTTTATATACGAGATTTAGAGTGCACGTTTGTCCGAAAATTGCTGGAGCTTTTTCAAGGGAGCTGAAAGGTACTCGTCTGTTGCCAAAAAGATCATAAAATCATCAACGAAGTTCTTAAACACTAAATGAGTTCCTGTTTCACATGACACTTTCTGCTGTACTTTGCCTGGAAACTTGTTGAATATCAAACTCCTTCTTTAGAGAGTCCATTTTAAGCTAAGTGGTCCGTAAATAAATTACACTATTTTTGCAAGTGAACAGACAGTTTACATACAACACACACACACATATACTACGTGATCAAAAGTTTCCGGACACTCCCAAAAACATACATACGGCGTGATCAAAAGTATGCGGACACTCCCAAAAACATAAGTTTTTCCTATTACGTGCAATGTGCTGCCACCTACTCCCAGGTTCTCCATGTCAGTGACCTCGTAGTCATTAGGCATTGTGAGAGAGCAGAATGGGGCTCTCCGCGGAACTCACGGACTCCGAGCGTGGTCAGGTGATTGGGTGTCACTTGTGTCATAAATCTGTACGCGAGATTTCCACATTCCTAAACATCCCTAGGTCCACTGTTTCCGATGTGATAGTGAAGTGGAAACGTAAAGGGACACGTACAGCACAAAAGCGTACAGGCCGACTGTTGTGGTTGGCAGGAGAGCCAACACCGTGTTACTAGAGGAAGCCGAAAGGCACGCGTTTTAGCTCACGCAGGCTGGCGTGAGGTCTGGAACAGGACAAGGAAATTAGAATTTAGAAAAAACGGACGTAGCTGGTGGAATACTTAACTTTAATCCATTAATGTTGAACGTCGCTCTTGGCGGTACATGATTCAGTATCAATAGTAACTGGTAATGGCGCCTTGCTAGGTCGTAGCAAATGACGTAGCTGAAGGCTATGCTAACTATCGTCTCGGCAAATGAGAGCGTATTTTGTCAGTGAACCATCTCTAGCAAAGTCGGTTGTACAACTGGGGCGAGTGCTAGGAAGTCTCTCTAGACCTGCCGTGTGGCGACACGCGGGTCCGACGTATACTAACGGACCGCGGCCGATTTAAAGGCTACCACCTAGCAAGTGTGGTGTCTGGCGGTGACACCACACCGACCTCGTCTGTTGCCTGACAGAGAACGTCGACAGTTGAAGAGGGTAGTAATGTGTAATAGGCAGACATTTCTCCAGACCATCACACAGGAATTCCAAACTGTATCAGGATACACTGCAAGTACTATAACAGTTAGGCGGGAGGTGAGAAAACTATGATTTCATGGTCGAGCGGCAGCTCATAAGCCATACATCACGCCGGTAAATGCCAAACGACGCCTAGCTTTGTGTAAGGAACGTAAACATTGGACGACTGAACAATGGAAAAACGTTGTGTGGCATGACGGATTACGGTACACAATGTGGCGATCCGATGGGCAGGTGTGGATATGGCGAATGCCCGATGAAAGTCATCCGCTAGCGTGTATAGTGCCAACAGTAAAATTCGGAGGCGGTGGTGTTGTGGTGTGGTAGAATTTTTCATGGAGGTGGCTTGCATCCCTTGTTGTTTTGGATAGCACTATCACAGCACAGGCCTACACTGATGTTTTAAGCACCTTCTTGCTTCCCACTGTTGAAGAGCTATTCGGGGATGGCGATTGCATCTTTCAACACGATCGAGCACCTGTTCATAATGCAAGGTCTGTGGCGGAGTGGTTACACGACAATAACATTCCTATAATAGACTGGCCTGCTCAGAATCCTGACCTGAATCGTACAGAACACCTCTGGGAAGTTTTGGAACGCCGGCTTCGTGCCAGACCTCACCGACAGACATCGATACCTCTCCTCAGTGCAGCACTCCGTGACGAATGGGCTGCCATTTCCCAAGAAACCTCCCAGCACCTGATTGAACGTACAGTATTACCGACAAATTCAAATGGTTCAAATGGTTCTGAGCACTATGCGACTTAACTTCTGAGGTCATCAGTCGCCTAGAACTTAGAACTAATTAAACCTAACTAACCTAAGGACATCACACACATCCATGCCCGAGGCAGGATTCGAACCTGCGACCGTAGCGATCACGCGGTTCCAGACCGAAGCGTCTAAACCGCACGGCCACACCGGCCGGCTTACCGACAAGTGTGTGTGTGTGTGTGTGTGTGTGTGTGTGTGTGTGTGTCTGTGTGTGTGTGTACGGTCGTCAGAAACAGTTTGACAAGTTTAAGGGTGTTTCAGGGTAGGTTACGCTGAGAAATAATTGTTTAGAACAAAATTCGATACGTTGCGCCGTTTCCCATTTAATTAGCGATGAAGTTGGGAAGTGAGGTCGTTGGCTGCACAACATCAAGCAACCTGCCAGAGAAGGTATCACCAAACCGAAAAAGACACTTTTTAACTGTGAATGATCATTTGAACAAATGTTAACTGACTGACCCACAGACGTCTGTGCATTACCGCATTTTAGAGCAGGGAAAAGCTTGAATTTGTGCGTGTAACGACCCGATTAACTGATGTCAAGGCTGATTAAATAGGAAACGGCACTGTATCAATTTTTTCTTAACAAATATTTCTCAGCACAGCCTGCCCTGCAACACCCTGACAAGACTTTCAAACTGTTTCTAAACATCCTCTTTACCCGTAAGGCTACACACTGGCCATTAACAGGTTACTAATGCCACACTTTCTTAACTTTAATGAGAATGAACATATTAGTCCTTAACATTACTCATGTAACAACTGACACTCTGTAATTTAGTTTTTTTAACTACATGCACTATCAGTATTTAACAAATATACGTTCGTGGAATAGAGAGAGGGTTGTCGAGAAGAAATGACTTCAGGCTAGATTTAAAATTTTCTTGCTACTTGTCAAACATTTTGTGTTACAACGCCAATGCTGAAAGATTTTAGTGGTTACCTATTGAAATTCTTTCTGAGCCACTGGCAGCTTTAACACACAGGCAATATTTTCTTCTTCTATTGTAGGTATGGACATCACTACCATTCTCAAATTGTGACGGATTTGAAAGTTGGACGTTAAAACTCCTTTGCAAAGATTTGTAGGAAAGTGAATTTCTGTTTCTTTTTTTTCTCTGTCAGAATTCTGTTATTGTCAGAATCGCAACATCACACATTTTCGTACGTCCAGGTTACTTATGGCGAAATTCATTAAGAAATATAGACAATATGGAGGAGTGGTTACAACTCCTTAAAATGGTGGCTACAAAGTGATTGTGGGTGAACATACTCATCTCACTACTCGCTTTTGTGTAATAAATACTTTCTCTCTAAGTGATTATTTAGCCCAGAAAATTATGCCATAAGATATTAAAGAGTGTGACGTGGAAAATATGCGAAGATATAGATTTATTTGTTTCTGAAACCAGCAGTTATGCGAGGATCAAAAGTTGCTGAATTTGTTTGTTCGAGCAGCCCAGTAATATGCTACAAGCCGTCTTACACTTTTGTAAACCTATCTTCTCTCATTTACAAATCAAAAATAGAAATAATCTTCGCTGATTTTGTCACGCGAGCGTAGAAAGCCGCTTATTTTTCACGAATGATGTCCGTAATGTATCTGACATTTGAGAAGACACACACTCTCTCTCTCTGTCAGTGAGAGGTAGTGAGTGGAACGGTACGTGATGGCAGCAGCGGCCTACAGCATAGGTAAAGGGACAGCAGAGCAGTCGCACGCGTTTCGTGCCTCACGTCACGCCACGCTGCACGCGTAGTGCGTGCGAGTAGCGCGGCACTGCGTGCGTTTTTGCGGCAGGCGCACAGCCCCGCGGTGCGTCACTCTGTCTGCCAGCCCAACTGACGTAGCTGCATTTGTTTGTGGCCGCCGTGGCGCTTGCCTTCTTATACTGATTAGGGACTGGTGGCGGGGGAGGGGGGGGGGGGGCGTATACCAGGCGCTCACCGGCCAAAGTATTAGTAACCATCTCACTGAGCGCACTGGTCATAGATGCTGTAGAACTGGTCCTTTGACCCTGCACCGTTACGTTAGTCATGGCATGGAGTGCTGTTTACAAGTCTGTCGGTTGTACGGTATCAGCGCAGTAAGATGGGCTGACGTCGAGAGGCGTCAGAAACGCAGTAAAGTGCCGTCGTGTTTGATCGTGCCTGTGACCACATGTTGCTTGAAGTTACAAGTAACACCGCCGATTGTCGAACGTGAGATCGGAGAATAGGGTCACGTCTTGTCAATGACAGTCTCTTTCAAAGCCGATAGGAATCCCTCACATCAACGTAGGTCCATCTCAACCAGTTTCCGAGCTAACATTGTTAATAAAACTGCATGCAATGGGCATTTGGAGTGGGTTACCTCGCAAAAGGCCATTGTTCACAATGCCACATTACGCTCCGCGTCTCCAATGAGTACGAAAATAAAAAGTTTTCCTAAACACCTTATTACTACCATGAATGGTCTATATGTTAATACAAAAATAATTACAAGTTCAAGTTCTAAAATTTTAGATGACATTTTAATAAATCAAGCTGTTCGACAGTCGTGCAGTCTATCACCCACTTATTTCATTTATGTATTGACGACCTAGTAATGAAGGGGACAGATGAAATACAGTTGGGAATTACAGAAGGATGTAGTGTACCGTTAAATTCTCTGTTATGTGCGGATGTCCAGATAATTACAAAGAAAACAGAAATTAATTTACGAAGAGTAGTATAAAAGTTGAGCCAAAACGCGTTATACAACAAATTAACTACATCTACAATAAGACAAACGTAATTGCTTTCAAAGGAAAGAATCCAGTCAGATCGAAAATAAAATAATACAGTTTTCAATTTTCTAGATGTTTCGCCTATGGCAAAGACTCTGAGGTGAAGGTTAAAAAATATCAAGTTATCTGTGGAACAACTGACCGAACTTTGAGAAGAAAAACAAGAAATGAAATACAAATTAAATTCTGTAAAACTGCTCGTGTATCTGGCTCCGAATCATGGACAGTAACAAAAAAGAAAAATCACCTATACTAGCAGCAGAGTTGAAGTTCATGAGATATGTAAGAGGCTGTAATAAAATGGATACAATGAGGAATGAAACAATAAGATCAGGTTTAAAAATCTTTTCGTCTAATGACAAAACAGAAGAGAATAAAGCGGAATGGAAGGATCGCGTTGATAGAATGGCAGAAAACATATTGCCAAAAAAGATAATGAAGTATCGGCCGACTGCAAAGACCGGTAGACCTCGTAATATATGGATGCATGGATGATAGAGACCCAAACAGGTGATTACAACACCTAATCCTTGGAAGGAGATGACGATGACGATGATAATATTCAGTGAGCCAAACAACATATACTAAACAGTAACTCCCTAGAAGTATGTAGTGTGGCTAATGTTTTATTTTTCCGAAAATGATTGCAATATCCTCACTTAGGCTTGATATGATGTCCTTCAAGAAATTCATTCCAACTGTGGACCCCAAGCACCAGAAGTTATTCAGTCAAGTATTAAGTTTACCAATGAAAAAAGGTATACATTAAAACTTGTTCAACTATTGAACTGAAACTTATAAATAACCTTTCAACTAGAAATGTTTTTAAGTTCTCCATCTCAACTGTTTTTGACAAGTACTCACTTTATTACATCTTGCACGACTGGCAAATTTCTCCCCTACAGGCCATTTGGAAGAGCTGTAACTGATACCCGCGTGGACAGAAGTGACATTTGGGGTTTAACAACAAAAGCGAGCGCACACAATGGTCTATAATGTGGAATTAGCTATGAAGATGACACTTGCTGATTGCTGCAAGTCTTCGAGTTTTAATTCTCACACCTGCACGTTATGTGCGAGTTTTTTAATCGGTTTAATTCGTTGTTTTATAATCGGATAATTGTACAATATAGTGACACCTACTCCGCTTAAAAACTGAACTGACCAATCGTGAAAGATGTAACAAAATGAATACTTGTCAAAAACAGCCGAGGTGGAAAACTTCACAAAGTCTATATAAGACCGAGGTACACCACATGAAAAAAAAGATACCAATTACTGATGTGATAGCATAACAGATGTAACACCCTACACATACGACAAAAAAGCAACAATTCTGCAGTTTTATAAGGACTAAGTTAAACATGACAGAAATACAAACCAAGTGCATAGTTACAATAAACAGAACATGGAGGACAGAAAATTAATTGTTCCTATCTTAATGATTTCCGGAACAATTTTTCAATAATTTCCCCTCCGCTGTAGCCATACGTACATACCAAGTTAACTGAATCAGTCAATAGTGATCCCTCTTTCCTTAACTATCTAATATTTTCAAAAGTCTTATATCTGAAGTGAAATTCCTTTAACACTATTTTTCTACAAATTAAGAAATTTTAAGAACCCTGGCCGTAATATGACAAATCGGAATTTCAATTGAAAATAGTACCAGCTAAATATTTGTTTGAAATATTAATTTAAAGAGTCTAGAGTTGCGGTCTGTTAACGCTATGGTGCATAGATGCATGCTCCTAAAAGACAAAATTACCACACATTAAAACTGTGTCTTTACATACGGTTACTGTGCATACTATCGATTTGCTGCAGTGTATCCAACCAAAGAAAACCAAATAAAAAACTTAAATGAACTCCTTATAAATACTTGAAATGTGTTTCTACATAACATCACAGCAAATTTAATTGATTGTCAATTAACGGAGCAATCGATTTTTTTTTTTTTTTTTTTTTTGCTTAGCCTTATCAGATGAATGAATCTGTGATAACTTCTCAAAAATTAGTTTGGTAATGAACATGAAGACGGGGGATACGATTAGTGATCAAGCTGTTCAGCTTTTGAAGACTTTGGTAGCAACATGATGGATGTAGAATTCTTCTGGGAGGTCTCAGAAGCTGATCGCTGCTGACGAGCAAGCCACGACAAAGACGTAGTCATTAAGCAGTAACTCGACAAATATTCTACAGGATAAGGTCGAAACTGTGGTACTTACGCAAAGGTGAAGTATATAAAGAAATGTAGGACTCACACCTGGAACGGTAGGTACTTTATATAAAAATTTCTTTTCACGAGGAGTACTGCACAGTTGGTCAGGATAGCCAGATGATACTAATCATGTGAGCGTTGCCACACACCCATCTCATCTGCCTAATGCTTGGTTTGCTGCAGTGCTCAATTTATGTACCTGCTGTGATTAACGCAGGAGACAGAAAATCCTCAAAGAAGAGTCGTGTGTTTGTTATTCACTCATGGAGAGAGCGTCACCAAGATGCTCCCCCGCCTAGTGGCAGACGCTTCGAGAGCAAAGCTATGCATCATGTCAACACTTCGAGAAGAAACTAGCAACGTATTACTTAATCCCACAAACCTCACGAAATGAGAAATTCCAGCCTGTAAGGAGCCCGGCAGTCGTTCTTCCCATGCGCCACTCGGGAACGGAGTTCCACAAAAAAAGAATGATTTTGAATGTCGATATTTAATGACAAAAGAATAATTCAAGAAAATCAATGGTCAAGAAAACCTTCGCGAATTCTGAGAGACTAGATGTCGATAGTACGGCCGGATTAATCTGAATTATACGCACAGTAGCGTGCTCGGAACAATGCTGGCGAGGAGTGAGGCGGAGGGTGCACAGTTTCTTTTATTTTTTTGTTTGTAGCACCAGTGAGGAAGAAAACAGAACTAGTGCAACGTGTTTGCAGACATGACATCCACAATGTAAACAGAAATGGATCAGAAAACTGTACTACTGGCGATGTTTGAACTGAATAAAACAAAACTTGTACAGCGATGAAACACCGCATTTCTGTTGTTACACACACAGTACCGGTATTAAGTAATTATTGACACAGCAGCTACAGAAATCAAGTTCACACAAATGGTGAATATGAGTGACACTATTTCGAAAATATCTGTGCACGGAAGAGGTGTGGTGATTTAATCTATTTACGTCACAAGAATCTCTTCGTATGAGTCACAGATACAATTTTGACGTAATTGCGTTCATGGAGAGGTCTTTACAATGACTCGTAGTATTCTGCCTACAGCGCGTCATTATGCACACCCCGACTCGCCGTCACAGTCCCGTCGCGAGCATTTTCTCATCGATGGATAAGAATACGTTTTTCCTTGATGTTGTCTATTATTTTGTATCTCTCGTGTACATTTTCGTCGAATATTTGATGAAGGAAAAAAATTACCCTCTACATTGAGGTGACAAAAGTCGTGGGATAGCGATATCACATATACAGGTGGGGGTAGCGTCAAGTACACAAGGTACAAAAAGGGTAATGCATTGGCGGAGCTGTCATTTGTACTCAGATGATTCATGTGAAAAGGTTTCCGACGTGATTATTCCCGCACGACTGGAATTAGCAGACTGTGACCACGGAATGGTAGTTGGAGCTACACACATGGGACATTCCGTTTCGGAAATTGTTCAGGAATTCAATTTTCCCAAATCCATAGTGTCAACAGTCTACCGAGAATATCAAATTGCGTCTCACAACGGACAACGCAGTGGCCGACGCCCTTCAACTAACGATGCGAGAGCAGCAGCATTTGCCCATAGTTGTCAGTGCAAACAGACAAGCAGCAATGCGCGAAATAATCGCAGAAATTAATGTGGAAAGAATGACGAACGAACCCGTCAGGACAGGCGGCGAAATTTGGCGTTAATGGAGTGTGGCAGCAGACGATCGACGTGAGTGCCTTTGCTAACAGCACAGCATCGCCTGCGGCGCCCCTCCTGAGCTCGTGACTATATCGATTGGACCCTAGACGACTGGAATACCTTTGCCTGGTAAGAGCTGAAGGTATATTTCGAATGTGGCACAGACAATATGAATCCATGGACCCAAGTGTCGACGAGCCATTGGGCAACCGGTGGTCGCTCAATAATGGTATTGGCTGTGTGTACACGGAATGGATGGGTCCTCTGGTCCAACTGAACTAATCATTGCCTATCTATTGTTACGTTCGGTTACATGGAGACCATTTGCAGCCATTCGTGGACTTCATGTTCTGAAACAACGATTGAATTTTTGTGGATGACAATGTGCCGCGTCTCCGGGCCACAATTGTTCATGATTGATTTGAAGGACATTCTGGACAATTCGAGAGAATTCTTTGGCCATCCACGAATCCTATCGCATGGGACGCAATTGGGAAGTCAGGTCGTACACGAAGTCCTGCACTGGCGACATTTTCGAAATTACAGAGGGCTATAGAAGGCCAAATGGCCCAATATTCCTGCAGGGGACTTTCAACGACTTGTTGAGTCCATGCCATGTCGAGCTACTGCACTACGCCGGTCAAAAGGAGGTCCAACATGATATTAAAAGGTATCCAACTGATGGGTTATTTGGGTACTACAGCACATTCGTGAACAGGAAGGATGAAAACAAAACACTTTGCTCCTTCTGCTGTGCGAGGTAAGATGGCTTACGAAGTGTAGCTGACAAGACGTGCGCGGCACCGATCTGTCTGGCTGCTGTCACTTAATTATGTTGGTGCTCCCGAGCACAACACCGAGCCGGCTGTGGGTGACAGGACACTGGACGGAGCCTAATGACCAGTGTGTAAACGAGGCGGGCATTTATCGGTGAAATATTATCGCGTCACTGAAGACGATGTTCAAGGTGGAAGCGAGAGAAAGCTGAAACAAGATAGGCGGCGGAAACCTTACGACGGGTCTGGTAGCGGGCCGGCCCCCAGCCACGAGGCGGCCCAGCCCTGCCTCGGCTCTGCCGCCGCCAACAGGTTGCTCTCTTAGTTACGGTCGTTGCTGTCCATGCATCAGCACGGCTTTAGAAAGCATCGCTCCTGCGAAACGCAACTCGCCCTTTTTTCACAAGATATCTTGCGAACCATGGATGAAGGATATCAGACGGATGCCATATTCCTTGACTTCCGGAAAGCGTTTGACTCGGTGCCCTAATAGAACCCAGTACGTTGTCCTCGATGGTGAGTGTTCTTCGGAGGTGAGGGTATCATCTGGAGTGCCCCAGGGAAGCGTGGTAGGTCCGCTGTTGTTTTCTATCTTTTTAAATGATCTTTTGGATAGGGTGGATAGCAATGTGCGGCTGTTTGCTGATGATGCTGTGGTGTACGGGAAGGTGTCGTCGTTGAGTGACTGAGGGAGGATACAAGATGACTTGGACAGGATTTGTGATTGGTGTAAAGAATGGCAGCTAACTCTAAATACAGATAAATGTAAATTAATGAAGATGAATAGGAAAAAGAATCCTGTAATGTTTGAATACTTCATTAGTAGTGTAGCGCTTGACGCAAACAAGTCGATTGAATATTTGGGTGTAACATTTCAGAGCGATATGAAGTGGGACAAGCATGTAATGGCAGTTGTGGGGAAGGCGGATAGTCGTCTTCGGTTCATTGGTAGAATTTTGGGAAGATGTGGCTCATCTGTAAAGGAGACCGCTTATAAAACACTAATACGACCTATTCTTGAGTACTGCTCGAGCGTTTGCGACCCATATCATGTCGGATTGAGGGAGGACATAGAAGCAATTCAGAGGCGGGCTGCTAGATTTGTTACTGGTAGGTTTGATCATCACGCGAGTGTTACGGAAATGCTTCAGGAACTCGGGTGGGAGTCTCTAGAGGAAAGGAGGCGTTCTTTCCGTGAGTCGCTACTGAGGAAATTTAGAGAACCAGCATTTGAGGCTGACTGCAGTACAATTTTACTTCCGCCAACTTACATTTCGCGGAAAGACCACAAAGGTAAGATAAGAGAGATTAGGGCTCGTACAGAGGCATGTAGGCAGTCATTTTTCCCTCGTTCTGTTGGGAGTGGAACAGGGAGAGAAGATGCTAGTTGTGGTATGAGGTGCCCTCCGCCACGCACCGTATGGTGGATTGCAGAGTATGTATGTAGATGTAGATGTCTGATGTGCTGCTTCTACAAAAGTTGGAGCGTAACTCAAGATACTCGTATGACCACTGTGTCGACCACGTCTAAAGGTCCGAGTCCGTCCTCTTGGATCAATCGTTGTTAGTTCAATAAAACAGTTGTTGTGAAATAAATAGGTACAGGTTCAGTAAATGAACAAGCAATTTAATGTCGTTATCACATATATTGCCAAATAAATCCCGCGACCATTTGAACTGGTTGATTCAAGGAACAATCATTGAGGCATGATCGGTGTGGGTGGGAGAGACGATGGCGTGTCAACTACCGTCGTCAGAATGAACGCCGAACTGCAGAGCTAAATTCGTCTGTGAAGGTATTAGACCAATTTACGTGGCAATGTCGTTGTACACGGCATAATTTTGTGGACTGACATTTATCATGATTAACGTATCATTTACATAACGCCGAAGACAGCAAAGGATGATAAGTACAAGACCTTTCACACAATCGCCTTATTGACTCATTCATCCAAGTTGACGACAGGAATAATATTCAGAAGAATGGATAATAAAGCTGTGGATCTGTTAGATGATAGTCTATTTGGCTTTCTAAAAGGTAAAGGCATCAGCGAGGCAGTTCTGACGTTGTGCTTGATGAACAGAAGCAAGACAAAAAAAAGATCCAGACACCTTCTTCGGATTTATCGACCTGGAAAAAGCGTTCGACCACGTAAAATTGTGCAAGGTGTTCGAAATTTAGAGAAAAATAGGAGTAATCTAAAGGTAAAGACGGATAATACATAATATGTATAAGAGCCCCAATAATAATGGAAGACCAAGAACAAAGTGCTCATACTAAAAATCGTGTAACACAGGTAGACGTTTCCCCTATCGTTGAATCTGTACACCGAAGAAGCAATCACGGAAATGATTGGAATGAGATTAAAATTCAAAGTGAAAGAATATCAATCATAATCGCCTGTGACATTGCTTTCTTCATTGAAAATGAGAAAGAGTAACAGGACATACTGAATGCCATGAACAGTTTACTGAGCGCAGAATATGAACTGAGAGTATACCGAAAAAAGACTAAAGTAATAAGAAATTGCAGAAATGACATTAGTGAAAAACTTATGGAAATCAGAAACTACGAAGCAGACGAAGTTAAGGAATTCTGCTAGCATGCAAGTAAACTACCGTATGCCGGACGAAACAAAGAGGACGTAAAAACCGACTGAGGTGGCCGAATACGGCTTTTCCGGCCAAAACAAGTGTAGCAGTATCGAACATTGTTCTTAATCTGAGGAAGACGTTTCTGAGAATGTATATTAGGAGCACAACAATGTATGGTAGTGAATCAGGACTGTGGGAAAACCAGAATAGAAGCGAACGGGAGCGCTTGAGGTGTAGTGTGCAGAACGAAGTTGTAGGTGTACTAATAAGAAAAGAAATGAGAAGGGGCTCTGCAGAATCGCCGAAGAAAGGAACACATGGGAAACTTTGGCAAGAAGAAGCGACGTACGCAGTAGCAGGACATGTGTTAAACCATTACAATTTCATCTTCATTTAGGAAATGCTACGATAGCGATGGAAAGTGATAGACGTGAGGTAGGTTTCTCTTGGTACAGTCCAAGTCTTCGGCTAAGAATGTACTATACAATCTCGCAAACTCCGCAGGTGTGGTGGAGGGCATCCGTGCTAGTCACACGGCCTAGTGCAGAACGACAGCTAGAGAGGGACGGGCCGTCTCACAAGTCCTAGTGCATAGGACATGAGTCAATGTACTCCCATCTCTAAAGAACTTTTTCCTCGTGTTGAAATATCACGTAAAACGAAGACAGTTAAGTTCAGGTATGTCGAACGCAGATGTAGATTGTTTACTATTTCGACTCCAACGAAACTGTTGAAACAAGTGTCTTAATTCACTACGCGGATCTCTACACATTGTAGAGATCGATTATTTTCAAAGAAAAACCCATCGTCTAACTACGGCGCCACATGTATCGCCTCTTGTCGTGTTGTGATCAGAACTCAACTCCGATGATCGTTACTGTCGGCCTTTGGAAGCAGAGGCCTAAAATAAGCCTCAACCACTACTTCTGAAAAAGAAATCCAGTTACAAACATCACAATCAGTTTGAATGAAGAGGAACGAACACAGGTGAGGGATGCAACCGCGTTACAAAACGCTCAGTGCCGATGTACTCGTAGAATCTCCACAGGCGTTACATGAGGACAACGGCGACAATCTCGCGGTGAATTAACGTTCCTCTCGAAAAAACCGCATCTTCTGTTTGAATCATCTCTATTTCCTCAATTACTTTTACTGAGCAGGATTCCATATTGCTGAGAAACATTCAAGAATTGTTGAACAAGTGTTTTGTAAGCTACCTCGAACTTCCTCCGGTAACTCTTCAGTTGTCATGAGATAGAACGGACAGAGCTGTAGTCCGCCAAAAAGTCTTTGCTGGCAATGGGAATCAACCCTGAAGTGTTCTATTTGCAGTCAGGCTTTCTGATTTCTCAGCTACGGAGGTACTGGACAAAACAGAGCTCCTGATTGATCGTCGTCGGCCGCTTTGATAGTCTCAAGGACAAAAATTGTGTTAGAACATCAAGTTTGATTCATTCTCGTATTCATCTACAGGAACATTAAAACAACATTAAACTTAACTAACAGGATGAGGTAGGGCGGAATTTAAGACGCTCCACTCGTTTTCGGAAGGCGCGTATTTAAAATCTCGATTTGTCTGTCCAATAGAGCTTTTTCCTACTTCCCTGGGACTCTACTCGTGCCGGTTGCCGTAATAATGTTTTCTAGCAGTTAAAAATTTTAGCAAGGCCACAGCTGATCGTCTAGAAGATATCTGTGGCACAGACCACCTATGAAATTAAATCATTACTGGTTACTGGAAGAATGAGTGGGGTTTGTCTCGAATGTGGGTTGATTTTTATGTTGAGCAGAACAGTTGTTTAAGTTAATATGTATGTTTATCGAGAAATATAATAGATAGTCTATAAGGAAAAAGTGTGATATCTCCTTTAAAAACGTCTATGAAGCTGACAAGATAAAAGATTTCAGGCATGCGCGTTATTAAAAAATATATCCAAATACAGAATTCACAGTGCATCCTATGTAGGAAGAAGTAAGCAGAAATAAATAAGTTAAGGCGAGATGAATCCGGTAGCGAAAAATTGCAGTACTTAATATGCAGAGATACGGTAGCTGATTACGTTTGCGGAAATACCAGTGATTCTATGTGAGTAACCGTTAAAGAAACAACGGGCCTAGAGACAAGATGTTGTGGATGTAGTAGGTTGAGAAATCGTCAGGTGAGTTACTGCTTACTTGTAGCCACTGAGACTGGTGTCTACTTCCGTTTCCATTGGTCGTCAGAACAGCACCTGTCTCAGTCCTCGTAATGACGTTAAACACTATCTTCTCGTTCTCTAATTAATAGTTGACCAACTCCATTATAGTTCAAGTTTTAAAGTTACGTATTTGATGCCCTATCTAACAAACGCGAATGGGGACATTGCATACCACGTACAGGAAAAAAAATAAAATTAAATTAAAACAGAGGAAAAGAAGACCACGTAGTAAAGGACACTAAGTACTAATAATATAGCCCAACCTAGCGACGCCTGAACAGATACTGACTGCAATTGTGAAATATGCTTTCAGTGTATGCCGGTTCCTGCAATAGGACTAGACAGACCTGCTACCTGTCTAATAGATAATTCAGACATCAGCGAACCGGATGTATACCGCATCCCGCGTCAGTGTGGTAAGTATGTAGAACAAATTATAAAAATTGCAGGACAAAGGTGTAAGGAGCACCACTCTGTTTTAGAACTTCCAGCCGGGTCAGGCAGCGAGCACTGCCTAAGCTGCAAGCACAGAAGGAAGTGCGACGCCAACCTTGTGGTGCATACGCCGACGTTATGTTGTCGGACAGATTGATCATCAAGGTTGAGGCTTCAGTTTAAGTAAAGCGCAGGATACGGCGATCCAGGAAAAGAAACTCTGGTTGCTCACCAGATAAATAAAATAAAATTTAATAAATAATAAAAGTAAATTGTTGTTGTTGTGGTCTTCAGTCCTGAGACTGGTTAGATGCAGCTCTCCATGCTACTCTACCCTGTGCAAGCTTCTTCATCTCCCAGTACCTACTGCAACCTACATCCTTCTGAATCTGCTTAGTGTATTCATCTCTTGGTCTCCCTCTACGATTTTTACCCTCCACGCTACCCTCGAATACTAAATTGGTGATCCCTCGATGTCTCAGAATATGTCGTACCAACCGATCCCTTCTTCTAGTCAAGTTGTGCCACAAACTCCTCCTCTCCCCAATTCTGTTCAATACCTCCTCATTAGTTATGTGATCTACCCATCTAATCTTCAGCATTCTTCCGTAGCACCACATTTCGAAAGCTTCTATTCCCTTCTTGTCTAAACTATTTATCGTCCACGTTTCACTTCCATACACGGCTACACTCCATGCAAATACTTTCAGAAACGACTTCCTGACACTTAAATCTATACTCTATGTTAACAAATTTCTCTTCTTCAGAAACGCTTTCCTTGCCATTGCCAGTCTACATTTTATATCCTCTCTACTTCATCATCAGTGATTTTGCTCCCCAAATAGCAAAATTCCTTTACTACTTTAAGTGTCTCATTCCCTAATCTAATTCCCTCAGCAACACCCGAGTTAACTCTACTACATTCCATTATCCTAAAATTAAATTAAATTAAAAATAAATAAAATTAGGTGTACCTCTGTGGTTCAGATCAGTGTTTTTAGGATGGTTTTCTAGATTGCAAGATAAATGGTTTAACTGGAAATTATCTGTCGCCAGCCCCCTCTCTTACTCCACACGCAGACACATACAGTTCTGAAATTTCCTTTACAAACTTCTAGTATTTATACAGGGGAGTGAGTAGACAATATTTTGAAGGAACCCTTGTCCGAAAATGTACCTTCTCAGTGCTACAACCACTTGAAAGCACGTTCGTAATGCGACCACTTTCACAAGTAATTGTTTAGGCGTGATCCAGTACATCACTCGTTTTACATTTCGACTCATTAATACCCAAAGGAATTACTCGTGTACGCGTTGACTGGTTCTCTTCAACGTGATGCAGTAAGATGTCTTCCAATTCGGGTGTGTGACGTTCCCTTGGAGCACCACCCTCACGCCTGCTGACGATGAATGTAGAATTTTCTCGAATCCGTCGGGTAATTATAGCGAAAAGAAAATGAGATGGGGATTGATCTTGATAAAGCCGACGAGCAGCTCTTCCATTATCGTCAGCTTCGCTATTCAGAAGGTTCATGTCGGCGTATTCTGCAAACGTGTACTCAACAATGTTGATGTAGCACTCACAGGTATGGGAATGAGGCTCGAACCAGGTCAGAGAGGTAGAATAGACGTCTAATGATATCAGCCGATCTGACGTAACCGAACTCCGCCATGACTCCCTAGCAAATATGTTTTCAAACGGCTGTAGCACGGGAATGGTACATCTCCGGACATGACTTCCTATTCATAATGCTATGTAGTCACTTCCCTCTGCAAGTCCTAGACGTTTGTAACTAGAATTTCCGAACAGCTGTATATTCTCAATTGAGAACTCTCTTGTGGTACTCGCTGCACGATACAGGACTCTGCGCAACAATATTAACCTAAAGTATTGTAAGAATCAATATAGAATGTTGTAATATCGTTTGCTCGAATCAGTGTTGGACTGTTTATCAGATACTAGTCACGTTCATATCACACGGAACACCTAATGTCTTGAATAGCAGCGAGTGAGGAGTTGCCGTTAGGCGATGCCTTTTGGCTGAAAATAAGAGGACTGAAATTGTGTCGAATCCTAAAACAGAACGTTAAAAAAACTCAATTCATTGTTTGATTCGAGCCCAAACAGGAGCAGCCGTCATCTACATTCTATACTCTGAATGTAACTGCAGTTTTACAAGATATTTCAACACTGATTCGATAACGAACGCGAAAATTTGCATATTATTAAAGGGCAGCGGAAAGGGGGGCAGGAGAGTTATTTTGGAGGTGTGCTTACGTTGACTCACATTCCACGCATCAGATCTTGTTACAAGTTCTATTCTTCTCTAGTTAACCGCGAATCGGTCGTGTGACCGATGTTAGTGATCTTCGTACGATTTATTCCTGTTGTTCTACGACGGCCCAGTGCCGAAACAGGATTCACGGGTGGAGTTTGCGAGGTTGTGTCGTAAATTCACGACCGAAAACCTGGGCTGGAGACAAAGCGCCTATACCTTTCCATCGCCGGCGTAGCATTTCCCAAATGAAGACAGCATATTAAAGTGATGTATGGTGTAGAGCACCCATAAAGCGTTCCGTGACGCAATAGCCTGTTCCGCTGACATTAGTCCCGTTACCCGCAATACCTGGCCGCAAATCATTGCAGAACAAGGCTTCCTTGGGAAATTTCCTTATCAGAAGGGTGCAGATAAATGTGGCTCCGCCACGTGAGAAAGTGGTGCCCGGCCCCGCCGGTGATTTGCATAGACGGCGCGCGGCGCGTATAACGGCGCTGTCGTAAATCGACGGGTCTGTGTCCGGCGCCAGCGCGCGGCATGGCGGCGACTGGTCCACATTAATATTCCGGAACACGCCGGCAGTAGACAGCCCGTAGCACAGTGGTCGCGGAGAGCGGCCGGCTGGGCCCGTGTCACCGGGCCTGCTACAAACAGCCGTCCCTCATCCGATTTGCCAGCTGGTCCCCGATCATTCTTTGCAGACCGGGCCGTTTGCCAGTGGGTCGGGCCACACCACAAACAGCCGCCAACATTTCCATTTAAGAGGGACACAGCTTAAAGTCCCGTAATTGGGCACCAAGTCAAAAATCATAACTGAGCTGGAACTTTGCCCGGAAATAACTCTGTCAGCTAGAAGAATAGTATCTCTGACTCACAATGAGACAAATGTGTTTTTTTTATTTTCTTTTTGCGTCCGAGTAGGACTCATACAGCCCTCATCATACATATAAGGTTTAACACATTCATGAGCAACATACGCATTGGATTTAATACACCCTAAGATAAAAAAGAGAGAAGACGTACTACGAAGGAACTAACAGAATTTGTTGGAAATAGGTGATGTGGTTTACATGTACAGAGAAACAAAAGGTTACAATTTCAGAAAAAAATTGGATAATTTATCCATGAGAACGACCTTCACAAATTGAGCAAATCAGTAATGCGTTGGTCCACCTCAGGCCCTTATGCATGGAGCTATTCAGCTTGACATTGAGTGATAAAGTCGTTAGATGTCCTCCTGAGGGATATATTGCGAAATTATATCCAATTGGCGGCGCGTTACATCGTTAAAATGTCAAGCTGGTTGGAAGGCCCCGCCCATAGAGCTCCCAACGTCCTCAAATGAGAAGAGATCCGGCCAGCTTGATGGCCAAGGTAGGGTTTGGCAAGCACAAAGACGAGCAGCAGAAACTCTTGCCGTGTGCGGGTTGGCATTATCGTGCTGAAATTTAAGCACAAGATCGCTTGCAAAGAAGGGCAACAAAACGAGTAGAATATCGTCGACGTACCGCTGCGTTGTAAGGGTGCCACGGATAACAACCAAAGGTTGGCTCTGAGCACTATGCGACTTAACTTCTGAGGTCATCAGTCGCCTAGAACTTAGAACTAATTAAACCTAACTAACCTAAGGACATCACACACATCCATGCCCCAGGCAGGATTCGAACCTGCGACCGTAGCGGTCACGCGGTTCCAAACTGAAGCGCCTTTAACCGCACGGCCACACCGGCCGGCCAACCAAAGGTGTCCAGCTACGAAAAGAAATAGCATTCTAAACTCTCAATCCTGGCTTGGGGCCGTGTGGCGGGCTATAGGCAGATTGATATCCCACCGCTGTCAGGGCTGCCTCCAATCATGTCTTCGGCCTGTAATCTCATTGACTGTACTAGAATTGTCTTCAGTGGTGACTCCCGCTTCGAACTGAGTTCCGACGACCTGCGAAGAGGCGTCTAGAGCAGCTCCAGAGAACGGTGAGATACCAGACTTACTGTCACTAGTCATACGGCCCCACAGCCAGTATTGACAGTCGGGAGTGTCATTTCTTTTCGTAGCAGGGCCTCTTTGGTTGTCGTCAGTGGCACCCTTACAGCGCAGCAGTATGTCTACGATATTCCACCTCCCTGATCGTTGGCCTTCACGGAAAGCCAACCTGGGCTTACATTTTAGCAAGGTAATGCCCGCTCGCACACGGCGAGAGTTTCTTCTGCTTGTCTTCGTGCTTGTAAGATCCTGCCTTGGCCAGCAAAGTCACCGGTTGTCTCCCAGCTGAGAACATTTGGAGCATTTTGGGCAGGGCCCTCCAACCAGCTCTGGATTTTGACCATCTAAAGAGCCAACTGAACTGAATTTGGCACATTATCCCTCAGGACAGCAACAGCTCTATCAATCAGTGCCTGCACGAATAAGGGTGAGAGGCGGACCAACGCGTTATTGACTTGGTCAATTTGCGAAGCATTTTCCCTTGGATAAGTCATCCAGTTTTTCTGAAATTGTAATCATTTATTTGTCTGTACATCTACATCACATCTATCGATTGCCGTCCCATTCGGATAACTCGTTCCTGATGCGTCTTTCTTTTTTGTCTTAGAGCGTACATTGCACTCCATCATAAACATGAAATTACAGCAGAACCATGTTAGAAGTTTACCTGCTCTTCCAACAAAAAGGCACATAAAAAGTGATATATTCTCAAGTCTTTCAAGCAGAGCAGTACGACGACACATGTCGGCGAACAGCGACAATGTTGACCAGAAGTTGCAGGACGTGATTTTTAGCGCTGTATCTGTTCGTGCAACCAGGTAAGATGTGACTGACAGTTTCTTATTCACCACATTCTCAAAAAATGGTTCAAATGGCTCTGACCACTATGGGACTTAACTTCTAAGGTCATCAGTCCCCTAGAACTTAGAACTACGTAAACCTAACTAACCTAAGGACATCACACACATCAGTGCCCGAGGCAGGATTCGAACCTGCGTTCGTAGCGGTCCAGACTGTAGCGCCTAGAACCGCCACATTCTCACTAAGGTGAAGTGATCTGGCCGGTAAGATGGAGATGCTTTCTGTAGCAGCTTTTTTTGAGTGTGAGGCGCCTTATACTATTCATGACTTAACTGGAGCATAGATTTTTCTCCTGCCACACGTTAGCAATCGGCGCCAGGTTCACTTTTTCACAATTTTTCCTTTGTATTTGGAGGCCTCTTGCCATTCTGTTTTCCACTGTTCTCAACTTGTTGATTTAATAACATTTAGATCTGTAGCAGGTAATTCCATGAGTCGCCTCGCTCCGTCATAGACAGCTCCTGTAGCAAGATTGTCAACTGTTCCATTGCCACGAGCGGTCTAAGGTGCTAGAGTCATGGACTGTGCTGCTGGTCCCGGCGGAGGTTCGAGTCCTCCCTCGGGCATGGGTGTGTGTGTTTGTCCTAGGATCATTTAGGTTAAGTAGTGTGTAAACTTAGGGACTGATGACCTTAGCAGTTAAGTCCCACAAGATTTCACACACATTTGAACTTTTTTTTTTTTCATAGCCATGTATGCCACAGTGTGCTATTACCCAGCACATGGTAGCTCCCTGATACCTGGTTGTGGTCTGTAAAGTCAGATTCATGATGCCATACGCTGTTGGATGGTTGGATCACCAGCTGTGCAGACATCTTAACAGTTCCAGCGCTGTGAACAGAACCCTGTGAATCTTTTGCAACCTGGCTGCCTAGCGTAATGAACAGCGGGCTATTTTGCAAGTAAGGGAGATGAACCAGACACCGAAATAGGGATAGAGGTCATATCAAAAGGATCATAAACTCAGGCTGTACAGGGCTCGAGAAAGAAAACTGCAGTGACTTTCGTGAAGAAATCATTTCAGCATTCGTTATGATTAGTCGTAAGGGGAATTGAATCCTTTCCACCCGAGAAGGAGATCCCGTGGGACATGGACTGAATACGCGTGCCGGATTAAAATCCGACGGTCTGGTGAATCCTCCAGTGCCGCTGAGGTATATCGGTGGTTTTCCTCGCCTACGTAGGTAAATATCGCTTTGATTCCCCATTTTTCGCCTCAGAAATCTTACACACAAACAATAATAACTTTATGAAACACAATGAAGTTTAGGCGATTCGCAGACAGATGGTATTCATCACTTCCCCGCCATCTAAATTTGTGTCACTATGTAGGCAGGAAGCGCATCAGGCCAAAATACACTCCTGGAAATGGAAAAAAGAACACATTGACACCGGTGTGTCAAACCCACCATACTTGCTCCGGACACTGCGAGAGGGCTGTACAAGCAATGATCACACGCACGGCACAGCGGACACACCAGGAACCGCGGTGTTGGCCGTCGAATGGCGCTAGCTGCGCAGCATTTGTGCACCGCCGCCGTCAGTGTCAGCCAGTTTGCCGTGGCATACGGAGCTCCATCGCAGTCTTTAACACTGGTAGCATGCCGCGACAGTGTGGACGTGAACCGTATGTGCAGTTGACGGACTTTGAGCGAGAGCGTATAGTGGGCATGCGGGAGGCCGGGTGGACGTACTGCCGAATTGCTCAACATGTGGGGCGTGAGGTCTCCACAGTACATCGATGTTGTCGCCAGTGGTCGGCGGAAGGTGCACGTGCCCGTCGACCTGGGACCGGACCGCAGCGACGCACGGATGCACGCCAAGACCGTAGGATCCTACGCAGTGCCGTAGGGGACCGCACCGCCACTTCCCAGCAAATTAGGGACACTGTTGCTCCTGGGGTATCGGCGAGGACCATTCGCAACCGTCTCCATGAAGCTGGGCTACGGCCCCGCACACCGTTAGGCCGTCTTCCGCTCACGCCCCAACATCGTGCAGCCCGCCTCCAGTGGTGTCGCGACAGGCGTGAATGGAGGGACGAATGGAGACGTGTCGTCTTCAGCGATGAGAGTCGCTTCTGCCTTGGTGCCAACGATGGTCGTATGCGTGTTTGGCGCCGTGCAGGTGAGCGCCACAATCAGGACTGCATACGACCGAGGCACACAGGGCCAACACCTGGCATCATGGTGTGGGGAGCGATCTCCTACACTGGCCGTACACCACTGGTGATCGTCGAGGGGACACTGAACAGTGCACGGTACATCCAAACCGTCATCGAACCCATCGTTCTACCATTCCTAGACCGGCAAGGGAACTTGCACGTCCGCATGTATCCCGTGCCACCCAACGTGCTCTAGAAGGTGTAAGTCAACTACCCTGGCCAGCAAGATCTCCGGATCTGTCCCCCATTGAGCATGTTTGGGACTGGATGAAGCGTCGTCTCACACGGTCTGCACGTCCAGCACGAACGCTGGTCCAACTGAGGCGCCAGGTGGAAATGGCATGGCAAGCCGTTCCACAGGACTACATCCAGCATCTCTACGATCGTCTCCATGGGAGAATAGCAGCCTGCATCGCTGCGAAAGGTGGATACACACTGTACTAGTGCCGACATTGTGCATGCTCTGTTGCCTGTGTCTATGTGCCTGTGGTTCTGTCGGAGTGATCATGTGATGTATCTGACCCCAGGAATGTGTCAATAAAGTTTCCCCTTCCTGGGACAATGAATTCACGGTGTTCTTATTTCAATTTCCAGGAGTGTATAAAAGAACGCTAAAGCTAGGAAGAAAGAAAACGCAGATTTTGCTTCAGTTCAAAGATTAAGAAGCAGACGATGGAACTATGAATCTGTTATCTCAAGACAACATAAACGAAAAAATTTTAGTGTGTCATTTATTCAGTTCGGCGTGCCAAATATATTCGCAGGGGCCCTATTTTATCGGTCACAGAGTCACTGGATTGTCCCAGTCGTTAATTAAGTAGAGCTATTATTGCACAGAGATGTAAGATAGAACAACATAAATTTAGTAATGGGGTATCCATATAGCAGGCTACGCTTTATCGGAAGAATCCTATGAAACGCAATCAGCCCACGAAAGAGGTCGCTTAACCCTCCGTCGATTAACTGTTGAGTATTTTTCGACCATATCTGATAAACTGAATAGTTGGAGAAAGTTCTTAGAATAGCAGCGCGAATCGTCATTTATTTAGTCAGCGCGAAAGCTTCACAGCAATGCTTGAACTGACGATGACGTTGTGAGAAAGTGCCTTGTACGCGGAGAGCACTGATCTAAAAAGTCGGCTCGACACTTTTCCGATGAGGCTCGGGAAAGATATCATTGCCTCTACCTATATTTAGTATAGTAACAAAGAGCGAAAAATTAGCGAAATTTGGGTATATACAGAGCAGTACCAACATTCTTTCTTGTCGTGCACCAACTGGAAAGGGGCAGAGGAATGTTCCGGTAACACCGTGTATCCACTTCCACACATCTTACGGTGACTTGCGGAACGCGAATGTTGACGGGGCGTAGAGTGACATTCTCACACTGGTTGCGATTCGTGATGTTTCCGGTATGGCCGTACGGTGTGAACCGACCGTGGGACAGCCAGGTGTTCTGAAAGCTGGCTCGGTACTTAACTTGGGCACACTCTCTGAGAACAGCAGCCACTGCAACAGCCGGGCTCTCTGGCCTGTTTTCCAGACTATTTGGCGGCAGCTCACACGGCCGCGTCCGTACTCCACCCGGCTCCCGCCCCTGTTTGTAATCTGCCTGCCGCGAACCACTTTCGTTTCTCATGTCTCGCATTAGGACTGCCTGTAGACAGCCGCGCTCAGCTGTTACTCGTAAACAACTCCAATAACATTGTTGTTGTGGTCGTTGTCGTCAGTCCGAAGACTGGATTGATGCAGCTCTCCATGCTAGTCCGCCTAGGCAAGCCTCTCACCTCTGCATAACTACCACAAGCTACATCGATTTGAAGCTGCTTATTGTATTCAAGCTTGGTCTCCCTCTGCAGTTTTTACCCCGAAACTTCTACCCATTTCCAAACTGACAATTCCTTGATGCCGCAGCTTGTGTCCTATCAGCCGGTCCCTTCTCTTAGACAAATTGTTGCATTTCTTTCTTTTTTTCCCCAGTTCGATTCAGTACCTCATCTGTTATTCGATCTACCATCTAATCTTCAGCATTCATCTATAGCATCATACTTCATAAGCTTATATTCTATTCTTGCCTGAGCTGCCTGTCCTCCATACAAGGCTACACTCCAGAAAAATACCTTACTAAGAATGGATTTCCTAACACTTAAACTGATTTTTAGGAACCATTTCTTGCTATTCGTAGCATTTCATATCTTCCCTACTTCGGCCACCATCAGTTATTTTTCTGGCCAAATAACAAAGCTCATCTATTACTGTCTCATTTCCTAATCGAATTCCCTTAGCACCGCCTGATTTACTTTGACTAGCCCTTGTTTTACTGCCGGCCGGTGTGGCCGTGCGGTTAAAGGCGCTTCAGTCTGGAACCGCGTGGCCGCTACGGTCGCAGGTTCGAATCCTGCCTCGGGCATGGATGTGTGTGATGTCCTTAGGTTAGTTAGGTTTAATTAGTTCTAAGTTCTAGGGGACTGATGACTACAGATGTTAAGTCCCATAGTGCTCAGAGCCATTTGAACCTTGTTTTACTGTTATTGAGGTTCATCTTACAATCTCTTTTCAAGATGCTAACTATTTCGTTCAGCTGTTCTACGAAGTCCTTAGCCGCCTCTGACAGAATCAATGTATTGCCTGTTCGAAATGTACAGTCTATGAATGTCGTAGCTCGTATTTTTACTTCCCTTAAGAAAAAAAAATTGTCTTCGGAAAATCAGCCGTCACGAAACATTTTCCCCTGCTTTTAATCAGTCACATATATTTCAGCACGTCTGTGCTTCTTCCTTGAACATGTAAAAACTTGCTTATGAAAACAGATTGATTCGAACCTCCTTTTAGAACAGTACCTCGTATTTCCAGAATGACATTTTCACTCGAAGTGTGCGTAGATATGAAACTTCCTGGCAGATTAAAGCTGTGTGGCGGGCCGAGACTCGAACTCGGGACCTTTGCCTTTCGCGGGCAAGTGCTCTACCAACTGAGCCCCAGAATCTTAATGTGATTCTCACACGCCATTTCAGAGAATAAGAGCGAGTTACAGATATCACAAACAGTTTAAGTGAAGTCTAGAGGAACCAGGCTAGCGTTTCTACAGCATTACACAGCGATCACAGGCAGCATAAAGCCCTCCAATAGAGTAACAAATGATACAGCTTTTCTATGTAGAAACCTGCGTTCTTTTTTGAATCCTCAGTGCCTGCTCTGTTTGTTATTAACAAGAAGCCCATCTAAATCAGCAGTATTTAGTAAGAGTTTTTGTGAGCTTTCTTCTTCACGGATGAATTATATTCCCGCAAAATTCTTGTAATAAATGACTAATCCAGTGATTGATTGCGAGTAGTGTAATCAAACAATGAGTTTTCATGTCTATTTAGGCATTTGTTTGTTTTGAGGATCATTTTCCAGTCCCTGTGCCGTGCGTCGAACCTCTGGAGGACTTCCTGCGTCTCTCTACAATGTACGATTTTGCAGTTCTCTACATACTATAGCATCGTTCGCGAATGGCATCATGCATCTGTCAATGATGCCCATCAGGTAATTTATATATACAGTGAATTATCTAACCTACAATATATGTAGTGTTTCAAACATTGTTCAGTATGTCTAAAGGACGTTTTACCGACAATGATGGTGCCTAAATAGGACAGTACTTTACCGTATGTTTTAATACTCCAGCTTTTTTATCCATCGAGAAGATGAAGGGAACAAACGTGCTTCAGTGGAAGAACCGATTTTTTGTATCTGCTACTAGTGAAAAGAAAAGTACAGTGATATAGCAAATATAAATAAACATTGGAAACGATGGTGAAAAATGTGGTAGAGCTAAAGCCCAACGTCGCCGGCACTGTGAACTTTCTTCATTTTCTTGTGACAATAGCAGCAAAACTGCTCCATGCCAAGAGGTCATGATTATCATGATTTCCGTCTGTTTCTAGGATTCCTTACCTCAATTGGTAAAAACAGAACAACTGATACGATCGCTTTGTTGTCGATCCGTCTGCTGCCTGTCTGTCCGACTGTTGAGAACCCTTTTTCCACAGGAACGGGTAGGCGTATCAAGTTAAAAATCTATGGCACGTGCTAAAGGTGGTGGTGTAAACCATTTAAGATTCTTAGTCAATGCAATTAAAGTATAGGCCATTTATGTCACATATTTTGACACTCGGAAACTCACTCATCAAAACGTATAGAGTACTTCCCGTTAGCATAGAATCAAGAAATTTGGCAAGAGGCAGGGTTTCACAGTAAAGGTAAAGGAAAAATACGAAAATTGTAATTGTACGAAATTAATTTATATTATTGCCTTTGGAACTTACAGGGGATTCATTATACTCGTACGTCAAAATGATAATAGAAAAATATTACTGCATGCAAACATAAAACGTAAGTTACACTTACGTTTTAGTAAGCAAATAAACATATTTTATTAAACCTTCTCTGTCTACAAATGAAAATGAAGTGCCCAGCTCGCTTCTTTTTGTATGTCCGAGCTAGTCTCAGAAACTATTGTAGAGATTTTGATACAGTCTTGGAATTCCCGGGACCGATATCTTGGCGGTATCGATATCGATAATAGACAAAAATCGCCAACGTTCTCGATTCGCGGGACGGGTGAACTATATCTGTTCACATAGTTAAGCTTCTATTGAATCTCACTGCTCTAATACTACTCGCACTTGGCCTTTCTTTTTCAATGGTCCATTATAAAAAGTGACATATATTGTATTATTGTTCTCTTTTCACGAGCTGTCGAGTGCCTTTAAGTAAAGGTCATCGTTCCACTGAAGGACAGTAAAAAGTACCTGACTTTACAGCTCGTTAGTTTACGGCATTAAAAATTTTCGCTTTTTGTGTGACTCACAATAGATAGCGAGAACAGTGACGGTTCCACCGAGCGAGATGGCGCAGTGATTAAACAAAAGGACACAAATGCGGAACGAATAAAGTTCAAAAATCGAGTCCCACGCCGGTTTAGATTTTCAGTAGTTTCGATGGATCACGTAAGATTGTTCCCTCGCCATTATTGTTCATTTCCCATCCAGGTACATTCCAAGCTTACTTTCTTACATTTTAGGGCTCCGTAAGTCAACCGGTAAAGACGGAACCCTTATAGGGCCACTTTGTTGTCCATCCATGTGTAAGTCATCAGTCTTGTGACAGTTTTTACGCGGCCCGCCACGAACTCCTCTTCTGTGCCAACCTGTTCTTCTTAAAGTAGCATTTGCAACTTACATTATGTGATCAAAAGTACCAGGACACCCCCCAAGCCGTACGTTTTCCATATTAGGTGCCTTGTGCTGCCACCTACCGCCAGGTACTCCGTATCAGCGACCTCAGTAGTCACTAGACATCGTGAGAGAGCAGAATGGACTGCTCCACGGAACTCACGGACTTCGAACGTGGTCAGGTGACTGGGTGTCACTTGTGTCATACGTCTGTATGCGAGATTTCCACACTCCTAAACATCTCTAGGTCCACTCTTCCGATGTGATAGTGAAGTGGAAACGTGAGGGGGCCCGTACAGCACAAAAGCGTACAGGCCGACCGCCGACAGTTGAAGAGGGTCGTCATGTGTAATAGGCAGACATCTATCCAGGCCATCATACAGGAATTCAAAACTGCATCAGGATCCACTGCAAGTACTATGACAGTCAGGAGGGACGGGAGAAAACTTGGAATTCATGTTCGAGCGGCTGCCCATAAGCCACACATCACGCCGGTAAATGCCAAATGACGCCTCGCTTTGGTGTAAGTAGCGTAAATATTGGACGATTGAACAGTGGAAAACCGTTGTTGGAGTGACGAATCACGGTACACAATGTGGCGGTCCAACGACAGGGTGTGGGTATGGTAAATGCCCGGTGAACGTCATCTGCCAGCGTGTGTAGCGCCAACAGCAAGATTCGGAGGCGGTGGTGTTACGGTGTGGTTGTGTTTTTCACAGAGGAGGCTTGCACTCGTTGTTGTTTGGCGTGGCTCTATCACAGCACTGGCCTACATTGATGTTTTAAGCACTTTCTTGCTTCCCACTGTTGAAGAGCAATTCGGGGATGGCAACTGCATCTTTCACCACCATCGAGCACCTGTTCATAACGCAAGGCCTGTGGAGGAATGGTTACACAACAATAACAGCCCTGTAATGGACTGGCCTGCACAGAGTCCTGACCTGAGTCGTATAAAATAGCTTTGGGATGTCTTGGAACGCCAACTTCGTGCCAGGCCTCTCCGACCAACATCAATACCTCTCCTCAATGCAGCACTCCGCGAAGAACGGGCTGCCATTCCCCAAGAAACCTTCCAGCACCTGACTGAACGTATACCTGCGAGAGTGGAAGCTGTCATCAAGGCTATGCGTGGGTCAGCTCCATACTGAATTCCAGCATTCCCGTGGAGAGCCCAACGAACTTGTAAGTCATTTTCAGCCGTATGTTCGGATACTTTTGATCACATAGTGTACGTCATCATTTAGTTACAGGATGTATACCTATCTTTGTATACAGTCTTTATCGTCTACTGCCCCCTCTAGAAGCATGGAATTAATTCGCTGATGTCTTACAGATGTTCGATCAATCTGTCCCTCTTTTCAGTGTTTCCCATATATTCCAAACCTCGCAGATCCTCCAGAGAACCCTACACTCCTTACCTTATCAGTCCATGTAATTTTTTACATTCTTCTGTAGCAATACACGTGAAATGCTTCAATTCTCTTGTGTTCCGCTTTTGCCACAGGTGATGTCTCACTGCCATACAGTACTCTGCTCCAAACGTACATTCTCAGAAACTTCTTGCTCAGTTTATGGCCTATGTTTGATATTAGTAGACCTCTGTTCGCCAGGACTGTCCTTTTTGCCATTGCTTCTGATGTCCCCCTTGCTCCGTCCGTCATGGGTTATTTTGCTGCTTAGGTAGCAGAATACGTTAAGTTCACGTACCGACTGTGATGTTAAGTTTCTCGAAGTTCTCGTTTCTGCTACTTCTCATTACTTCAGTCTTTCTTCGAGTTACTCTGAATCCAACTGTTCTGTACTCATTAGACTGTTCATTCCATTCAACAGATACTGCAAATCTTCGCTTCAACTGAGGATAGCAACGCCATCAGCGAATCTTATCATTGGTATCCTTTCAGCTTGAATTCTGATCTCACTCTTGAATTTTTCCTTTATTTCCGCCATTGCTTCTTCGATGCACAGATTGAATAGCAGAGGCGCAGAGTACATCCCTGGCCGGCCGGGGTGGCCGAGCGTTTCTAGGCACTACAGTCCGGAACTGCGCGACCGCTACGGTCGCAGGTTCGAATCCTGCCTCGGGCAGGGATGTGTGTGATGTCCTTAGGTTAGTTAGGTTTAAGAAGTTCTCAGTTCTAGGGGACTGATGATCTCAGATGTTAAGTCCCATAGTACTCAGAGCCATTTGAACCAAAATAAGAAACAACACAGTAAATAACCAAGACACTGATCATAATATAAAAATTTAAAAAATACTACACAAATCGAACCTTTTTTTCGAAGAAACAGAAACCATTTCGTTGGTCACTACATGTGGTGAGCTACTGATAAGTACCCGGACGCATCGTAGGATTGGGTAAGGCCGCCCGGGGAGTCTTCTGCGGCAGGGGGTGACGAGGCTCTGTGTGCAAATGACTGCGGCGCCGCGCCGCCCACGGCCCGCCCTGCCGGCGACAATGGGCCGCGCCGCGATTGTTATTGTGGCTGGCTGGCTGGCGGACGCCTCAGCACAATGCGCCACTCGCTCCTAATTTACGCAGCGCGGCGCGGGGCGACCCACTCGCCGCCGCTTATGGTCCGCGGCACAGTTTGATGGGCTCCAAACACAAACAGACCCGTCTCATCCGGCGGCTGGACCGGCGCTCTCTCACCGCGCGAGTGGACAATGCTACACCGACGGCCTCCGCACTGGTCGCTGCGGTTGCGACAGTGCGACGGAGGGAGACTGGTACAGACCTAACACTAGAAGAATCTCAGTTGTAGTCCAAACTGTTCAGCGTTTCGAGGTGGTTGTTAAATGAACAGCTATTCGCAATTCTTTTTGGACATATAAGGTACACTACTGGCCATTAAAATTGCTACACCACGAAGATGACGTTCTACAGACGCGAAATTTAACCGACGGAAGAAGATGCTGCGATATGCAAATGATTAGCTTTTCAGAGCATTCACACAAGGTTGGCGCCGGTGGCGACACCTACAACGTGCTCACATGAGGAAAGTTTCCAACCGATTTCTCATACACAAACAGCAGTCGACTGGCGTTGCCTGGTGAAACGTTGTTGTCATGCCTCGTATAAGCAGGAGAAATGCGTACCATCACGTTTCCGACTTTGATAAGGGTCGCGTTGTAGCCTATCGCGATTGTGGTTTATCGTATCGCGACATTGCTGCTCGCGTTGGTCGAGATCCAATGACTGTTGGCAGAATATGAATCGGTGGGTTCAGCAGGGTAATACGGAACGCCGTGCTGGATCCCAACGGCCTCGTATCACTAGCAGTCGAGGTGACATGCGTCTTATCCGCATGGCTGTAACGGATCGTGCAGCCACGTCTCGATCCCTGAGTCAATAGACGGGGACGTTTGCAAGACAACAACCATCTGCACGAACAGTTCGACGACGTTTGCAGCAGCATGGGCTATCAGCTCGGAGACTACGGCTGCGGTTACCCTCGACGCTGCATCACAGACAGGAGAGCCTGCGATGGTGTACTCAATGACGAACCTGGGTGCACGAATGGCAAAACGTAATTTTTTCGGATGAATCCAGGTTCTGTTTACAGCATCATGATGGTCGCATCCGTGTTTGGCGATATCGCGGTGAACGGTCATTGGAAGCGTGAATTCGTCATCGCCATACTGGCGTATCACCCGGCGTGATGGTGTAGGGTGCCATTGGCTACACGTCTCGGTCACCCCTTGTTGGCATTGACGGCACTTTGAACAGTGAACGTTACATTTCTGATGTGTTACGACCCGTGGCTCTACCTTTCATTCGATCCCTGCGTAACCCTACATTTCAGGAGGATAATGCACGACCGCATGTTGTACGGGCTTCTGGATACAGAAAATGTTCGGCTGCTGCCCTGGCCAGCACATTCTCCAGATCTCTCACCAATTGAAAACGTCTGGTCAATGGTGATCGAGCAACTGGCTCGTCACAATACTCCAGTCACTACTCTTGATGAACTGTGATATCGCGTTGAAGCTGCATGGGCAGTTGTACCTGTACACGCCATCCAAGCTCTGTTTGACTCAATGCCCAGGCGTATCAAGGCCGTTATTACGGCCAGAGCTGGTTGTGCTGGGTACTGATTTCTCAGGATCTATGCACCCAAATTGCGTGAAAATGTTATCACATGTCAGTTCTAGTATAATATATTTGTCGAATTAATACCCGTTTATCATCTGCATTTCTTCTTGGTGTAGCAATTTTAATGGTCAGCAGTGTACGTTAAGTAAATTTAAACCTTCTTTTGTAGAATTTCTAGACTTAGAGAAAGATTTTGACAATGTTGACTGGGGAACTCTCTTTGAAATTCTGACGGTAGTAGGAGTGTAATACAGGGCGTGAAAGGCTATTTACAACTTGTACAGAAACTAGAAAACAGTTATAAGAGCCGAAGGCCATCAAAAGGATGCTGTGGTGGAAAAGGGAATGAGATAGGGTTGTAGCCTATTCCCTATGTTATTAAATCTGTACACTGAGGAAGCATTACAGAAAACAAAAGACAAAATAATGTCCAGGAAGAAGAAATAAAAACTTTGAGGGTTACCGATAACACTGTAACTCTGTCAGAGGCAGCAAAGGACTTGGAAGAGCTGTTGAACGGAACGGATAGTGCGCTGAAAGGAGACTAAAAAATCAACACCAACAAAAGCGAAACGACGATAACAGAATGCAGTCGAATTAAATCAAGCGATGCTGCAGGAATTAGATTACAAAATGAGACACTTAGAGTAGTAGATGAGGTTTGCTGCATGGGCAGCAAAAAAACTGATGTGGCCGAAGTAGAAAGGATATAGTATGCAGACTGATAATGTCAACAAAAGAGTTTCTGAAGAAAAGATATTTGTTAACTTAGAGTATAGATTTAAGCGTGAGGAAGTCTTTTCTGAAAGTATTTTATGGAGTGTAGCCAGTTACGGAAATAAACATGAGCGATAAACAGTTTACACAAGAAGAGCTTTTGCAATGCGGTGCTATAGCAGAATGCTGAAGATTATATGAGTATATCACGTAACTAATGACGAGGTACTGAACAGAATTGGCGAGCAAAGAAATTTGTCGCACAATCTGACTCGAAGAAGGGATCGGTTGCTAGGACACATTCTGAGACATCAAGGCATCACCAGTTTAGTACTGGAGGAAAATGGGAGGGGGGGGGGGGAGCTGAATTCAGTAAGCAGATTCAGAAGGATGTAGTTTTGCAGTAGTTCCTCAGAGATGAATAGGCTTGCACAGCATAGAGTAGTGTTCAAATGGCTCTGAGCACTATGCGACTTAACTTCTGAGGTCATCAGTCCCCTAGAACTTAGAACTACTTAAACCTAACTAACCTAAGGACATCACACACAGCCATGCCCGAGGCAGGATTCGAACCTGTGACCGTAGAGGTCGCGCGGTTCCAGACTGTAGCGCCTAGAACCGCTTGGCCACTCCGGCCGGCTTAGAGTAGTGTCAAGAGCTGCATCAATCCAGTCTTCGGACTGCAGACCACAACACATACACAGGATAACCTTTAGCCTACGTGAATTCTTCAGAATGTTAATCTACAAGAAGTGATTAACAAAACTACAGTGCAAAATCCTTGACGTTCATTTGTTCAAGAATCTAACTGATTCTGAGCTGAATTATAACGATGTATCCGAAAAGTATCACTTCTTCCATGCCAGCCAGCACAGACTCCAAAACCGTCGATCACGTGAAACCTAAATACAGTGACCGTCACGAAATTACACACCTCAAGGTCACACCCGTTGCCTGGAAGTCCACAGGCGCTAAGCGCTGTGGTTCGTCCGCTTCATAGCTTTGTTGTCATACATAGAGCAGTGCAGAAGGTCAGCGGCTGCTGAATGTTCAGTGTTTCCGTGCGATATCGTGTTGTTTCCGTCTTTCGTGGAACGGTGCATTTACTTATGTTTGATGCCGACTGAGCGAAACGCAACAGCTAGAACCAACGTGTACTGCTACACCAGTCGGCGTGCGTAAAGGGCAAAAAGACGTTCGAAAGCAACCTAAAATTGTAGTATCAAATGTACTGAAGTTTTTTGGTGATGTAGCTAACAGTGAACGAACCAGGAATAATATAAACTTGGCTCAAGTTCGTAAAATGGCAACCAAACCATGTGGTATTTCGGAATCGACTGTATTTCACATTAGCAGTGCAGTAATGTCAGCAGAAACTCTGGATATGAGTATGTGTTTTGATTCTCCAAGACAGAGATATAAATCAAAACTTAAATCTATGGAATTTAATGATTTTTTTACAAAATAAAATTGGGGTAGAACTGTACTTACATACTATGACACAGAAGAGTATCTGCCGGCTAGAAAAAAATATAGGGTGATTTCGGTGAAAAAATTACTCATTCTGGCTCAGAGACCTCCTTTTTTTGTCTTCTCGCTTCACTTGGTTTTTTATTCAAAAAGTGTAATGGTGGGTGAAAATTTTAATGGAATGCGGAGACACTGTAGCAAGCAGAACGATGTTTTGTGAACAATGCGCTTATTGCTTGCTGAGGAGAACAGTCTTGTAGTATACTTCGACAAAACGTAGGTTTCACAAAGCCATAAGCAGAAATATATTTTTCACCACTGGGCTGAAAGTACATATAGTTTATTCTGTATAGCGTATAGCGGCGATATGGGTGATGGGTGCAGAGATGAAGGGTCAGTAGAGTTGCAAATAAAAAATTTTCTTCATTTAGGGAATATTATCGGTCGTATTAAGGCGAGCCGTCGAAAGTAAAATCCCGGTGTCGGTGTACAGGTACTGGCGCGCTGTCGCACAAGGAGTAGCTCTTAAATAAAATGCATTCATACGTGACACGATACAATAACGATGTTTCATATGTCACCAAAATTAATTTCGTAGTTTTCAGTGGAAATTTCTGCATGGTACGACAGAACGTAAATTCATCAGCGACTACATTTTTCGTTACACGGGTGGAAGACTTTCACATATCTTACTGTATTTAATTTTGTATCTCGTAATTCTTTTATGTTTTTACGATAAAGGATGCACCACATGCATATATAAACTTTCAAAGTTTTCATATTTTTTTTCAGTCCAAATATGTTAGTGGTTCTATTTTATCAAGAGGTTGAAGCAAAAAAATTTTTCTCTTCAAAATTTCTCGTTAGTTTTTATCTTTTTTCGTAGCAGGTGGCAAAAATTTTCTTTTGAAATGTACTCCAGCATATTCTAAATTAAAAATAGAGGCGTACAATTTTTTCGGAATTTTTACTAACGTTTGACATCACCACTAACTGACAGTGCTACAAGATAGTGAGATAACCTATGGGTGCTTGTTTTCGTGCCGGCCACTGTAGCACTTTTTTCAGGTGTAATCCTGAAAACCATGGATCAGCAGTCAGGTAGACGCAGTACTTCTTGTCTCTGTAAAGCATTTGACTCAGTGTCACACCTGCACTTATTATCGAAAATACGATCATATGGTGTACCGAGCTCGTGTAAGAAAGGCTGCACGATATTCAGTCGGATCATGATAAAGTTTCTATAAAGAAGGTAACTTGCTACCTAAGTTCCAAAATGTAAAATAGTGCACTTCACGAAGTAAAGAAACGTATTCCGTGACTACAGTGTCAACGAATCACAATGGAGTATAACTTACACAAATACCTAGGTGTAACAAACTGTAGGAATATGGAATGTAACTATGATAAGGCTCAATTGTAGGTACAGAGGTGGAGGATTTCATTCGTCAAATGCCGGGAGAGTGAAACCAGTTTACAAAGGCGATTGTTTACAAAATACTCGTTTGATCCATCCTAGAATATTCTTCAGGTGTATGGAACCCGTGTTAAATTGAACAGGGGATATTGAACATACTCAGGGAAGTGCAGCACGAATTGTCACTGGTTTGTTTCACCCATGGGAATTCGAACGAATGACATAGTTACCCAGATCTCCCGCCATTAATCATATAGAACATTTACGGGACATAATCCAGCGGTCAGTTCGTGTACAAAATCCTGCACCGTCAACACGTTCGCAATTACGGACTACTATAGAGGTAGCATGGCTCAACATTTCTGCAGGGGACTTCCAACGACTTGTTGAGCCCATCCCAAGTTGAGTTGCTGCACTATGCCGGGCAAAAGGAGGTCCGACACGATATTAGGAGGCACTCCTTGACTTTTGTCGTCTCAGTGTAGTTATAATTATTAGTCTGCACATGATTTAAATACTGATATAATGTTTTTTTAAGTACTGATATAATGTTGTCACTGTTCCCAGTCACAAAAGTCTTCACTTACACCCATTACACCCTGTATGGTTCAAATGGCTCTGAGCACCATGGGACTTAACATCTATGGTCATCAGTCCCCTAGAACTTAGAAACTACTTAAACCTAACTAACCTAAGGACATCACACACCCTGTATGTATTTTGGTGAAGTGTCATACTCATTATCGATGTTATCCACTTTTTCTTTGGCCTAAATAAACCAAGAGTTGGCGAATAACTGACTTTATAGCTTGTGACTGTTATAATTCTTAGTTCATCACATCTCGTTTGCCACTTTCAGTTCATGCTAATCTTAATGAATTGAGTTCAAGACAAAAAATAGGTGTTATATGATTACAGTGTGCGAGAGTAAATCGACTGCTACCTTAATGAAGTAACTAGTATTTGCGTGAAGCGATTCGGAATAACTGTGAAAAACGTTAATCTGTTTAGTCAGACGGACTTTGAACCCCATTCCTTTCACGTGCAACCTACCTTAAACACAACATCGACAGTCTTACTCGTAAAATTAAAGGAGAGAAGGAGAATCCTGTTGACTTTATTCAGTTGTTAGTATGAAATCTACACGTTTCCACGTGCAAACAAGCCTCGCTCTCGCGGCCCATCGCGGGCAGCGGCCAGAGCTGGTGGCGTGGTGGCGCTGGCGCAGCACCCGCGGCCTGTCGTTAACCAGCTGCGAGTTACGACCGACCTCCCTCCCTCCTCCTCCTCCTCCTCCTCCTCTCTGTTCCTTTTGCTTCGATGCGCGAGCCGTGCCAAGTACGACGAGTAACTCATCGCGATGAACAACTCCAAAGGGAGGAAGTAATCCAAGTACCCGCATCGTCGATGCCGTATAAGGTTTGAAATATGAAGCCTCGTTCGTGGCTGCGGCAATACTGTTGGTGGTGCGCGAACGTTGTAGCTGCTTAGCCGTAAGGGTCTTCACGCTACGAGAACACGCCCTGGCGCGTTATTTACTGGCGCCAGTGCTTCGCAGGTCGCGCGGGGCTGCGTCGGGACTTGTAACGGCCGAACTAGCGAGTCTCGCGCGAGCAAATAAAAGGCAACTGAGGGGGAACACACTCGTGTCTGTCTCCAGAAATTTCACCGGATCTGTTCGGGAGGGCTTTCATATCATCTCTGAAAGATCAAGCAAATGTCAAGACGGTTTTGTCAGTTGTAGGTATGCATTAACTTCTCGTACTGAGCCCACCTCAGTCTCGTGCACGGTACTTCTCCGCCTAGCACTTCTGAATCGTAGGACAGTGATTCCTGTGTTGTAGACGCTGATCCACAGTGTAGAAGAAAGGGATCAAGGCTGAACACGTTTTCTATGATGTTACGAGGGAGTTATTGATCTGTAATGTCAACCACGAACCAGATGAGCGAAGATCGAGAACCGGAGCTTCTAACAATACCACCACTTGCAAAGTAGGTTAGAAATCAGATTAATAATGTTGCTCACGCAGCGTATGTTCGCTTTATCGGGCAACAACAAAGTTATTGACTGTGGATGGTATCGTCAGAATAGAAATAATGAAGTCACTGTAAAAAAGTCGTTAATTTTGGCACTTATATTGAATGGATTATCACGTAGATTTCGTCCAAGTTGTTATGGCTCATCTTGTTGATTCTAGGGTGATTCCACTTTGACTGCTAGAAGGTCCAAGTCTGTATTTTAGCAATATTTGAAGACCTAACAAATCCTTAATGATCAAACAATGCCCGATCAGAACAATGGTATGGTAGAATAATTTTTGACTTGGTGTTCGCGATCCACATTTTTCTTAAACTTCTTGTAAATTCACATATAGTTCTTCTTAATTGTCACATCATTAAGAAAACAGTTTTTTATCAATCTTCAGATATTTAATTTCCACTTTAACCAAACACAAGACTTGACTGTTCTTTTACAAAGCGAAATAACAACTTAACTTCAGCAAAGTGAAACAAAGACTGCTCTGTGCGCATTCGCGCCAAAACGGTTACAAGTAAGTCAAAGATTATGACAGTCTACAGAAATGAATACACACAAGAACCATATCACTATAATATATAGATACATCCGAGTACCTATACATTAATAAAACCAAATGTGAATATTGTCACAAAAATATCTCTGTTACTTCGCAGAAAAGTAGTACGATATTACTGGTATCGAGAACTGGGGTTGGAGTGCCGTAATGGTCACGTAAATAAAGAACCATTACAAGCTTCAGGGTTCAACAGCATTATTTGTGTCTACTGTGACGATACATCTGGCTACCTTAAGAGAATGCATGCATATAAATCTAAATTGTCAAGAAAAAATTTATCGAACTCTCGCTGGAAGATTGCTTTTCCGGTTAACAATGCACTTATTACTCTACATAATCTACGTTTACGATAATGTGCTTTGTATAGCAAATATGGGTACTGAGCATTTGTTATCTTAACCCATTTACCTCTAACAATGAAAAAATTTTGGCCTTCGCCTTGCTATTTTTATGTAGATCTAGCGCGTTGCTCTCTGCAAACGCACTCAAAGCGTGAGCCTACTATAGAAGCTTTACGTGGGGATTTAAAGGGGATTGTAAAAACATCGTGACTGTACGAGGGTGGCTTCACAAGTCTGGTAAATTACTGTGAAAGAATGTAACATCTTTGTTGCGGCTCCATGGATGGTACAGTATAAGTTTGAGTATTCTAAGGACCGTATAACGAATTCCAACAATGTACAGGGGGTACAGTTCATTGTTGAAGCCGTCTTAATTAGTCAGTACGTAGACTGCGATTGAAACGGAGCTAATAGATTTTCGTGCTGTTTATTAACCATTTTCATTTGAAGGGTTGGACTGCCGCACAAATCAAAACAGAATTGGATGAAATCGACGCGGATTCTGCACCATCATTGTAGAGCATTTACTTTTGGATTGATGAATTTAACCGCTGTCGAACAAGCACCAAAGACGAAGCGCGCTCCGTCCGTCTAATTGTTGTCACCACAACGAGGAAAAAACACAAAATAATAATGAAAAGCGCTAGTTTGCTTTATTATAATGTTGTTCTACCAAGAACCGACGGAAGATTCAGTTAACATGAAACACAAAATAAGTGATATGGTAATGCAAGACCGACAAATAAAAATTCGTGAGATTGCTGAGACTGTAGGAATGTCAACTGAGCAATTCCGTAATATTCTGCATGGAGAATTGGCTATGAAGAAGCTGTGTGCGAGATGGGTGCTGAGTCTGCTCACAGACAACAAAAAGCGCTTCCAGCACAGTTTCAAACATAATGTGTGGCGGTGTTTGATTGCAGTCCGGAAGACGTTTTGCTCTGATTTGTGACCTTTGATCTAACCTAGATCCGTCGTTTCGCACTACAGTCAAATCAGGGGATAAAGACTGGTGAAAGTGCATCGAAAAAGGTAAAGGCCATTTTGTCAACTATTAAGTTGATGGCTATTGTTTTTTTTTATATTCCCCATGAATAATCCTCATTGATTACTTGGAAAAAGTCATTAATTTTGGCACTTATATTGAATGGATTACCACGTAGATTTCGTCCAAGTTGTTATGGCTCATCTTGTTGATTCTAGGGTGGACGTTATTATGTTTCATTGCTGGGTCGTCTGAAACTTGCATTGGCTGAAAAAAGACCAAGGTTGGGTCGCAAAAAAAGTGCTCTTTCACCAGGATGAGGCACCATCCCACACATCGGCGACAACAATGGCGAATTGCATGAAGTGGGCTTTCAATTTGTTTCTCATCCACCCTATTCGCCGGACTTAACCCCAAGCGATTTCTTCATGTTCCATAACTTGAAACTTCGGCTTACTGCGAAGAAATTTTCATCAAATGATGAAGTGATAGGCCTAGTTTCAGTCAACGAGTGTTTTGAAGAGTTTGACAAAACTTATTTTTCCGATGGGATGAAACAACTGGAGGGTCACTGGACCAAGTGTATATCCTCAAAGAAGGTTATATCGAGAAGTAAGGTGAGTCGTTTACGAAACAAACCTTTCTTTCTTTCTAACCAGGCTTATCTACCCACCCTCATATTAAACAGCATCAAGTACTGAACAGATATCTTCGAAACACCTCTACCCATAGCCTTCGCTGCTTGAATGTTTTGCCGCTTTATGACCACCTATCTATGAGTGAGCACTTTTAGCAAATTTTTCACAAAAATTCGCCTGCAAAAACAACTTCACAATAAGATCGGAGCAGGGTAGGGACGCTGAATTGAATAAAAATGTTGAAAAGGTTTCCCAGAGACCGCTACCACTAACTAAATATTTTTTCAAGATATCTAATTAGGTTCTTGTTCTGAGGTATAAACGCTATACTGAGGCTAAAAGGACAATATCAACATTTGACAAAAGTAGTAACAAACAGTAAAGTTATTTTGTAGAGACTTCGCATGTACTGTGTTCTTCCTGCGAGGAATGAGGATAACCTAATAAGAGAGAATATTCACTTCCTATGTTGATTTGCTGTTCACATAACTAGTTTTTCAGTAATTACCTACTTTGTACATGTAAAATAGCTGTAGTTTTGTGGTACTTTCGGTTACCTACAATGCTGTGGCTCCTTGGAACTTATTAAATTCCACAGAATACTTAATTCACTATATCAAAGTCAACAAGATGACGGTAAAAACAATACTTATTTCCATTTAACTATCGGTACCTCGGGACCCTAGTGTCAATTAGTTACAATGTTTCTGCACATCTTGCTGTCACACCCCCGATGTTGGTCAACGAAAAATATTACAATACGAGAGCCTGTGGCAATGTCACGTTAATACTGGCGGTACAAAAATTATTTTACAGATTTGCAAAGATATTGCTGGAATGCAGATACAAATACGTTCTTAATTTTTACGTATTTTCTATTTTAACAGGTTGAATTGACGTTAGAGAAGAAAACTGAGTTCTCAAGCTCTGTAATTTCGTTTATTATCTCAGTTTTCCACTTTTGGACGTGGATGAATATTTATATTTCCTCCAAGGCGTCCATTTTTCAGCTCTTCTCTGAGGTATGCAGTACTTTAACATAGTGTGGCTAAAACTTCTACGTCAAGATCGCAAATTTTCTTTATAGATTACCGGTTTCGACTCGCTGACGAGCCATTCTCAGTTCAGTTTAAAATGTTGTTCAGTGTGTAATTGTCACTGGACACACTGAACAACATTTTAGTTTAATCTTAGGGTGGCTCTTCAATGACCCAAAACCGATAACCAATAAAGAAAATTGCACATGTTTTAAATCATCAGTACGCGTATCTTCCCATCGGCAAAGTGAGACAATAATTTAAAATCGTTGTCTGTTGCAATACTGGGCCCTGATTTGTTAGCTTTATCAAGTCTGAAACAATCAATGTGTTCTTTAAAACTTCTGCTCGTTTGTTGCAATGACTGCATTTTATTTCGTAAATGCCTGATTTGCTCAGTTTCTTATCTGGTTGTGAGATGTCATGTACAAGTTTCTTCCTTAAGTAGTTGGTGTAGATGATCCTAATACCAGTTTCTTTAAACAGTTTGGTTATTTGATCTGAAATAACTCGTAAAATGGCTCTGAGCACTATGGGATTTAACATCTGTGATCATCAGTCCCCTAGAACTTAGAACTACTTAAACCTAACGAACCTAAGGACATCACACACATCCAAATGACTCGTAAATATGGTATAGTTATATGCTTAGGTTTTTGTTTGTTATTGTGGGTGGTGGAGACGTTGGTCTGTTTGATTTTACTTATGAATATGTGGTATGAAAGTGCATCTACTTCTTGTTCATGGTAGCCATTATTGTGTGCAGTGTATTTTACTGTATTTCTGTCTATAGTCGTTAGCACTAAGTGGGAATTTATGTGCTCTATTTCAGAAAGCTCTGAATGCAGCCTCTTCATATGAGCTGGAATGTGTGGAATACTTGTCAATGACAGAGTTTGTATTGGTTGGTTTTCTGTGCACACAAACGTTCAGTATCTAGTTTCTGTTAGTATTGCCTTGTCTAAAAAATTATTTTGTTACCTTTCTGGCGTTCTATGGTGACGTGTATGTGTTTGTGCAAACTACTGAATCTACTTAACTTAGTTTCTATTTCTTCCGAAGTCCCAGTACATCCCATAATTCTGTGATTTTCAGAAATTAATTTTCATGGTGTTTAATAAAAATTTATGCAGTGATCCCAATCAGTGGACTAGCTACTGCTAGGCCAACATTATGTTTACATATTTTAGCACTGAAGAGTTCTGGAAGGGAACAATATCTAGTAACAATATTAGTTCATCTGTTTCAGTCATGGATATTGTCTGGTATTTTAATAAATTTGTTTTCAATTATACTTATGAATTCTTTGATAGGTATACTGTTGTACAAGTTTACTATGTCCAGGGAAATCAGCTTTGCATTGACTGGGATCTGAGCATCATTCAGGCCTTGAATTGCCTGGTAACTAATTTTTACTGAGTAAAGGGTTGGAAATTTATATTGATTTTGTTAAATTAAATACGACTTTTCTAATAAATTTGTAGCCAGGATGGTTCATAGCATTAAGAATGAGTCTGACAGGGTCAGTAGTTTAGTGGGCCTATAAGTATGGAGGTGTAAGTTTCGTTATTATTAATCTCTGTGTTGCTTCGTTTGTGGACAAGAAATATGTTTTATTCAATTGCTTCTTCAATTCAATGTTGAAACACTTTGTGGTGTCATGTAAGATTTCTTCTATGCGATTATTGCAAAAGAAATAAAGACTCTTATTTACACATTCAGTCTCGGATGATTAATAGTCAATATTGCTTGAAATTGACGGAAAGTTTACAAATAAACACCGCTGTGGTGTTGCGACCATAAAACGGCATGCAGTCACTAACGAAATTGGTGAATTGTTTGCAGTTTAAGTAATTTTTCCCCTCCTAATACCGATTATCGTAAAGAGTGCAGTTACATATTAAATTAGCTGAACTTAATGGTTTCAGCTGAACAATGAAATATAGCTAAACTCTAAATTGGTTTCCATGGATGATTACATTAGAAGCGAATCTTTTGCAGTGTATACTCGGTTAACTTCGAGTACTGAGTGAGCTGTGCCACATGTACTGCAAATCCTTTAATTTATCAAGATAACAGCTGTACGGCAGTAAGATAGTCGACGTGTGGTACTACAGTGTACTACGTTGTTAAAAATGAAATCTTAAGACCACACGTTTTGATTTTTACTGTTGTACACAGGGTATTACCGAAAATGTATTGTAACAAGTAAAATAGACCAGTAAGTGTTATCTAAAATAATGTGAAAAACGTAACAGGAATAAATAATCCTTTTTTATCAAATCACAATTTTTGTAGAACATGGGCGAAAATCCAATCTCCAAGATCGTTGCAGATTTGACAACGCTGAAGAAATGATTAGTGCATCCTCTCCACAATTCGGGGCATGTTGCGAATGACTGCTGCGTCGTAATAATTATTGTGAGCAGCTCTTCGCAGATATTTTATTTCTCACACTCACCGCTGACTGGCCGCTGTTTCGTGGCTACAGGTCTACAGTGGTGCGTTTCCTACCCATGGTTAACTGGCCATTTCTGCTCCATGCTTCTTCCCCTACGCTGCCCTGACCTTGTTACAAGTTCTTTTTCACCACCCTGCACGTTATCAGTGTTTTAACTACAACGGTGAAGTCTGCTACTTTGCATTGTCTCCCCAGCTCAATATCAGTTACGTACATCCCAAAAAAAAAAAAAAATCCCGAAAATCAAAATGTCAGGGAACACTAGTCTATATTCCACCCGTTTGAAATGTGTTAAGTTATTCTAAAAGACTTATAGGACGAAGGCTGTCACTTTCGCAGGCTCCCCGAATGATTTACTAGGAATGACTCGGGCCACTTCCAGTCCGGAATGCGAGCGTCATTTACAGCGAACCTCCTACCTTGAACTCAACTGTACACGTAGAAGCAACAGCGCAACAAGCTGCAATAACCAAGAATTATTGTTTTCATTGTCGTCACACTAGATCCTGTTACAACAGCATATTATTGTCTTCACTCTGCAAAAGCTTTTTAGTGCGGAGCGAAATGTTACATTCCTAGCACGTTTAAGACTAAACAGCTTATTGCAAGGATGCCTGTTTACAGAATTACGTAGTACGATAAGCAGATTGAAAGGTTTTCTGACGCTCGTAACTACTTGCAGAAAGTTCGTAACAGGGCACAGAAGCGAAAGGAATAGCGCCATATGAGTAAGACAAGTCGTGACACAGGAATACATCATTGGTTGTCCATAGAAGCAATGGCCCCTCACAAAACCATCTGAAAACATTGTTGTTGTTCTGTAAAATGAATGCAATGAATGCACAAAGATCGATTAGAACAGTAGAAACACAAGATACGCTGGAATCTCTCTCTCTCTCTCTCTCTCTCTCTCTCTCTCTCTCTCTCTCGCACGCACACACACACACACACACACACACACACACACACACACACAAACACACAACGACAATGGGTTCACATTATCAACTAGTACACAAGATACACTGTATACGTGAAACTGATCGCAAAGAAGAAACAGTTGCTATCTGGAAGAATCCTTATTTCCATTATTTCTTCATTAATTTCTAATGATGTGGGTGAGAAATGAAAGAGATTATAATAGCTGAGCAAAATGTGGTATATTATTAGCTTTTTTAAACAGAATACACACGAACACAATTGATGTATTTAAGCCAATGAATGACAGTGCAGATGTTTTAATTATGTGAACATACTTTGCGGCGGAAGCTCTAGCAACAAGCAACAATATCTCATTTGATTTTATTCAAATGGTTCAAATGGCTCTGAGCACTATGGGACTTAACATCTGAGGTCATCAGTCCCCTAGACTTAGAACTACTTCAACCTAACTAACCTAAGGACATCACACACACCCATGCCCGAGGCAGCATTCGAACCTGCGACCGTAGCAGCAGCGCGGTTCCGGACTGAAGGGCCTAGAACCGCTCGGCCACCGCGGCCACCTTGATTTTATTCTTCTCTCTTGTTAAATAAAAGCTGCAGCAACTCCTCCACCCTTTTCTTTCAAGGAAAGGTTAACTTCAGCTACGACATAAATTTTCTGTTGTACTTGCAAACATAATATTTTCTCGTTTTTAATGCAGGTTTCATGGGCGGGGTCTGAACGACACTCTTTCGGGGCGGTATCAGCTGTCAACACGATTTTATGGGCAAATTAATGGCGTCGTCTACAGCAGCCTTCGTTTTATGCCTTTAACAGCGCTGCCAAGTCGCCTGTTAAACCGTACAGAAAAACGACTTCTACCACATATTAGTGCTACTTTAATCCACCCAGTGCTGTACGTATAAACATCCTTAAATTCTTCAGGAAGTCACATCAATTAAACTGTGTTGAATTCTTTTGATGCGTGATATTGCTAAAGAAATAATATGAGAAACTGATTTGCAGAACCTGGCAGCCGCAAAGATAAATCTTCACAAAAAACAAAGTGTGGTTTGTATGTATTCTTCAGTTTTTCCACTCAGTTACACTGCTCTAAGTGAGCAGAGAATCCGAAAATAAAACACGAGATGAGGCACACATCGCGACACTATCAGTACACGTTTCTGCGTTGTAACAGTCATTGTCTTCTGGAGTTAAGCTAGTATGTGTGCAAGACGAACTTAAAAAACAGTCGCCAGGCATACATCTTTAGTGACCTGATACGTTTCTGGCCCCGCTGCGCAATCTCCTACAATAAAATGGAATAAGCAAGCACCATACTCGCTTACCGGGTATCACATTATTAACAAAAAAAAACTGGACATGTGCTTAGGGAACTGAATGAGACCTAGTACCACCAAATCTGTCGCAATAACAGCTTATGTACACTATTTACTATGTGAAAGCGCAATTTTTGTCATTACACGAGAGAGTCAGCAGATAACCACGTAATACCTTTCTCGAGATTGTTTTTTCAATCCTGTAAACGGAACTGGTGCTTCTTTTTATTTCAAAAAAAATCTTTAAATTTTGATAGTTTGTGAACTCACATGCTGGAAGATTCTCCAGGAAAATATCCGAACCCCATTTTGACCTTTCTTCAAGTACTGCAGCAGAACTTTTCGGATGAGACTGCAGCACTTCCAGCAGTCCAGCATAGATCCGTCTTCAGCAACTTGCTGACCAGGCCTAATAGTGCCAAGATATGAATAGTGGTCACTTTCAACATCTGCTGAAATCAGGTTAGTTCTGTATTTCATTTCCTCTGATGTGTTTCTATGAGCCTGGAACTCTTTTCTCGGGGAGTCTTTTATTTCAGTAACATGTAGGCCTATCCTCCTTCTTGCTGCAAATTCCAGTAATGTTAGAATGCAGAGACAGAAATTGATAATAAGATCGATAATAAATTTTCCATCAGCACCTAAATTTTACTCACCGCAAACCATGTTACGGTGTGAGGCGGAGGGTACTTTGTGTACCAGTTGAACTCCACCCGCTACCCTTAGTTCCTATCCCAGTCGCGGATGGTGCGCGGCAAGAATTCGTAAGCTCTGCGTGAGCTCTAATCTGTCTAATTTTACCCTCGTAGTCTTTTCGCGTAATGTATACACAGTGTAGGCAAGATGTTGGTTTTCTCTTACAGGAATGTGCACCCTCTGCTAACAGTAAACCACAATGTGGTGCAGATTAGCTTTCTCTCGTAGCGCCTGCCACTGAAATTGAGTGAGAATCTACCCGGAGCTTTCGAGCTTACTGAGAGCAACCGTCACGAAATGTGATGCTCTTTTTCGGATATTCTCCAATTTCTCTATCGATCCCTCCTGACAAGGATTTCAAACTGAGGAACAATTCCCAAATATTTGTCGAACGAAGACTTTGTATGCTACCTCCTTCGTGGGCCACCTATACTTCCTGAGGATTCTTCCAATGAATCCCATTCTGTCTATTTTGCCATTGGTTCCATACGGTCATACCACTTAAAATCGCTCCAAAGACATGTTTCCAAGTACGAGTATTTAATGGATGTGACGGGGGTCCACTGATTGTTTGACGATCGTGTAGTCAAACAATAAATAGCGTTTCCACCAATTTACGTGCATCGTGTTGTTTGTACGTTACATAAGAAACGGTTTCAATAGGTTCAAATGGCTCTAAGCACTATGGGACTAACATTTAAGGTCATCAGTCCCTAGAAGTTAGAACTACTTAAACCTAACTAAATTAAGGACATCACAAACATCCATGGCCGAGGCAAGATTTGAACCTTTGACCGTAGCAGCAGCGCGGTTCCGGACTGAAGTGCCTAGAACCGATCGGCCACAGCGGGCGGCGAAACGGTTTCCACACAAAACACAGAGAAAGAGTAAGATCACACTTTAGTTTCTGATCAACGTCAGGTCACTAGAGACAGAGGATTACCTTACATTTAGCTCTGTTTCTTCTGTTCCTTCGTTAAAGAAATTGTCGTGGTATTCACTTCTATGGTTTAAGGAAAATAGTGATGTGCGGGTCTAGGTCTGAACATCTTTTCCCCCGATTGCGAACCTATTGCGCCAACGCTAATGATATGCTGAACGATTGTTGACCAGTCAGTCAGAAAGACTGTACTAATGCTGACAGGCAGAACCATGGGGCACGCACGTGAGCCCTAGAGGCTACAAATGGATTCATTCCAGAGGAACCGTATCATTTTCTTATGTCACTGCGAAAATGACCGATGAAGGTTTCGTGATCCCGTTTGCGGACTGCCAGCGCGGGCCGCGGTGACCGAGCGGTTCTAGGCTCTTCAGCCCGGAACCGCGCGGCTGCTACGGTCGTAGGTTCGAATCCAGCCTCGGGTATGGATGTGTGCGATGTCGTTAGGTTAGTTAGGTTTAAGTAGTCTTAAGTTCTAGGAGACTGATGACCTCAGATGTTAAGTCCCATAGTGCTCAGAGCTACTTGAACCATTTGGACTGCCAGCGTAGCTTATCCAGAAGACAGGGAGCATGTACGAGGACAATGCGTCGGTGCAGAGAGAACAGGCGGCGCGGAATAAGGTAGCAGCGCGCTGGAAGCGCCGCGGGCCCGCGTGGGCGGCGGTGGGCGGCGCCGAGGCCGCGGCGGCAGCGGCTGCAGCACGGCAGCTGCCCCGCCGGCCAGGAGCCGGCAGCTGGCGCTTTCTCCCGCGGCGCAGCACGTGCCGACCTGCCACCGCGCGTGCTCGCTCACTTTCAACTACTGGCTGATTTACCAGAATACCCAGGGCTTTAATCATCACCTTAGAGTCACGCAATAAACTGTTTTTTTTTTTTTCAGGTACATATTTGCAGTCATGGCCCACAATGAATTCCCCTAGCACACTGTTACAGGATCCGAAACGAAATCGCACACCTCGTCGATGAAATTACCACGACAGAATAATGAGAATGGGACGGAAAGCGGTATATGTGACGTTATGTACAGACAAACAAACGATTACAGCTGCAGAAAAATTGGATGATTTACTTAAGAGAAACGATGTTACAAATTGAGCAAGTCAATAACGTGTTGGTCCACCTCTGATTCTTATGCAAAGAGTTAATCGGCTTGGCACTGATTGATAGAGTTGTTGGATGTCCTCCTGAGCCTTTCGTGTCATATTCTGTCCAAGAGGCGCTTTATATCATCGAAATCGTGAGATGGTTGGAGGGCCCTTCCCGTAGTACTCCAAACGTCTCAATTGAGCAGACAGCCGGCGTCTTTGTTGGCCGAGGTAGCGTTTGGCAACCACGAAGACAAGCAGTACAGACTCTCGCCTTGTGCGGACGGACATCACCTTACTCAAATGTAAGCCTAGAACGACTTCCCGTGGGGATAACAAATCGGGGCATACAACAGCGTCGAAGTACGGCTGTGCTGTAACGGTGCCGCGGATGACAACCAAGATCCTGTTCTGAAAAGAAATGACGTCCCAGTCCATCTATCATTCCTGGTTTTAGGGCAATATGGCGGGTCACCGCCGCCTGGGGTGTCTCCAGACACGTCTTTGCTGGTCATTGGGTTCAGTTCAAATCAGGAGTCATCAGACAATTCTACCCCAGTCACTGAGATTCCGGGCCGAAAACACGTCTGGAGACGCCCCCCAAAGGCAGTGGGATACCAACTTGACTGTCGCCCACCTTACGACACGACAACCATAACTGATGGTCTGCAGTGCCATTTCTTTCATAAAAAGACCCCGTGGTACCTTTGCAGCACAGCAGTACATCGTCGATATTCTGCGTCACGTTTTGTTGCCCTTCATGGCAAGGCATCCTGGCTTACATTTCAGTAACATAATGTTCGCCCACACACTTCGGAAGTTTCTATTGCTTGCCTTTGCGCTTGCCAAACGTAACTTGGCCAGTAAGGTCGCTGGATCTCTCCCCAATTGACAATGTTTGCAGCGTTAGGAATTATCGGCAGTGCCCTCCAACTAGCTCAGGATTTAGACTACCTAAGGCGCCAATTGGACGTAATTTGGCACCATATCACTCATGGGAACATCCAACAACTCTGTCAACCAATGCCAACCTGAATAATTGCTTGCATAAGAGCCAGAGTTTGACCGAAGCGATACTGACTTGCTCAATTTTGTGAACCTCTTTCTCTGGAATAAGTCATCCATTCTTTCTGACAATGTAATCCTTTCTTTGTATGTACCTGTACATAACATCTACCAACTTCCGTCAGCTCTTGTTTTAGAGTGTAATTCTTCGGCAACAGCGAAAATGACACAGTTGTGCCGTACCAATTGCGATGACTTCGTTTGTCATCCCGAATGGCCTGGCACATGTCTAATATTTCCGTTGATACGGGATTAAAAGCATAACTATTATCCTGAGGCGTTAATCAAAACTTTATGACTACCCCATGGTAAACCATTTAGAATATATTTTTTCTAATTATATAGTATCAGAAAGAAAGCAGTTTGTTGTATCCATCAGCGATTGCCACAGAGATTCATGGACAGGCTTTGTTTGCTCGGTCCCGCACGCTCGTTCCACTAGTCGCGTATGCAGCTCGTGGTCTAGTGGCTGGCGCTGCTGTCTCTGGATCACGTGGTCCCGGGTTCGATTCCCGGCCGGACTGAGGATTTTTCTCTATTTCGTGCAACCCACAAAACCTTCAGAAACAATGTCCGAGGTTTTCATATTCTATCGGCCGCTACGGCGAACTGTTACCCCTAAAGCAAAAACGAACAAGACCTTTCTGTAGGAAATTTTATTTACTTAAGTTTTGTTCTAGGATACATTTTCATTGGCGGCCGCGGTTTTCGAGTTATTCAAGAAAAACCCGTTTGAAGGTCACTTTTGTACGGTTTTCTCGAATAATTCGAAAACTACAGCTTGCAGCGAAAACGTATCCCAGTACAAAAAGGTCCTGTTAATTTTTTCTGTGGGACTATATCGAGCGAGAGAATATGAAACTCGTGTGCGTGATCAGAATGAGATTTTCACTCTGCAGCGGAGTGTGCGCTGATATGAAACTTCCTGGCAGATTAAAACTGTGTGCCGGACCGAGACTCTAACTCGGGACCTTTGTCTTTCGCGGGCAAGTGCTCTACCAGCTGAGCTACCCAAGTACGACTAAGCCATGTCTCCACATTATCCTTTCTTTCAGGAGTGCTAGTTCTGCAAGGTTCGCAGGAGAGCTTCTGTAAAGTTTGGAAGGTAGGAGACGATGTACTGGCAGAAGTAAGGCTGTGAGGACAGGGCGTGAGTCGTGCTTGGGTAGCTCAGTTGGTAGAGCACTTGCCCGCGAAAGGCAAAGGTCCCGAGTTGGAGTCTCGGCCTCGTGTGCGTGATATTTGAAGGCGTTGTGGGTCACCTAAATCCTGTAGGCAGGGACAGCTAAATACCCTGTACAGGCAGCAAGAGCAGCCTGGGTGCTCCGTCTGTCTGTACTGTAGCCCAGCCTGAATGCCGCTGGAGCAGATTTAGCGGATACTTCGGCCAGCAGGCAGAGGGACGGCTGAGTTTACAGCCGGCAAGGCGCGAAGGCCTCCACAAATTCTGCAGCCACGGGCGGGTTCCGCCAAATGGCGACCGGCCTCTGTTCGCGGCCGGTTCTCGTTCGTAAAGAACACGAAGAGCACCGGCGGGCGACCCGAGCACGGCCTTCCCGCGACGCCGGCCCGGGGATAAATTTCGGCGGAGCCGCGCCGCCTCTTAGCGGCAGACATTGCCGGGAATAGGTTAAAAGCAGAGGCCCACCGCAGGGCGGGGATTAGCGAGAGTTGTGTGGCGACCCCGGCCGCAGACCTTGGCCCCCATTCAACACCGGCGCCGGACGCGACCCGATGCTATCGACTGCGCGGCCGGCTGTGGCGATTAACGAAAATAGTTGCCACCGGAGAACATAAAATGCGTCACCGGCCCACTACCGAACACCAGTCGTTAGTCATCCGTCTGGGAGTCCTTAAGTTCATTCCTTCCCGAGCAGTCACTTTTGCAGCTACCTTAAATTACATGATTCACATACGGCGTTCCAAGTTAGTCAACAGCGATTCTAATGAATCCTTTGCTGTTACGATGTAAAATGATGACTGACGTTTCGGTTACCTTACAGTCAGGTACCATCAACGTTTTATCGCATTTTTGGGCTGCTGTGTCCCAGTTACTTAACGCGTTACACTCCTTCCTTTCTACCGATTTATGACATGGCAGATAACTGTTCAAAACCAGAGTGATCACTGAATGACAGAGTTGTAGAACAGGAATATCAGTTACTAAGTGGCTGAACTCCCACCTCAGAAATTGCATCTTACAATCAGCGTATCTCATGTCTCTCTTTTCGGGCTGTCAACATACCGTTTTCGCGTTGGTTCCGTGAATAACTACCGTGAGAAAAAAATGGTTCAAATGGCTCTGAGCACTATGGGACTTAACTTCACCGAGCGAGGTGGCGCAGTGGTTAGCACACTGGACTCGCATTCGGGAGGACGACGGTTCAATCCCGTCTCCGGCCATCCTGATTTAGGTTTTCCGTGATTTCCCTAAATCGTTTCAGGTAAATGCCGGGATGGTTCCTTTGAAAGGGCACGGCCGATTTCTTTCCCAATCCTTCCCTAACCCGAGCTTGCGCTCCGTCTCTAATGACCTCGTTGTCGACGGGACGTTAAACACTAACCACCACCACCACCACTTAACTTCTGAGGTCATCAGTCCCCTAGAACTTAGAACTACTTAAACCTAACTAAAACACACATCCATGCTCGACGCAGGATTCGAACCTGCGACCGTAGCGGTCGCGCAGTTCCAGACTGTAGCGCCTAGAACCGCTCGGCCACCCTGGCCGGTTACCGTGAGAAGGACCTGGACATATCCTTTCTCGTCTTTCCGTAATCTGAGCTAGTGCTGCGCGCGATTGTGGGACTTTAATTCTAATCTGCCTTCCTTCTCTCCTTTCTCCTCGATCTTGTTATTTAATCGTGACTGTCTGCAGAACTGCCTCCGTGTCATAACTGACAGCATAGAGACTCTGCAGTATGCACAGAGTTTAGAGTGACAATAGAAGTGGTCACTCGACTGAAAGCTGCTTGAAACAATGGTTGAAACGTCACATCAGCATCACTCATTCTTGACTTGTGTTACGTACATTCAAGAGCCAAAACATTGAGAATCATTGCCCAACGTGAGTTGAAATACGACGTGGTGGCACATTATGCAGTAAAGAAAGTATACAGGAAGTAACAGATACTATATTGGTGACTGAGAACGGTGCACTGAACTACATTACAACGGTATTTACGTCATTTCTAGATTAATAATTATAGCTATTATTAGCTGTATGTTTTTAGATTTGTTAGAATCTTCAAGTATGTTTGGGAAGAGCAAGCCATTATTAACGCTTATTATCCCCTGCGCAGCAGATGAGGTATTGAAGTGTGGACGCTTGGACGCAAAACGGTTTGTCTCTACTGACAGGTGTAGTCCACTTAGTTGTGCAGTTACAACCATGCAGAAAACATCAGGTCGTAAAGTTAGTAACTTGCTTGTGGGAAAATTGTTTCGCGTAGAGAAAAACAAACATACCGATGTGTCTCCATATTAAGGTACCACATGTAAAAGTGACTGCACTCACATGCATTACAGAGACAATGGAGAATTATTCCAGCAACGAGACGAGTCGCAAATAGGAAAATACACTGACAGAAGTGACTTTGACGAAGGGAAGATTATTACGGATAACGTCTTGGAAACGAGCGTCTCGGTCACGGCGAATCTGGTCGGCTGTTCGCGTGCTAATATTGTAAGCATTTATGGAAAGTGGTTGACGGATGTCCAGATGATGAGTATGTGACAAGATGTTGGACGTCCACAGAACATCGACGTCTGAAGCTTTTCCGCTTTGTAAAGCAGATTACAATCCTGGGCAGTCACAAGTGTTTTGGAGCATACCGTTAAGCATACATTGTTGAACATGAGGTTCCACACCACACGCACTCTACGTTCTCCCTTGTTGACCCAACAATATCATTAATTATAATCGTAGCAAGTACGGGATCGCTGAATTTGGATGACGGATCGATGGAAATGTATCGCCCACTCGGATGAATCACTTTGCTTGTTACACCTAATCGATGGTAGTGTCCGGATATGCCGTCATCCAGCGAGCGGCTGCTCGAAACAAACACGGCACCATGTACACAGGCCGATGGGGGAGTTATATGGTGTGTGTGCTGCTACAGCTATCAGGGGACGTGTAGTAGTAATCTAAGGCATCATTATGACAACTGTGTACTACACGGAAGTTACTGTGGACCACCTGCATCCCTTCAAGCATGTTCCTGCAGGATAACTGTCTGTGTCCCAAGGCGATAATCGTGCTACAGTGGGTCGAAGAACATTACAGTGAACTCACACCTAGTTCCTCGTCTCCAAATCCGCTTGATCTAAATTGTGGGATGCTATAAGGCACCCACAAAGCACTGATCTGTGATGTATGGGAATTCCACGACCTGTACATAGTCATCTGGTGCCACATACTTCTGGTAACCTACCAAGGACTTTTCGAACACGCAAAACCGCTGCTGTGTTGCGTTCCAAAGATGGGCTAACAACGTTTTGGCTCAACAGCATGTACACTTTCAATGAAAGCCATCCTGCTGAAGCTTGTCGGCACCAGTAGATGAAACATCACATTATTTGTTCATTTCACCTGATTTCCACACCAGAAAGAATTACGTTGTATCGAATTCTGACAGATATAGAACTATCACATCTGAAATGATGTTGCATAAAAACACTAGCGTCATCTACGTAATAGCAACAGTAGGTCTGAAATAAGGACCGCAGTGTGTGATGTGACACTGATACAAGTCAGAACTATGGGAAAAGACGGCGACATCATTTGCCGCATTAATTGCCATTGCCAGACTGTAAACAGATCAAATTATGATTCGAAACACGAAAGTGGTTCAAATGGCTCTGAGCACTATGGGACTTAAGATCTGAGGTCATCAGTCCCCTAGAACTTAGAACTACTTAAACCTAACTAACGTAAGGACATCAGACACATCCATGCCCGAGCCAGGATTCGGACCTGCGACCGTAGCGATCGCGCGGTTCCAGACTGAAGCGCCTAGAACCGTTCGGCCACCCCGGCAGGCCTCGAAATAACAGGGGCACAAATATTCATTGTTGTTATTCCAATACACAGCCGATGGTATTTCATGTTCTCAGTTGTGACTAGATTTCCTGCAAAGTAAGTAGATGTGCTATGTTGTTAAAAGTTTCATTTACAGACAGCACAGGTAATTTACTCTGACACTATACTCAACTCAATTACGGTCTGCTGCTGCAGCAGTCGCCTTGAGAGTGATAGCATAGAGTACGTGGCTTACACTGTACCTTATGGCTTTGGTAATGCTTGTAGTCTCATGCTCATCGACCACGATAGAACCCAGGATTTACAATGGGCACAGCCGTGCGGTTCTAGGCGCTACAGTCTGGAGCCGAGCGACCGCTACGGTCGCAGGTTCGAATCCTGTCTCGGGCATGGATGTGTGTGATGTCCTTAGGTTAGTTAGGTTTAATTAGTTCTAAGTTCTAGGCGACTGATGACCTCAAAAGTTAAGCCGCATAGTGCTCAGAGCCATTTGAACCATTTTACAATGGGCACAGCAAAATGAACTCCTAACTGCTGATCGCCTCACAAGTCAGTTTATAAAATAACAGCAGGCGTATGCTGATGTGCTGACTAGCCGAAACCCATTTTTTACAGGTGGTGCTTCAAAGCTCTTAAGTATTTCAAAACGGTCATATCTGAAATCGCAAAGAACGGTTGATAAAGTATTTTTATTTAGTACCTCTTCAAGAAACATAAAATTACTTACAACAGCCTGCTGGGCAAAAGTTCTTAGTGTGATATCAAATAAAATAAACGCGTGTCTGCGACACTTCAACCAAAAGTAAAATACACTATACAGTCAACGATCAGTACATTTTACTATTGACTGTAAAAACGTATTTTATCAGTGGCGACAGTGACGCATGATTTCATCAAACGTCACACTAAAAACTTTGATGTGTAGGCTGCTGTAAATAATTTAACGATAACTGCAGGCGATCAGAGTTTCGAAAACCAGTAGTAAAAGCAACTGGTCAGCAGATCTTCGCAGTTTGAAACAAATCTGTTTTCATAAACCAGTTTTCGTTCATCGGAAGTCCACGAAAATCAACGATTTCAAAAGGAGCAGTATTTATGTATGTGATGGTTCAAAAAATGGCTCTGAGCACTATGGGACTTAACTTCTGACGTCATCAGTCCCCTAGGACTTAGAACTACTTAAACCTAACTAACCTAAGGACATCACACACATCCATGCCCGAAGCAGGATTCGAACTTGCGACCGTAGCGGTCGCGCGGTTCCAGACTGCAGCGCCTAGAACCGCTCGGTCACCCCGGCCGGCTATGTGATGGTATGTGCTTAGGTGAACGTACAAAATATTTTATTTCCATGCGGATCCATGACCGAGCATCGTTTAAATACATCCCTCTCTTCTCAGAATCTTGAGTGCTGCAATGCCACCTTTACTATGAGGGAGCTAGATCATGCTCTCACTTCATCCCGATTCTCCTCCACCCCAGGGCCAGATGATGTTCACATTCAGAGAGACGGTGGTTAAGTGATTAAAATACCCTACGTGAGGACAAGATTCGGCCACTCACAGCTCCAAAAGCAAACAGTTCAGTCCAAGGAGCAGCCATGCCGAGTTTCCACTCTCTTTGGGATGCTTTGGAGGGGAGAGAGGAGAAGAGTGGAGAGGGGAGTAAGAGGAGTGGTAATGGATGGGGGAGGGGCGGGGATGCAGACACTTGCGACGGTGGAACAACACTGCGAAATAAACGACATTCATTTCTGATGGAAACCAAAGAAACTGTCATAAATAGCATCCGACAGTGGCTGAAATGCTTTGGTAGGTATTGCATCACATTTTGGTGATGGTGGTATCATAGCAACAGTATTTTGGTCACATCAAACATGCCCTAACACCAAAGTTAATTCCTTTTTTGGAACAGTATTTTTGTTTTATTTCTGTTGTATCATATTTCCCTACATTTTGGCAAAGCGTCAATTCCATCGACTTATCTATTTATCAATATTTTTTCTAGTTTCCTTTGTTTTTGACAAAACTATCATAAATCTTAGAGTCATTACAAGCCATAATACATAATGCATTGCAATGTTATGAGTGAAACAGTTACTCCTTCTTGTTAATCTAAGTAAACAACTCAGCAGAGGTCATTGGTATCTGCAGAAGTGCAGTAAGTATGAACTGTGTGAAAAGCAGAATAGAAGAGACTCGAAGCTTTTTATATGTGGTGTTGAAGAATAACGCTGAAAATGGAGTGTAGTTATAAGACAATAAACGAGGTTCTGCGAACAATCGACAAGGAAAGGATTATGTGGAAAATGCTAACTAGAAGAAGGAGCACGATGATAGGACAAATGTTAAAGGCACCGAGGAGTAGTTTCCATGGTACTAGATGCAGGACTTGCACAAAGTAGGGTGTCCCACCTACAGAAATCCATTTTCGGCCTGAGTGGTGAGTGGGTCCACTTTATTGTGAGTCGCCCGCTGACCAGCGCACTTCAGGCGTTCTCGTTGCTGTCTTTTCACTACGTAGCATGGCGCCACAATCTTTGTGCATCTTATGTGCAGCGAAAGTTCTTCATTATCAGTCATGTGTGATTACATGCAATGCCATTAAATTTATGTTGGAAGAGGCAAACTGTTCCTGAGAGTCGACATAAAAGTTTCCTGGGTTTGGTACCGCGTCATAATGTAAAAACTACTGCTGCTATAGAAAAACCAACGTTTCGGCCACGATGTCAGCGGTCCATTATACCCAGAAGAAGGCCGCTGCAATCGTGGCCGAAACGTTGGTTTTTCTATTGCAGCAGTAGTTTTTACATTATGACGCGGTACCAAACCCAGGAAACTTTTATGTCGACTGACTCTGGCCGCGGAAGCCTGAGAGGTTTGCAGGGACCGCTAGCTATTCCATCCGCACAAGAAAGAGAATAAAAAAGGAGGGGGAAAACAAAGCTGCAATTATTTCCCAAGGCTTTACTTCTCTTGAAAGAAGCGAAAGAAGGGGAATAAAGTTTTATTTATAGGTAACATTACCCACAGGAAACTGACACGCAGTTTCTACGTGATGCCTGTGCTTTATTACATTGTCAATGTCGTGGCAAACGACGTTCGTTCCTAGATTACACTTTTATTCTTTTTTTGTTTTGTGGGGTTTCCTTATGGATGCATATGGTCGGAAGTTTTTTCTTTGTTTGATCCTTTGTTTATGCCGCTATTCCGTTTGTGGTACTCTAGTGAGAAACTGTTGACTTTTAACGTGTATATTTGAGGATTATCAGTCGTACCGACACCTGTTAATACGATCGTTTGCATACTCGCTAGCTATAGGTTATTATAAATCACATGAGATAGGTGCTTCGGCTGTCAAAGTCTCCCTCTTCCACCACGCAGTGGTCCTTCATGCCGGAGGCCCCACATCTGCTGTTGTCGCCTCTTCTATCACGCTGTCTGTACGCATAGAGATCAATATAATTTGTGCGCACAGGGCAAAAACTGTAGGGGAAAGACGGAAACTAGAACATATGCAGCAGATAATTTACGTAGTTGGGCATAATTACTTCTGTGATATGGAGGGCTTGGCACAGGAGAGGGTGGCACAGCGTGCTGCCACACATTACTGATGGCCTAACCAAGAAAGAAACGTGTTTGTCAGATCTCGAACCTATTCACATGTACAACCAACATGATGAACGGCGCTGCACTACTGCAGACAAATTTATACCATCCTTTTTTTTGGTCATCAGTCTACTGACTGGTTTGATGCGGCCCGCCACGAATTCCTTTCCTGTGCTAACCTCTTCATCTCGGAGTAGCACTTGCAACCTACGTCCTCAATTATTTGCTTGACGTATTCCAATCTCTGTCTTCCTCTACAGTTTTTGCCCTCTACAGCTCCCTCTAGTACCACGGAAGCCATTACCTCATGTCTTAGCAGATGTCCTATCATCCTGTCCCTTCTCCTTATCAGTGTTTTCCACATATTCCTTTCCTCTCCGATTCTGCGTAGAACCTCCTCATTCCTTACCTTATCAGTCCACCTAATTTTCAACATTCGTCTATAGCGCCACATCACAAATGCTTAGATTCTCTTCTGTTCCGGTTTTCTCACAGTCCATGTTTCACAACCATACAATACTGTAATCCAGACGTACATCCTCAGAAATTTCTTCCTCAAATTAAGGCCGGTATTTGATATTAGTAGACTTCTCTTGGCCAGAAATGCCTTTTTTGTCATAGCGAGTCTGCTTTTGATGTCCTCCTTGCTCCGTCCGTCATTGGTTATTTTATTTTACTGCCTAGGTAGCAGAATTCCTTAACTTCATTGACTTCGTGACCATCAATCCTGATGTTAAGTTTCTCGCTGTTCTCATTTCTACTACTTCTCATTACTTTCGTCATTCTCCGATTTACTCTCAAAGTATACTATGTACTCATTAGACTGTTCATTCCGTTCAGCAGATCATTTAATTCTTCTTCACTTTCACTCAGGATAGCAATGTCATCAGCGAATCGTATCATTGATATCCTTTCACCTTGTATTTTAATTCCAATCCTGAACCTTTCTTTTATTTCCACCATTGCTTCCTCGATATACAGATTGAAGAGTAGGGGCGAAAGGCTACAGCCTTGTCTTACACCCTTCTTAATACGAGCACTTCGTTCTTGATCGTCCACTCTTATTATTCCCTCTTGGTTGTTGTACATATTGTATATGACCCGTCTCTCCCTATAGCTTACCCCTACTTTTTTCAGAATCCCGAACAGCTTGCACCATTTTATATTGTCGAACGCTTTTTCCAGGTCGACAAATCCTATGAAAGTGTCTTGATTTTTCTTTAGCCTTGCTTCCATTATTAGCCGTAACGTCAGAATTGCCTCTCTCGTCCCTTTACTTTTCCTAAAGCCAAACTGATCGTCACCTAGCGCATTCTCAATTTTCTTTTCCATTTTTCTGTATATTATTCTTGTAAGCAGCTTCGATGCATGAGCTGTTAAGCTGATTGTGCGATAATTCTCGCACTTGTCAGCTCTTGCCGTCTTCGGAATTGTGTGGATGATGCTTTTCCGAAAGTCAGATGGTATGTCGCCAGACTCGTATATTCTACACACCAACGTGAATAGTCGTTTTGTTGCCACTTCCCCCAATGATTTTAGAAATTCTGATGGAATGTTATCTATCCCTTCTGCCTTATTTGACCGTAAGTCCTCCAAAGCTCTTTTCAATTCCGATTCTAATACTGGATCCCCTATCGCTTCTTAATCGACTCCTGTTTCTTCTTCTATCACATCAGACAAATCTTCACCCTCATAGAGGCTTTCAATGTATTCTTTCCACCTATCTGCTCTCTCCTCTGCATTTAACAGTGGGATTCCCGTTGCACTCTTAATGTTACCACCGTTGCTTTTAATGTCACCAAAGGTTGTTTTGACTTTCCTGTATGCTGAGTCTGTCCTTCCGACAATAATATCTTTTTCGATGTCTTCACATTTTTCCTGCAGCCATTTCGTCTTAGCTTCCCTGCACTTCCTATTTATTTCATTCCTCAGCGACTTGTATTTCTGTATTCCTGATTTTCCCGGAACATGTTTGTACTTCCTCCTTTCATCAATCAACTGAAGTATTTCTTCTCTTACCCACGGTTTCCTCGCAGCTACCTTCTTTGTACCTATGTTTTCCTTCCCAACTTTTGTGATGGCCCTTTCTAGAGATGTCCATTCCTCTTCAACTGTACTGCCTACTGCGCTATTCCTTATTGCTGTACCTATAGCGTTAGAGAACTTCAAACGTATCTCGTCATTCCTTAGTACTTCCGTATCCCACTTCTTTGCGTATTGATTCTTCCTGACTAATGTCTTGAACTTCAGCCTACTCTTCATCACTACTATATAGTGATCTGAGTCTATATCTGCTCCTGGGTATGCCTTACAATCCAGTATCTGATTTCGGAATCTCTTTTAAATTCCGATTCTAATACTGGATCCCCTATCGCTTCTTAACCGACTCCTGTTTCTTCTTCTATCACATCAGACAAATCTTCATCCTCATAGAGGCTTTCAATGTATTCTTTCCACCTATCTGCTCTCTCCTCTGCATTTAACAGTGGAATTCCCGTTGCACTCTTAATGTTACCACCGTTGCTTTTAATGTCACCAAAGGTTGTTTTGACTTTCCTGTATGCTGGATTGTAAGGCGTACCCAGGAGCAGATATAGACTCAGATCACAATATAGTAGTGATGAAGAGTAGGCTGAAGTTCAAGCCATTAGTCAGGAAGAATCAATACGCAAAGAAGTGGGGTACGGAAGTACTAAGGAATGACGAGATACGTTTGAAGTTCTCTAACGCTATAGGTACAGCAATAAGGAATAGCGCAGTAGGCAGTACAGTTGAAGAGGAATGGACATCTCTAATTGAAATCTTCCCGTATCTCCCGGCCTTTTCCAAGTATACCTCCTCCTCTTGTGATTCTTGAACAGGGTATTCGCTATTACTAGTTGAAACTTGTTACAGAACTCAATAAGTCGTTCTCCTCTTTCATTCCTTGTCCCAAGCCCATATTCTCCTGTAGCCTTTTCTTCTACTCCTTCCCCTACAACTGCATTCCAGTCGCCCATGACTATTAGATTTTCGTCCCCCTTTACATACTGCATTACCCTTTCAATATCCTCATACCCTTTCTCTATCTGTTCATCATCAGCTTGCGACGTCGGCATGTATACCTGAACTATCGTTGTCGGTGTTGGTCTGCTGTCGATTCTGATTAGAACAACCCGGTCACTTAACTGTTCACAGTAACACACCCTCTGCCCTACCTTCCTATTCATAACGAATCCTACACCTGTTATACCATTTTCTGCTGCTGTTGATATTACCCGATACTCATCTGACCAGAAATCCTTGTCTTCCTTCCACTTCATTTCACTGACCCCTACTATATCTAGATTGAGCCTTTGAATTTCCCTTTTCAGATTTTCTAGTTTCCCTATCACGTTCAAGCTTCTGACATTCCACGCCCCGACTCGTAGAACGTTATCCTTTCGTTGATTATTCAATCTTTTTCTCATGGGAACCTCCCCCTCGGCAGTTCCCTCCCGGAGATCCGAATGGGGGACCATTCCGGAATCTTTTGCCAATGGAGAGCTCATCATGACACTTCTTCAATTACAGGCCACATTTCCTGTGGATACACGTTACGTGTCTTTAATGCAGTGGTTTCCATTGCCTTCTGCATCCTCATGTCGTTGATGATTGCTGATTCTTCCGCCTTTAGGGGCAATTTCTCACCCCTAGGACAAGAGAGTGCCCTGAACCTCTATCTTCTCCTCCGCCCTCTTTGACAAGGCCGTTGGCAGAATGAGGCGGACTTCTTATGCCGGAAGTCTTCGGCCGCCAATGCTGATTATTTATCAAAATTTAGGCAGTGGCGGGGATCGAACCCGGGACCGAAGACGTTTTGATTATGAATCAAAGACGCTACCCCTAGACCAATATATTTTCAAATTTTACAAGTACAGAACTATCGTCTTTTTTCGCGTCCTCACGGTGCTGCTTCGATATCCTCTGCAGAAATTGTTTGTTCTGCAGGCAATTTATTTATGCATTGTAACACTTGTTCAGGGTTAGCAAGCTGCAAAAGTAATTCGATTTGTTATGCTAGAGGCGAGGTTTTTTCTCGTGAGCAATGTGTCGCGCCAGTGATTTTATTCCGAGACATTCGACTGGGTTGCCATGACGACGCGATTTGCATTGCTGTTCTCGCACACGCAGAAAAAAGAATACCAAATTCACAGCGACGTAGTTCAGTCGTGACCGGGCACGGTGACGATACTTACGGCGACGGAGTGAGGCGGTTCAATGGGCAACACAATGAAATAGTATTCGGGAGGAAGACGGTTCCAATCCGCTTCGGGGCATCAAGATGTAGATTTTCCGAAACTCCCCTAAGTTACTCCAGGCAATTGCCGAGATCCTTCCCTAATCCGGACTTGTGCTCCGTCTTTAATGACTTGGTTGTCGACGGGACGTTAAATATAATCTTATTTTTGATACATACTGATTTGCAGAAGAATTGAATACATTCGAAAGGCGAAACGACAGCTCTTGTTCGTGCTGAGCAGCGCACACTCGGAGCCGGGTACCTAGAGTCTCTCCTACGAACCGTCAGGTGAATTTTCTCTGCTCTTTCGGCAAATGTTTGTAATTTAATGTTTGGGATTGTTGACAGAGGTCCTCCAAATAAAAACTGCTCATTCTGTGTTTCATGTGCCGACCAGTTACAATACAATTGGTTGATTTATTTCTCACTAAAAAGATTTTATGTGGGATTTTACAAGCATATTACATAGTGCGACTCCTGGTCAGCCCAGTGCGATATTCGTTTTAACGTTATGGCAGAAAATCCTAAGAAATTTTTGTCTTATGTCAAAGTGGTAGGTGGATCAAAAGAAAATGTCCAGACACTCTGTGACCAAAATGGTACAGAGGATGACAGACTCTGTTTCACAGAGGAAGACTGCACTGTAATTCCTTCCCTAGATTGTCGCAAAGATGGCAAAATGGTAGATACCGAAATAGATGACAGAGGGATAGAAAAACAATTAAAATCGCTCAAAAGAGGAAAGGGCGCTGGACCTGATGGGATACCAGTTCGATTTTACGCACAGTACGCGAAGCTTGCCCCCCTTCTTGCAGCGGTGTTCCGTAGGTCTCTAGAAGAGCGTAGCGTTCCAAAGGATTGGAAAAGGGCACAGGTCATCCCCGTTTTCAAGAAGGGACGTCGAACAGATGTGCAGAACTATAGACCTATATCTCTAACGTCGATCAGTTGGAACACGTATTATGTTCGAGTATAATGACTTTTCTGGAGACTAGAACTCTACTCTGTAGGAATCAGCATGGGTTTCGAAAAAGACGATCGTGTGAAACCCAGCTCGCGCTATTCGTCCACGAGACTCAGATGGCCGTAGACACGGGTTCCCACGTAAATGCAGTGTTTCTTGATTTCCGCAAGGCGTTTTATACAGTTCCCCACAGTCGTTTAATGAACAAAATAAGGGAATATGGACTATCAGACCAACTGTGTGATTGAATTGAAGAGTTCCTAGATAACAGAATGCAGCATGTCATTCTCAATGGAGAGAAGTGATTTCAGGTGTGCCACAGGGGAGTGTCTTAGGACCGTTGCTATTCACAATATTTATAAATGACCTTGTGGATAACATCGGAAGTTCACTGAGGCTTTTTGCGGATGATGCTGTAGTATATCAACAGGTTGTAACAATGGAAAATTTTACTGAAATGCTGGAGGATCTGCAACGAATTGACGTATAGTGCAGGGAATGGCAACTGAATCTCAATGTAGACAACTGTAATGTGCTGCGAATACATAGAAAGAAAGATCCTTTATCATGTAGCTTCAATATAGCAGGTCGGCGATTGGATGCAGTTAATTCCATAAATTATCTGCGAGTAGGCATTAGGAGTGATTTAAAATGGAATGACCATATAAAGTTAATCGTCGGTAAAGCAGGTGCCAGACTGGGATTCATTGGAAGAGTCCTAAGGAAAAGCAGTCCGAAAACAAAGGAACTAGGTTACAGTACACTTGTTCACCCACTGCGTGAATACTGCTCACCGGTGTGAGATCCGTACCAGATAGGGTTGATAGAAGAGATAGAGAAGATCGAACGTAGAGCAGCGCTCTTCGTTACAGGACGATTTAGTAATCGCGTAAGTGTTACGGAGATGACAGATAAACTCCAGTGGAAGACTCTGCAAGACAGACGCTCAGTAGCTCGATAGAGGCTTTTGTTAAAGTTTCGAGAACGTACCTTCACCGAGGAGTCAAGCAGTATATTGCTCCCTCCTACGTATATCTCGCGAAGAGACCATGAAGATAAAATCAGAGAGATCGGAGACCACACAGAGGCATACCGACAATCTTTCGTTCCACGAACGGTACGAGACTGGACTAGAAGTGAGAACCGATAGAGGTACTCAAGGTACCCTCCGCCACACACCGTCAGGTGGCTTGACGAGTATAGATGTAGTCACTAAAACGCGAAAAACAGAAAATCCAATAGAAATTGAGTAGCGCTGCTGCAGGACGGTAGCCGACAAACAGCGCGGCACGGACTGGCATATGAGACTGCGCAAATCAGGAAAGGAAAGAGGTGGAGAGCAACTTTTTATCGATCTTTCGGTGTGTCGTCTTGACATCGGCTGCATAAGAGGCTAATAGAGAGCATGCCTCGAATCCACAGTCCGGGATAGTAGAACTTTCAAGACTCTTTCGCAGAACGGAATTTCATTTATCATATCACAAACACTATAATATTAACTATGTTTTGCGATTAATGGAACTGCCAGCTTCTGTGTCGTCCACCACTTGTCGTGTTTCGCGCTCGACTTGCCCCTTCCCGTCTCGTGAGCCTGCCAGCGCTACACTGCCTGCTACACAAACGCTGCTGCAATACAAGTGAGTTACTGTTAGTGTTTTACTGTCACTGTTATCAAATCACATTACACGGCTGTGAGACCATTCTATGGAATGACCAGACGCACTAAATTCTTTTTCAAGTCTTAGCTTTCTTAGTTCGCTGACGAGATCCAGAAGACTGCGGAAAAGAACCCTCACTACTGCCGTCTTTCTTGATTCTGCGAAAGCCATCTATAAATTACTAAAAAAGCCGTCCACATTGGCCTAACACAGCTGCAAAATTTCCACTGCTGCCGGAAACGAATTACTGTACGATACTCCACATTGTGAGAGGCCTGTGATATTTTCTTTTGACTCCTTTAGCAGCTACTAAGGAGCTGTGGAGCAAGAATTAAAGTGTGTACCAGGATTGCAGACATGTACGTGCAACAACCACTAAAAATCACACAACTATTATTTTCGAGGTAATAACGAATGTAAATTGAAGGTGGAGGTTGAGAAAGGGAAGGAACTGTTGATGTCAACTGCATCGGGACTTTATGCGGAATCAGCGGCGACGAGTGAAAATGTGTGCCGGACCGGGAATCGAACCTGGGATCTCCTGCTTGCAAGACAGCAAATCGAGCAACTTCATTCATGGTGCAGACGTGGGCTCGTCCAAACACGACACTTCCCATCTGTCATTCTGTCTCGTTTCCACATGGATCTATCTTACTTTGGTGCCATGACCTTTAGTAGCAGGGAAGCATCACATGACAGCTCGGCAACAGATCGACAGCTTTCCAGGGCGACGAATGTGTGCTCTCCTAAGGTGTCGATTAATATTTTATCTGGTGATCTTACCTCATGTTCTGCCCATTATCCACTGTACTGTCACGTTGATGGTCAGTGCTAGGTCTGACGACAAGAAAGTCACGAGACACGTTCAGCTACTCCATCCGCCATTGTGATAGCTCTCCCTCTCCCTCCCCTCTCCCTCTCCCTCTCTGTCTCGCCCAGTACAGCAGCTAATGCATTGCTCATATATGGTATGCGATCATTTCGGCTTTATGAATGGTAAAGGCGCCATACAGGCAGTTATAACGCGATTGATAATTGAAGCAAGACAAGAAAAATCGAGACACGACCATAGGATTTGTCGGCTTGAAAAAAGCGTTCGACAAAGTAAAATGGTGCAAGATGTTCAAAATCCTGAGAAAAATACGAGTAAAGTATAGGCAAAGAGGGATAAAATACAGTATGTACAAGAACCACGAGGGAACAATAAGACTGGAAGACTAAGAACGAAGTGCTCGGGTTAAAAACAGTGTACGACAGCGATGTAGTCTTTCGTTCCTACAGTTCAATATATACATCGAAGTAGCAATGCTGGAAATAAAAGAAGGGATTAAAATTCGAGGCGGAAGAACATCAACGATAAGATCTGATGACATTGCTATCTCCAGTGAAAGTGAACAGTTACAGGAACTGTTGAATGGAAGAACGGCCTAATGAGCAGATAATATGGACTGAGAATAAATCGAAGAAAGACGAATGTAATGGGAGGTCGCAGAAATTAGACTAGCGAGAAACTTAACATTAGAGGTGGTGATCACGAAGTAGATAAAGTTAAGGAATTCTGCCAACTAGACAGGGTTACAACCATGACGGACGGAGGAAGGCGGATATAAAAAGCAGACGAGCCCTGGCTGAAATAGCATTCCTGGTCAAGGGAAAACTTCTAGTATACAACATTAATTTGAGGAAGAAATTTCCGAGAATGTACGTTTGGAGCCCAGCGTTGTATGGTAATGCGACAGTGGACTGTGGGAAAACTAGAACAAAAGAGAATCGAAACATTTGAGCCGTGGTACTTCAGAACAATATTGAAAATTAGATGGACTGATCAGTAAGGAGTGAGGAGGATCTCCGCAGAGTCGCCGAGGAAAGAATAAATGGGAAACGCTAACGAGAAGAAGGTAGAGGATGATAGGACATCTGTTAAGACATCAGAGAATAACAACAAAACAAAACCAAATTAACGTTGACGGTTTCAACGGTTTAGACGTTGGCGGAACGTTAAATTAAACAGAAAAAGTTATCCGGTTCTTTCCCATGCCTATCGTCTTCTCTCGTTTTACCCCACAACGCGCTGACAGCGCGACTCTCCTACAAAATATTATTATGCTTACACGTGCAGGTAGCGGTGCTCATATGTTGGCATTATTAACGACATAGTAACGTCGCTGCGTTTAATGTTCACGAAGAAAGAAACAAAATATTGCTGTGGACGAGAGTACGGCGCTAGAAAAACAAGTAGCGTCTGGTAGGCCGCAAAACGGTCCAGAAGAGCGGCGACATTCCAGCTCGGAGTGCGACCTCCACACCTGCCGTCTGTCGGCGGCTTACGGACGCTCCGTTCCTCTGCGCTCCACCAAATGAATGGACTGCTCGCTCGGAGGAGCTATCGTAATTACACAGTGAGAGGCCGGTATCGCCAGCTGGTCCTCATTATGAGGTGTGTCACGTAGAAATGCGGCGGCCGTCTGAGGCCAGAGGCGCAAACACATGAAATGTGAGACGTTACGCTGTACCTCGGTGGAATAATGTACATTGCTAATAACTTTCTGCTGAGATTTGGACACGATTACCAAGCAAATGACATCAGATTAAAGACAGAGCAAGAAGCGGTTAATCTATTATTATCAAGTAACAAAAAACAACACCAGCTAGGGGCGAAACCGTTTTTGCATGTAACATGCAGCAATTCATTCACAGCGGCAATATTTTTAACCAAGGTCGCAAATGGTGGTTCGAAACGGTACCGAAAAAAAGATTATATGAAGGGAACTGGTCTGAAGTTACTGTACGTCTTTCCTATCTCATGCTAATATTGGCTCGTCAGCACGCCTCCTGCATCCGAAAACCCCTGTAATCTTATGTATTCTATGTATGTCTACCGTTACAGCGTCTCTTCTACTTCCTAATCCCACCCATTACGTGTACATTCAGCTCCAAGCTGACTATTTCAAAACGCATAAACATGGCGTGTTTATGATAAAAATTTTCAATACGTTATTTCTTCTCGCAGACCTTCTGGTGTCTATTCGATTCGTACTTTATATGTCCGCTTCTTACGATGTGAAAACAAATTTCTCGCTGTCACAGCATCACTCACCCATGGGGAAATAACTTTATTTGATTCTGTCATAATGTAACTGTGTTCAACCGTTCTATCTCACTGTTAATAGTTCTAAATCCAAACGTACATGACGGTCGCAAATTTTGAGCGGAGTTCACGTCCAACTTGGTCACCTTTCGTCTTCCGCTACTCATGACAGTGTAGAGATTACGATAAAGCACGACGATTACTGCGTCGTTGCGAGTAAATGGTTCAAATGGCTCTAAGCACTATGGGACTTAACATCTGAGGTCATCAGTCCCCTAGAACTTAGAACTACACTACTGGCCATGAAAATTGCTACAGCACGAAGAAATGCAGATGATAAACGGGTATTCATTGGACAAATGTAGTAGAACTGACATGTGATTAGATTTTCACACAGTTTGGATGCATAGAGTCTGAGAAATCAGTACCCAGAACAACCACCTCTGCCCGTAATAACGGCCTTGATGCGCCTGGCCACTGAGTCAAACAGCGCTTGGATGCCGTTACAGGTACAGCTGCCCATGCAGCTTCAACACGATACCATAGTTCATCAAGAGTAGTGACTGGCGTATTGTGACGAGCCAGTTGCTCAGCCACCATTGACCATACGTTTTCAATTGGTGAGAGATCTGGAGAATGTGCTGGCCAGGGCAGCAGTCGAACATTTTCTGTATCCAGATAGGCCCGTACAGGACCTGCAACATGCGGTCGTGCGTTACCCTGCTGAAGTATAGGGCTTCGCAAGGATCGAATGAAGGGTAGAGGCACGGGTCGTAACACATCTGAAATGTAATGTCCACTGTTCAAAGTACCGTCAATGCCAACAAGAGATGACCGAGACGTGTAACTAGTGGCACCCCATACCATCACGCCGAGTGATACGCCAGTACGGCGATGACGAATACACGCTTCCAATGTGCGTTCACCGCGATGTCGCCAAACACTGATCCGACCACTATGATGCTGTAAACAGAACCTGGATTCATCCGAAAAAATGACGTGGACCCAGGTTCGTCGTTGAGTACACCATCGTAGGCGCTCCTGTCTGCGATGCAGCGTCAAGGGTAACCGCAGCCATGGTCTTCGAGCTGATAGTCCGTGCCGCTGTAAACGTCGTCGAACTGTTCGTGCAGATGGTTGTTGTCTTGCAAACGTCCCCAAATGTTGACTCAGGGATCGAGACGTGGCTGCACGATCCGTTACAGCCATGCGGATAAGATGCCTGTCATCTCGACTGCTAGCGATACGGGGCCGTTGGGATCCAGCACGGCGTTGCGTGTTACCCTCGTGAACGCACCGATTCCATATTCTGCTAACAGTCATTGGATCTCGAACAACGCGAGCAGCAATGTCGCGATAGGATAAACCGCAATGGCGATAGGCTACAATCCGACCTTTATCAAAGTCGGAAAGTGATGGTACCCATTTCTCCTCCTTACACGAGCCATCACAACAATGTTTCAATAGGCAACGCCGGTCAACTGCTGTTTGTGTATCAGAAATCGGTTGGAAACTTCCTCATGTCAGCGCGTTGTAGGTACCGGCACCGGCGCCATCCTTGTGTGAATGCTCTGAAAAGCTAATCGTTTGCATGTCACAGCATCTTCTTCCTGTCCGGTAAATTTCGCGTCTGTAGCACGTCATCTTCGTGGTGTGGCAATTTTATTGGCCAGTAGTGTACTTAAACCTAACTAACATAAGGACATCAAACACATCCATGCCCGAGGCAGGATTCGAACCTGCGCCGGTAGGAGTAGCGCGGTTCCGGCCTGAAACATCTAGAACCGCTCGGTCACAGCGTTGCGGGTAAACAGTGCAGCTGTTAAGGTTATCTGCAAGCGTCGGAGACTCTGAATACTTACGTCCACAGTCCCTAATCGTGCCTTCTTACCATCAGACAAAATGGTAGAGGGAGGGAAGCGAGAGAGGGAGTTGCTTAAAAATGAGATATCAATAAGGAACGTGAAAGCCTGCACTGTGAGACGTATTTCAAGTTCCGTATGTCTCTGCAGTTCTGACAGTATATTTTGTTGCAACGGTTCTCGATAGGAAGTTAGGGAAATACGATGGGACCTAATTATCTTCCGTTGTGCGGGAACGTTTCGCGTCCCCCAGAGCGGCTGTCCCGGCGCGCTGGCAGCGCGGTCATTCTGTGAGAGCCGTGGAATGCCGCGTCGTGCTCTTAGCGCCATTCGGCCTCAGCTCGTGCGGAGCGAATTTCCGCGGACGTGAGCGGTCGCAGTGGAGCGCGGACACCGTTGCTGTCGCAGGCGCAGACTGCAGGTCTGCACCACTTCTCAGGAGGGAGCGCTGCAGCTGCACTCAGCACGCAGCTCGTCACGCCATAAATACAGTATAAACATCGAAAATAAATGAAAATACGAAGGACAGTAGAGCAAGCGTATTCGCCACGTAAGGTAGAATTCGTACTATTCTCGCTACTGCACAGTCACAAATAAGCGTTACATCTAACTGCTTATCCCGGCGGAGGTTCGAGTCCTCCCTCGGGCATGGGTGTGTGTGTGTTTGTCCTTAGGATAATTTAGGTTAAGTAGTGTGTATGCTTAGGGACTGATGACCTTAGCAGTTAAGTCCCATAAGATTTCACACACATTTTTTTTTTTTTCTAACTGCTTGGTAACGTAACAGTGGATCTGGTACGCACCACTGTCATGTTTATTTCAGCTGTTACTGAGACACGTTGTTCCTATCTTTTTTATTTTTATCTGATCATGGCTATACAGGGTGGCCCATTGATAATGACCGGGCCAAATATCTCACGAAATAAGCATCAAACGAAAAAACTACAAAGAACGAAAGTCATCTGGCTTGAAGGGGGAAACCAGATGGCGTTATGGTTGGCCCGCTAGATGGCGTTGTCATAGGTCAAAAGGATATCAACTGCGTTTTTTTTTAAATAGGAACCCCCATTTTTATTACATATTCGTGTAGTACGAAAAGAAATATGAATGTTTTAGTTGTACCACTTTTTTCGCTTTGTGATAGATGGCCCTGTAATAGTCACGTGGTATCATGCAACATTCCGCCAGTGCGGATGGTATTTGCTTCATGATACATTACCCGCGTTAAAATGGACCGTTTACCAATTGCGGAAAAGGTCGATATCGTGTTGATGTATGGCTGTATGGTCAAAATGCCCTACGGGCGTGTGCTATGTACGCTGCTCGGTGTCCTGGACGACATCATCCATGTCTCCGGACCTTTCGCCCGATACTTACGTTATTTAAGGAAACAAGTATTCAGCCACATGTGAAACGTCAACCACGACTTGCAACAAATGATGATGCCCAAGTAGGTGTTTTAACTACTGTCGCGGCTAATGCACACATAGCATATTTCAAGGCAGGTGGATTGGTCGTCGAAGCACCATACCATGGCCCGCACGTTCACCGGATCTGACGTCCCCGGATTTCTTTCTGGGGGGAAACCGATGTTCTGTCGTACGTAAATTCAGCATCAACCACTGCATGCCCATTCGAAGAACGCCTTTCCTCTACAAATAATACAATTATAGATGGCGGGGAAATGTTTGTGTCGTCTATAGCCACTGCTCTTTGCGTTTTCATATTTCCCGAAAGTGTTTTATCTTTCGGATACTAGTATGTTTACTGCACTTAATTCGACTGCTTATAAAATGATGTATCTCTAATAAGTGAAATCCCTTCCATAGGTACCTTGTCGCTGGAGTTGCAATTAACCCTCGAACACTAATTTGGGGGGGGGGGGGGGAGGAGGGGGCGGCGGGTGTTACATTGTTACTAAACCATCGTAAATTTTAGTGATCCACATGTTATTCAAAGAAAGTAATAATTTAATAATTTACAGTTTCTGCACTAGATAATCACAATTATAATGTCTCCAACGGTATGTCACACACACGAAATGAGAAAATGTCCTAATTTACATCCCTTGAGCGACAGAACCAGATCGGCGGTAATTTAGAATCGGTGCCAACTGCAAACATAAGTTTTGCGAGGTTTTTAGTAATCTAGGGTTAATGACAAAAATTACGTAGAAATGTTCTTACTCTAGTCCTTCAGTTAGTTGTTGTTTCTTCCACTATGAAGCACAAACTGTGGAAACTGAAGCGCTGCTTTTGCCAAATAATTAACATATTTCTTTTTGACTTAAACTACAGATGAAGTGAAGTTGTATCTTCCTTTATTTTCTCCAGTTACCTCACGATTATGTAGCCCCGTACAAACTAATGGTAAAGTGGTGAAAACTTTATGTAACCGTACATTTGGGGAGCATAGTAACTCATGATGGTCGAAGTAGAGAGGATATAAAATGTAGACTGGCAATAGCGGGGAAAGCGTTTCTGAAGAAGAGAAATTTGTTAACATGGAGTATAGATTTAAGTGTCAGGAAGTCGTTTCTGAAAGTATTTGTATGGAGTGTAGCCATGCATGGAAGTGAAACATGGACGATAAATAGTTTATACAAGAAGAGAATAGAAGCTTTCGAAATGTGGTGCTACACAAGAATGCTGAAGATTAGATGGGTAGATCACATAACTGATGAGGATGTATTGAATAGATTTGGGGAGAAGAGGAGTTTGTGGCACAACTTGACAAGAAGAAGGGATCGGTTGGTAGGACATGTTCTGAGGCATCAAGGGATCACCAATTTAGTACTGGAGGGCAGCGTGGAGGGTAAAAATCGCAGAGAGAGACCAAGAGATGAATACATTAAGTAGAATCAGAAGGATGTAGGCTGCAGTAGGTACTGGAAGATGAAGAGGCTTGCACAGGATAGAGTAGCACGGAGAGCTGCATCAAACCAGTCTCAGGACTGAAGACCACAAACGACAACAAAAACATTTGCATGTACGAAGATACCTTCATATAGCTTTCTGTGGATTGTTTGTTTAATACAGTTAGGGGAAGTTGTTTATAGTTAAGCCACATATAAACTTCGAGGTTAAGGATACAGGGAAGCAAAAACTATAGCGGTCGTCACGAAAATAGGCACCTCAAAGTCATCTCACCGTCCTTTTCCAGTTATTATAATTTCAGATGATAGTAAAAACTCCGATTAAAGTGTTAGACATCTCAATTTTAGTCTAGTATATGATGCAGCAGTTACCAAAATAGATTCTTCCCAGGTGATGTGAAAGAAGTAGAAACTAACGTTATAAGGAATTTTGAAGGAACATATCTTTTTACTCCAACCAATGGAAAAACAAAGTATTTCGAGATGAGAAAAAAGAAATACCGTAAGAGGTGCGAAACCGTTCCGCCTGTGTAACGAAAAATGTCGTCGCTGGTGAAACTGCGTTCTGCTGCAACCTGTAGCGAGAAAGTTGTTAAAAAGAAAACTATGCAATTAATTTTGGTAGTATCTGAGACATCATTACCGCATCGTGTTACGTATAGACGCATTTTATTTTCAGGAGGCTCCGTGAGCGGCAGCGTGCGAGTATTTGTACGCCGTCGCCAAGATTCTTTGCTCCGACCGCTCGCTTTAGTACGACTAAGAGTATTCCCTACATCTTGAAAAATTTTTATTTGCAGCTATTACTGATCCTTCGACACTGCGCCCATCACCCAAATCGCCGATATACGCTGTACAAAAGTAAACGTAGGCACTTTCAGGCCAATATTTACGTTGAAGTAGAACAAAATATATTTTTGCGTGTGGCTTTGTGAAACCCAAGTTTTGTCGAAGTATACAAGACTATTGTCCTCAGTACGCAGTAAGTGCATTTTTCACAAAAATTCGTTGTTGGTGTTGCAATGTGTCTGCATTACATTAAAAAAATTCGTCCACCATTATACTTTCTGAGCCAAAACCCACGTGAGGGGAGAGGACAGAGAACGGAGGTGTTTGAACCAGAATAATTAATTTTTTCACGGAGATCACCCTGTACTTTTCTAGCTGTCAGACACTCTCCCCTGTCGTAGTAACCAAGTACAGATCTGGGCACTAATTTTTTGTCAAAATCATCAAAGTCCGTAATTTCTGTTTTCATTTATAACCATTTCATGTAAAATCTTAATACGTGGTCATGTCTAGAGATTATGCCGATTTACTGCACTATTAGTGTGGAATACAGTCGCTTCGGAAACAAAAAAATGGTTCTGAGCATTATGGGACTTAACTTCTGAGGTCATCAGTCCCCTAGATCTTAGAACTACTTAAACCTAACTAACCTAAGGACATCACACACATCCATGCCCGAGGCAGGATTCGAACCTGTGCCGTAGCGGCCGCGCAGTTCCAGACTGTAGCACCTAGAACCGCTCGGCCACCCGGCCGGCAATTTGGAAACAGCTCAAGGATTTATTGTCATTTTATGAACTTGCGGAATGTTGATATTATTTCTGACTTGTTCACTGTTGGCCAGTCCAGTAATGAAAAAAAAGTTCGGTATGTTCGATACGACAATTGTAGATTGCTTTCGTATATCTCATCGTCCTTCTCGCAGACCGACCGTGTTAGCATTACATTTAGGCCCTTGCTCCTGTATATCGCTCACTACCAAACACACGTCAATGCACCTTTCCACGGAAGACTGAAATCACACGTGAACACACCATACCGCACGCAAACACCGAAAATTCAGCTGGCGCTGACGTACTGCACTTTAACAGCGTGCATGCGGCAACAAAACTATGAAGCGGTTTGCTCCGGCGGACTGCAAGGAGCGGGTATGACCTTGATGTGTATAATTTCGCGACGGCCACTGTAATAACGAATCGCTGAACAAGTTTGTCTTTTGGCAGACTACATTATTATTAACAACGTACTTACCTACATCTCAAATCAAAACACTTAGAGAAGGAAAAGGAACAATTTTGGAACTTACACGCCTTTTGTATATAGGGTGATAATTATTGAACTGTATGAAATAAAATCGCCATAACTTCTGAACGGTTTGCGTTAGGCCGTCCAAACTGCACGCGCCTTGTTGTTGTGGGCTATTCGCAAGTGAAAATGTCACGCTGCAGCGTGCCTGAGATACAGCGCTTGTGAAGGCCTACTATGCGACCAATAACAGCCCAACTGCGGCACAAAGGAAATTTGTGACTGAGTTCAAGTTGAAGACAACCTGTCCAGGTGTGGTAACATTCAAGAATTTGATTCGTAATTTTGAGAGAACGGATAGTGTTCCTGATGACGGTGTTGGCAATGTCAGTCGTCCAACAAGGGTGAAAACGCCTGGAAACATCGAGAAGACACGCGCTGTATTTCAGATCAGGACCAGGAAATCGATCAGACGAGCTGCACAACAGGTGAGAATAATCCGGGAGATACTGCGACAAATTGTTTTTGAAGACGTGCTTCTCTTCCTATACAAAATTCAAACCCATCAGCTATTAAGCACCAGGACCGTGGAACAGCGGTTGTTTCGCCTACACTATTGTCCACAGAATTGACAAACAGGACTTTGATGTGAATATGGTTTGGTTTAGCAACGAAGCCCATTTTCATTTGGATGGATTCCTCAATAAGCAAAATTGGCGCATTTGGGGGACTGAGAATCCGCATTTCGCAATCGAGAAGTCTTTTCACTCTCGTCGGGTGACTGCGTGGTGTGTAATGTCCAGTCACGGAATAATCGGTGCTATATTCCTTGATGGCACGGTGACTACCGACCGGTACGTGAAGGTTTTGGAAGATGATTTCATTCCCGTTATCCTAACTGACCTCGATTTTTACAAGATGTTGTTCAAACAACACGGAGCTCCACCCCATCGAAGCAGGAGAGCGTTTGATGTCCTGGAGGTGCACTTTGGGGACCGCATTCTGGCTCTGGAGTACCCAGAGGCCACTGGCATGGACCTCGACTGCCCGCCACATTCCCCGGATTCTGAACACATGCGACTTCTTTGTGTGGAGCTATATTAAGGAAAATGTGTACAGAAATAACTCCAAAACCATTGTTGAGCTGAAAACCGCCATTCTGGAGGTCACCGACAGCTTCGATGTTCCGACACTTCAGTGGGTCATGCATAATTTCGCTAATCGTCTGCGCCACATCATCGCCAATGATGACAGGCATATGGAACATGTGATAACCTCAATCCGAATAGCTGTAGTGACGTTTACGTGCTGAATAAAGTGTGTACAAGCCGTAGTCTGTAACTACGAGGGTGAGTCAAATGAAAACCTTTAATTTGTAATAACAAATCGAAATTTCGCGCCGTTATCCTGCAAGTTGGTAAGCGTGCTACAAACAGCGTGCAGAATGGCCTGTAGGTGGCAGCATAGTGCAGATGCACACATACTGTCGCAGTATCAGTATAAAGATGGCCGCCCCACTTGCGACTTGCACCAGGGAAGAACAGCATTCTGTTATTCGGTTTTTGCGTAGTGAAGGTGTGAAACCTATTGAAATTCACCGACGAATGAAGGTTCAGTACGGTGATGCATGTGTGTCACAGCAGCAAGTCTACGAATGGAGTAGGAAGTTCGCAAATGGTGTGACTTCAGTGGAAGATGCTCCTCGTCCAGGTCAGACACAACGAGTTGTGACCCCACAGAACATTGCAGCAGTTGAAACCATAGTGAAGGAAAACCGCCGAGTGACACTGAATGACATTGCAGCATGTTTACAGATTAGTCATGAGTCAGCACACCACATTGTGCATGATGTGCTCCAGTTTCACAAAGTGTCTGCAAGATGGGTGCCACAGCAGCTGTCTCCTGAAATGAGAGAACGGCGTGTTGATGCTTGTGAAGAACTTCTTCGGCGCTTTGAACGAGAAGGTGATGGCTTCCTTGCAAGAATCGTTACTGGCGACGAAACCTGGGTTCACTTCCGCCAACCGGAAACGAAGAGAGCGAGCAAGAAGTGGTGCCATTCCTCATCACCAAAACCAAAGAAGTTTCGAACAGAACCATCAGCAGGGAAAGTTATGCTGACTCTCTTTTGGGACGAAAAAGGCGTCATTTTGGAGCATTACATGCCTAGAGGAACCACTGTCACCAGTGCATGATACACAGATCTCCTAAAAAATCATCCGCGGCCTGCAATGAAATCAAAGCGACGTGGATTGCTGTCAGCAGGTGTCCTTTTGCAACATGACAATGCAAGGCCCCACACTGTCCATACAACAGTTGCAACAATCACAGACCTCAATTTTGAGTGTCTTCCTCATCCACCATAGTCACGAGTACTTTTTTTTTAAAAAATTCTTTATTTCATAAACAATACTAATTATACAATGTTAACCCACCTCCTTAGATGATTAGTGGGTCATAAAATGATACATAGATTAGATTAGAATGTAGCTTTTACAATTATGTTAGTGAGCTACAGTTTAACTACTACAATGTGTTAGTTTCAGTTTTCTACGACAATGGGCAATTTGATCTGACTACTTGTTACTTAACTAATCTACTATGACTATTACCTGCAGCGTCACAGGTGTGCCAGTTGTATATAAACCTACTTAGGATAGCCAGGCTCAACGAGCTAAACCCGAGGAGCATACCCCTGGCACTGGGCTGGCCAAGATAAGTAATTGCTGCAGTTTCCTGAATTAATGTCCTAATCCAAGTCCTACAAAACTAACTTAACCTACGTCGTATCTGGTGCGTGTCTTGATCGGTGGTGTTGACCCCCCCCCCCCCCCCCTAGTCCCGTACGTGGCGGATTCCAACTATGATGGAAGTCGGCCAGCCCACGCACAGGCGGTATGGAATGGGATCTGGTCTCAATCAGTTTGATCTACAAGTTGATACCTAATCTAGGTCCCTCAGGTATTCTGCTAACACTTTTCGTGGTACCCCATCTGCCAATGCATTCAAAGTGTGAAAAGTGTCTTCTTGTCTGAGTAGGTGGTATGTGTCGTTATTTGGAAGTCTGTCTCGGAGTGTTGTCGCGACATCATTGAAGAGAGGGCACTCGTAAACCACATGGTTGGCAGTACCCTCTGCCGCGCCACATTCACACGCGGGGGTTGCCCTCTTCCCAAACCGACATAAATATGTCGGATAGGGTCCATGGCCAATGAGGAAGTGAATGAGTCCTCATGTAGGTTTAAAGTATTTCATGCCCCCACACTCTTTTACAGGGTTATTACAAATGATTGAAGCGATTTCACAACTCTACAATAACTTTATTATTTGAGATATTTTCACAATGCTTTGCACACGCATACAAAACTCAAAAAGTTTTTTTAGGCATTCACAAATGTTCGATATGTGCCCCTTTAGTGATTCGGCAGACATCAAGCCGATAATCTAGTTCCTCCCACACTCGGGGCAGCATGTCCCCATCAATGAGTTCGAAAGCATCGTTGATGCGAGCTCGCAGTTCTGGCACATTTCTTGGTAGAGGAGGTTTAAACACTGAATCTTTCACATAACCCCACAGAAAGAAATTGCATGGGGTTAAGTCGGGAGAGCGCGGAGGCCATGACACGAATTGCTGATCATGATCTCCACCACGACCGATCCATCGGTTTTCTAATCTCCTGTTTAAGAAATGCCGAACATCATGATGGAAGTGCGGTGGAGCACCATCCTGTGGTACGTTTAGCTCCCTGCTTGCTTTATTCGTCGACTTCCGTGGGCTACGCGTTAAACTTGCCCGCACGCGTTCAACCGTTTCTTCGCTCACTGCAGGCCGACCCATTGATTTCCCCTTACAGAGGCATCCAGAAGCTTTAAACTGCGCATACCATCGCCGAATGGAGTTAGCAGTTGGTGGATCTTTGTTGAACTTCGTCCTGAAGTGTCGTTGCACTGTTATGACTGACTGATGTGAGTGCATTTCAAGCACGACATACGCTTTCTCGGCTCCTGTCGCCATTTTGTCTCACTGCGCTCTCGAGGGCTCTGGCGGCAGAAACCTGAAGTGCGGCTTCAGCCGAACAAAACTTTATGAGTTTTTCTACGTATCTGTAGTGTGTCGTGACCATATGTCAATGAATGGAGCTACAGTGAATTTATGAAATCGCTTCAATCATTTGTAATAGCCCTGTGCATCTGGTAAAAACTGGAAGGTCCTTCTCCCAGTTTCTTCTTCCTCCCAAGCCCTCTGCCAAAGTCCCTCCACTCTGTTTCTTATTTCTGTTTCTGTTCAAGGTCACCAGACCTTGCCCCAAGTGATTTCCATATGTTTGGATCACTCAAAGACGCAATGCGAGGAAAGAAGTTCCGTTCTGTTGAAGAGGTACGCCACGTGGTGCATGAGTGGTTGCGTGGACAACCAAAAGAATTTTTTTTTTCTACAGGAATTTATGCACTTTGTAAGCGCTGGAAGACCTTTCATTGCCGGCCACGGTGGCCGAGCGGTTCTAGGCGCTTCAGTCCGGAACCGCGCTGCTGCTACGGTCGCAGCCTCGAATCCTGCTTTGGGCATGGATGTGTGTGATGGCCTTAGGTTAGTTAGGTTTAAGTAGTTCTACGTTCTAGGGGACTGATGACCTCAGATGTTAAGTCCCATAGTGCTCAGAGCCATTTGAATCATTTGGACTTCGCATTGAGCTTGGGGGAGATTATATTGAAAAACGATACAGCTTTGTACCACTTCTGCACAATAAATAATATTTAAAAAAATTTATGATTTTCATTTGACTCACCGTCGTAATTCACGTTTTTTTTTTCATATAGTTCAGTAACTGTCACTCTGTAGGTCCGTTAGAGCGCGCGGAACGGGTGCAAACAAACGGTGAGTGCGACTGGTCGGTTCTTGCATCTATTTGAGAGGTAGTGATGAATCGCTGGAAGGCTAATGGTGCATTAGTAAAGCAACGATATGAGTAGCAGACAAATAGGGGGAGGCCCTGAGATACGTGGAGCGGAACGCAAAGCGAGCAGCAAGTGAGTCGCGGAGCGGCGAGAGTAACGAGCGCGCCCGGCCGTAAGTCAGTGAGGGCTGGTCACGAGCGCCGCTGCACGCCGGGCGGGCCACAGCGCCGCCGAGGACGAGCCGGCCCTCTCCACGAGAGTAAACAGCTCGCCTCTGCCTCTCCTCTTGAGTGCGAGCGTTTCGCCGCGTCACAGTCCGAGTCCCGAGACGCGGTACCGTACCGTTCGCACAGGCAATCCAAATGGCTGTTACGGCACACGTATTGGTTTACAGGTGCTTTCTCTCGTCTTTTCTTCCTCGATTCAGTAACAGTGTGTCTATTTTTGTGACTAAATGCCGATAATTTCATGTGGTTGTATTGTAACCGGGGACCTAGAAACGACGGAGAGGCTCCGTCCCTGCCGGGGCCGCAGTGGTCCACAACCCCACGACGACTACCGCAGTCCACTTCACCCCTCCACCGCCCCACCCCGAACCCACGGTTATTGTGCGGTTCGGCCCCTGGTGGACCCCCCCCCCCCCCCCCCCAGGTAACGTTTCACACCAGACGAGTGTAACCCTTATGATTGCGTGGTAGAGTAATGGTATTGTACGAGTACGTGGAGAACTTGTTTGCACAGCAATCGCCGACATAGTGTAACTGAAGCGGAATAAGGGGAACCAGCCCGCATTCACCGAGGCATATGGAAACCGCCTAAAAACCATCCACAGTCAGGCCGATTCACCGGACCTCGACACAAATCAGTCGGGCGGATTCGTGCCGGGGACCAGGCGCTCCTTCCCGCCCGGAAAGCCGTGCGTTAGACCGCACGGCCAAATGGTTCAAATGGCTCTGAGCACAAAGGGACTGAACTTCTGAGGTCATCAGTCCCCTAGAACTTAGAACTACTTAAACCCAACTAACCTAAGGACATCACACACATCCACGCCCGAGGCAGGATTCGAACCTGCGACCGTAGCAGTCGCGCGGTTCCAGACTGAAGCGCCTACAACCGCTCGGCCACTCTGGCCGGCCCGCACGGCCAACCGGGCGGTATTTCATGTGGTTACTTGGCGAACATTTATATTACACAAGCTATGGGCGTTAGGTTAGCTCCTGTAAGCAACTTTTTTAAACTTTTTCGTATATTTCTCTTTAACTATCCAGCATTATGGTTCTGTTTTATGTGAAAATAAGCTATGTGAGATTTGAATTCACTAGGATTAGAGGGAAGCATGCTCCTCAGTTCAAAATCAGAAAATTCAGAAAACCACTAACACAACTTCCGTGTGATGCATTCTTTCATTACCTCGTGTAGGTAGGTTATTTATTTCAATTTTTCTTAACTGGCAGTCCTCTTATTTCACAGTTCACATTAACCAAGAGACGTAAAGGGTCAACAGCCTGAACACGGATAAAAGGACTGCAAAATGAACTGAGTCATTCCGTTTTGTGACCCAACCCGGACGACCCCAGAAGTCCACATCAGTCGTAGAAACTACGTTGTCTCCGGTTGGCCTACAGCAAATTATACGGTATATAAGAAATACAAGTGCAGATATTTCTATTGGTGAATGAGAACGGTGTACTGAAGAATATTATATCAGTATTTACTCATTCACAGACCACTAATTATAGCCATTACAAGTAGTATGTTTTTAGGTTGGTTAGTATCTCCAAGTACATGTAGCAAGTCATTAATGCTTGTTTTCTCCTGGACACCAGGTCAGGTGGTGAAATGCGGACGCGTGGACGCAAAACGGATAAACTGTACTGACAAGCACAGTCCACTTACTGGTGCAGTTCGGCCGTGCAGAAACTAAGCTCGTAACATTTGCGATGTGGTTGTGGGAAGACTATTCGACAACCAACACACTGATGTACATATAACAAAAGAAGCACATACAAAAATATCTGCACTTATACCCGTTTTATGGTTGTGGTCTTCAGTCCATAGACTGATTTGATTCAGCTCTCCATGCTACTCTATCCTGTGCAAGCTGCTTCATCTCCCAGTACCTACTGTAACCTACATCCTTCTGAATCTGATTAGTGTATTCATCTCTCGGTCTCCCTCTACGATTATTACCCTCCATGCTGCCCGCCAATACTAAACTGGTGATCCCTTGATGCCTCGGAACATGTCCTACCAACCGATCCCTTCTTCTAGTCAAGTTGTGCCACAAACTTCTCTTCTCCCCAATTGTATTCAATACCTCCTCATTAGTTATGTGAACTACCCACCTAATCTTCATCATTCTTCTGTAGCACCACATTTCGAAAGCTTCTATTATCTTCTGGTCTAAACTGTTTGTAGTCCACGTTTCACTTCCATACATGGCTACACTCCATACAAATACTTTTAGAAACGACTTCCTAACACATAAATCTACACTCGATGTTAACAAATTTCTCTTCTTCAGAAACACTTTTCTTGCCATTGCCAGTCTACATCTTATATCCTCTCTACTTCGACCATCATCAATTATTTTGCTCCCCAAATAGCAAAACTCATCTACTATTTTAAGCGTCTCATTTCCTAATCTAATTCCCTCAGCATCACCCGACTTAATTCGACTACATTCCATTATCCTCGTTTTGCTTTTGTTGATGTTCATCTTATATCCTCGTTTCAAGACACTGTCCATTCTGTTCAGCTGCTCTTCCAGGTCCTGTATATTTGCCCAGTGTCACTCATATAAAATAAATGGAAATAAACTGCCATAAGTTAAGCGAAAGATAATGGTTCTGTCAACAATGCAGGAAACTACAAAAATTTGACGGAAGATCGTCGGAGGTTCATTAGCAAAACGAAAATCACCTAGTTAGCGAAACATAATATTTGTGTGATTAATTCATAAAATACCTCATGTAGGTGGGTTGCTTGTAGAGCCGTGCTAACGTGGGTATATGGCAAAGAGTAGCTCAAGCCTCATGATACTCAGCCATTGTAAGATAACTGCCTCGGAAACGAGGACGCTGAAGAAGCATTTTGTAGCGGCACTTTATCAAAGGGGGGGGGGGGGGACATGCCACGTAATAAAACTATCTATATGTTGCCTACGCCAAATCCCAAATACTTCTGTGTAATTTCGTCTCATATGAAAGCCTTTATGATAATAGTCTGTTGGGTGGGAATGTTAAGCTTGGTACTCTCCCCTCGATACAGTTGAGCAGCCAACAGGATTCATATTTTCCCTTTCACATCCATAATCATCCTTCCGCTTTACCTGTTGCATCCCTCTTATACATGCGATCTGTCAAATTTTCTTCTACCCTTTGGATACTAATGAAGTTCATCTGTTTTCTCATCTTCCCGTTCCTTCTGATAGAAACAGCTGGCCTCATCATCACTCTTGCTGCAGCTAGAACTATGTTTTACTCCGTAGGTATCACGTTTTATAGTTTTTGTATTTATCGTAGAATATTTTATCAGTCTTCTTTCCAATGCCTGACTACGGAAGGTTTTTTTTCTCTCCATTCCTCGATCTATCGGAAAATGGAAACCACACTGAAAATCAAAACGTTTTATTTGGAACTTTTAGCTACATCTCCCAGCTACTTCTCTACACAGTTGCCACTACGACTTAAACAGTTATATGTGTGGTGTCACCGCCAGACACCACACTTGCTAGGTGGTAGCTTTTAAATCGGCCGCGATCCGCTAGTATACGTCGGACCCGCGTGTCGCCACTATCAGTGATTGCAGACCGAGCGCCGCCAAACGGCAGGTCTAGAGAGACGTACTAGCACTCGCCCCAGCTGTACAGCCGAAGTTGCTAGGAAAGGTTCACTGAGAATTACGCTCTCATTTGCCGAGACGATAGTTAGCCTAACCTTCAGCTAAGTCAATTGCTACGACCTAGCAAAGCGCCATTTATCCTTTGCTATGTATCTAATGAAGCATGTACAGTAACAAGACCAATGTTCACCAGTTGTGGATTAAAGTTAAGTATTCCAGAAGCTACGTACTTTTCTTTATAGCATTCATTAAGTATCCTGTTTCAGTCCTCACGCCATCCTGCGTGAGCTTATAGCGTGCATTTCGGCTTCCTCAAACAATACGGTGTTGGCACTTCTGCCGACACTTCAATATGTGGGACCAACTTTCCAACACCCACATCGCAGAAAGCTGCCACCTGCGATTTCCACCAATTCCCCCAGTTTTCTAAGCTAAATTGCTGTCAGACAGTAGTCCACATGAACAGACATGAAAATCAGATGTAGCCATATCCGGTCTGTATGATGGATAATCAGCCGGCGTTTGTGGCCGAGCGGTTCTAGGTGCTTCAGTCCGGAACCACGCGACTGCTATGGTTCGAATTCTGCCTGGGGCATGGATGTGTGTGTTGTCCTTATGTTAGTTAGGTTTAAGTAGTTCTAAGTTGTAGGCGACTGATGACCTCAGATGTTAAGTCCCATAGTGCTCAGAGCCATTTAAACCATTTGCTCCTCGTGCTCTCGAGACTAATACGCGTCATAAGGTGTGGCGTCAGTATTGCAGGGTAGCTGGGAGGGAATCGAGCAAGACAATGGTCGGCGTTTCGTTCCGCATCGAGGGCCGCGGTCCCACGCGCCGTGTTCCCACCGGCTGCGGCCACGACGTCCCGCTAGGGCCTCGCGCGGCCGACCAGTGGGCGTGGGCGCCAGACGAGAGCGAAAGCTGCAGCCCCAGGTGAGCCGCCGGCCCCTAGTCCACTGGCCGCCTGCGGCTAACCTAGAATACGCTTCAAGAGATGCTGCAAGGAGGCGGACGATACGCGCTCCTAAAAAGACGTAACTTCCAGCACTCTAGCTGTTTCTACAAGTAGCTACGATATCTACACTACTGGGCATTAAAATTGCTACACACGCGAAATTTAACCGATAGGAAGAAGATGCTGTGATATGCAAATGATTAGCTTTTCAGAGCATTCACACAAGGTTGGCGGCGGTGGCGACACCTACAACGTGCTGACATTAGGAAAGTTCCCAACCGATTTCTCTACACAAACGGCAGTTGACCGGCGTTGCCTGGTGAAACATTGTTGTGATGCCTCATGTAAAGAGGAGAAATGCGTACCATCACGTTTCCGGCTTTGATAAAGGTCGGATTGTAGCCTATAGTGACTGCGGTTTATCGTATCGCGACATTCCTGCTCTCGTTAGTCGAGATCCAATGACTGTTACCAGAATACAGAATCGGTGGGCTCAGGAGGTTAATACGGAATGCCGTGCTGGATCCCAACGGCCTCGTTATCACTAGCAGTCGAGATGACAGGCATCTTATCCGCATGGCTGTAACGGATCGTGCAGCCACGTCTCGATCCCTGAGTCAACAGATGGGGACGTTTGCAAGACAACAACCATCTGCACGAACAGTTCGACGACGTTTGCAGCTGCATGGACTATCAGCTCGGAGACAATGGCTGCGGTTACCCCTGACGCTGCATCACAGATAGGAGCGCCTGCGATGGTGTACTCAAAGATGAACCTGGGTGCACGAATGACAAAACGTCATTTTTCGGATGAATCCAGGTTCTGTTTACAGCATCATGATGGTCGCATCCGTGTTTGGCGACATCGCGGTGAACGCCCATTGGAAGCGTGTATTCGTCATCGCCATACTGGCGTATAACCCAAGGTGATGGTATGGGGTGCCATTGGTTACACGTCTCGGTCACCTCTTGTTCGCATTGACGGCACTTTGAACAGTGGACGTTACATTTCAGATGTATTACGAGCGTGGCTCTATCCTTAATCCGATCCCTGTGAAACCCTACATTTCAGCAGGATAATGCACGACCGCATGTTGCAGGTCCTGTACGGGCCTTTCTGGATACAGAAAATGTTCTACTGCTGCCCTGGCCAGCACTTTCTCCAGATATCTCACCAATTGAAAACGTCTGGTCAATGGTGGCCGAGCAACTGGCTCGTCGCAATACGCGTCACTACTCTTGATGAACTGTGGTATCGTGTTGAAGCTGCATGGACAGCTGTACCTGTACACGCCATCCAAGCTCTGACTCAATGCCCAGGCGTATCAAGGCCGTTATTATGGCCAGAGGCGGTTATTCTGGGTACTGATTTCTCAGGATCTATGCACCCAAATTGCGTGAAAATGCAATCACATGTCAGTTCCAGTATAATATATTTGTCCAATGAATACTCGTTTATCATCTGCATTTCTTCTTGGTGTAGCAATTTTAATGGCCAGTAGTGTAAGCGAAACTTCTTCAGCCTGATTCTTCCTGCAATCAGTTCCGACGAAGTCCACTTTTAGATCCATTCATTTTCTGCCAAGGACTAGATAGTATTGCTGAAGTTCGGTACTAGAAAGTCTGCAAATACCTTAACGGCTTCCATACCCTCTTCAACTGATCTATCGTTCATCAACCAAAAACATTTATTTCCTCTGGGAATACGTACATTAAAGACTAACAAATCGTCAGGTGGATTGTACTGTTGCTTCAATAATTGGTATTTGAAATACATCTCATTTTTTATGAGCATGTCAGTTCTCCTCATGAAGGATTTCTATGTTTTTCACGTGCAAACCAGACCTCTTCCCAGTCATTTCTTCATCTAATTTTTGTAGAAGACTTAGTTAGAATTCATCAGTTATGTGCAGGGCGATTCAGCTGGCCTTACAAGAGGGTTCTATGCAACCCACAATGCCTGCAAATACCATGCAAATGATTTTCATGTTCTCTCTCATTACGTGCAAACTATTCTACAGATGCACATGACCTATTAATAGGAAATTTAATGCAGTTAAATTTTGTACTCGGATACGTTTCCGCTAGAGACTGTAGTTTTCGAATTACTCAAGAAAAAGGTACAAAAGTGACCTTCAAAAGCATTTTTCTTGAATGACTAGAAAACTGTGGCCCCCTGACGAAAACGTATCCTAGTACAAAATTTAACTACAAAAAATTCCCTATAAATAGTCCGCCTGTTTAGCTTGGTGGTTAAGTGCTTGCCCCCCATCCAGCGGGCCCGGGTTCGATTCCCGGCCGGCTTGGGGATTTTCTCCGCTTGTGGCTTGGGTGTTGTGTTGTTCTCATCATCGTTTCATCCTCATCAACGGCACACAAGTCGCCTAATGTGGCGTCGACTAAAATAAGACTTGCACTGGGCGGCCGAACTTCCCCGGATGGGGTCTCCCGGCCAACAATGCTATACACTCATTTCCATTTTTCCTATAAAATAGCTACTGTTCATTTTCTCCATACGACCTATATAGTCTGTGCGTAGTGAGCGAGAGGATATGAAAATCTTGCATGTGGTTTTTTAAGGTACTGCGAGTTGCACAAAATCTTTCAACAGATGCAAGCGAATCACCCTACATATTACTCAGTGGCTAACCTGAGGCACGGTCAAGTTGCAGGTTGCCTGTCTAAGAGCTTCTATGGGCAACAAAAATTGATTTTCAGTATTCATTCAGTTAGTCACTGAATTTAAAAATATTAAATGCTGTCGCCTACTCATTAAGAGCTATGGTAATGGTTTAACACAATAAGTCAAGAATGACAGAAACTGTATAAATATCTTGAAGCAGCATAACTCATGGCGCGCAAATTACCTACACTTTATTCATCCAGTATTTGAGAATGAGAGCACTTAGAGGCTTCCAACAAATTTTACGCATACTTTCAGACCTTTACCAAGTTTTTTCTCGCTGAAACTCTCCGACCCGCCCCCCCCCCCCCTACAAAATGATGAAAGGGAAAAAAGATTATCGCTTACTACATTTTCGGTGTTCGTGCAGTAAAACTGTAGCATGATTTATTGCTTCTTTACCACTAACTCTAGTGTCAACGCTTTTGTACACATTGTCCACTTATACGATTAAATTTACCTGCAAAATTATATCGCTCTTCGACATGTTTTATACATGGGAATTAGGTTCTTTAAAGAACTGGGGTTGGGGGTTATTGGTTATTCCTAATCAACTTGCACACTTTGCTTCCCAGAAATCGCTACTCATTATCTTTATTGAAAATGAAATCACATTTTTTTTTACAGTTAGGTGGTGAATTACCACCCACTGCTTTGATTCCAATTTCGTAAGTAAAGTTTACTGCTGGGCCAACAACTCGTCCATAGTAAGAAATCGATTACAAAATTTATATCTGTTTATGAAGAGCTCCAAAGATTTCTGACAAAATCATTTTCACATTGATTATGGTCTTCTCGCGTGGCTATATTAAAATACGCGAGTGGCATCCCAAAGAAGTGATACATTATTTCAGGACAGAACCTCGCTAAAAGTCAGTTTCAGCCTCAAGATACAGAACCTACGACCTGCGTGCTGTTTTCTGCGCTGGGGACATCATCTTTAAGACAGCAGGTTAGTGAACTATAACAGAACCTTCGTATTCCACATAGAGCAGTGGAAACAACTAGGCGCCTCACGTGTACTGCATGCACAGAACAAATGTGCTCAGTGACACGTCATGCAGAGGAGGTAAAGGAGGATGATCGTTATTGACACCAACAATCAATTCATTCTTCCTTTCTTGCCCTAAGGACACTATGAGTGGGTAGTTAAAGGCGAAATTTAAGCTCACTGAAAATTTATAGCCATATTGGCTGTTACTAAAAACTAACTATTGTCAAATGTTTCGTCGACGTGGTCGTAGTGACTGAGCACGTATCAGCTGGATATGGGTTAGGAAGGAAAAGGACGTACCCTGTTTAAGGAATTATTCCTGTATTCGTTGGAGACGATTTAGGAAAACTTAAAGCACGGCGCTGAGTAGGAATTTGAACCCAACTACTTCGAAATATGAATACAATACATTATTCTGTCCAGTGTACCACCGCGTTAGGTAAAGTAGCGTGCATACAAACAATTAACGTATCTAGCACGTGCAACTAAAGACGTAAATAGAATCTGGAACTGTGCGACAGCATGTAATATTTATCACACTGATTCATTTATAAATTAAATTGTAAATATCTCTGATTTGAATAAAAAACAAACTATAGGACTATAATTTGTCTTTTGCCAAAATCGTCCTTGCCTCTGCAAGTAAGTGTACCTTATTTATGGCTACAATTCGTCGACGACTTTGAGGGCATCAGTAACCAGCAATACAAATAGCTTAGCACGAACAGTTTAGTATTTGACGGTCCCGTCGATTAAGCTCTTTGAATGCTGAAACAGGTTTCATCCGAAAAGAGATGCGAGTTTTTGTTTTACGGCGCGCCCCTCTTAAGCTGAGCTAATTAATCTGGAAAGCAACAGAACGCTAGGCAGCTGGGACGGAGCACGGGGCGCGGGTCGTGTTGACTTACCCGTGTCCCGCGGACAGTCGTAAACAAGTCGCTAACGCGCGCCATTACCTCGACTGGCCTGATGGCCTGGCTTTATCAGCCGACACATCTGCACGGCCGGCCCGGGCTTTATGTCTTCATTATAAACCTGCTCGCCACCATGATTTAGAATTGGAGACGGGACTCTTTCGGAGTCCACCATCCTCAAGCGGGCTCAGTGACGCACCGCGCGACACTGCACTGCCGCTCGGAGTGGCCGCGTGGTTTGAGGCGCCCTGTCACGGATTGCGCGGCCCCTCCCGCCGGAGGTTCGAGTCCTCCCTGGGCATTGGTGTGAGTTGTTCTTAGCATAAGTTAGTTTAAGTAGTGTGTAAGTCTAGGGGGGGGGGGGGGTTGTTTTGGGGGAAGAGACCAAACTGCGAGGTCATCGGTCTCACCGGATTAGGGAAGGACGGGGAAAGAAGTCAGCCGTGCCCTTTCAAAGGAACCATCCCGGCATTTGCCTGGAGTGATTTAGGGAAATCACGGAAAACTTAAATCAGGATGGCCGGACGCGGGATTGAACCGTCGTTCTCCCGAATGCGAGTCCAGTGTGCTAACCTCTGCGCCACCTCACTCGGTGTAAGTCTAGGGACCCATGACCTCAGCAGTTTCGTCCCTTAGGAATTCACACACATTCGACACTGCACTGCTCTGAAAGACGAAGCATAGCTATATTCTGAAGGAAGTTCGATGAATCCTAATAGCAAATGATTTCTTCTGTCGGCCTGTCGGTCAGTACGTGGGAGGAAGGAAATAAAGATTAACTTCTGTTGATCCGGCCGTTGTGGCCGAGCGGTTCTAAGCGCTTCAGTCCGGCGCTGCTGCTGCGATCGCAGGTTCGAATCCTGCCTCGGGCATGGATGTGTGTGATGTTGGTTGGTTGGTTTGGGGTAGACCAGACAGCGTGGTCATCGGTCTCATCGGATTAGGGAAGGATGGGGATGGAAGTCGGCCGTGCCCTTTCAGAGGAACCATCCCGGTATTTGCCTGGAGTGATTTAGGGAAATCACGGAAAACCTAAATCAGGATGGCCGGACGCGGGATTGAACCGTCGTCCTTCCGAATACGAGTCCAGTGTCTAACCACTGCGCCACCTCGCTCGGTGTGTGTGATGTCCTTAGGTTAGTTAGGTTTAAGTAGTTCTAAGTCTAGGAGACTGATGACTTCAGATGTTAAGTCCCATAATGCTTCGAGTCATTTGAACTATTTGAACTTCTATCGACGATGCAGCCTTTTAAAGACGGATCACAAATTATGTTGTTAATGAGTTCGGCTCTGTTCTCCTCGATCGAATTACTAACGCATCTACATAAACAAATGTAGTAAAACCTCGTAAAAGTAAAAATCTAAATTAGAAGATAGAATTTTGAGCTCTCATCCTACAGAATACAATTCCAGTGCCTTAACCGTCGCCGGCCGGGGTGGCCAAGCGGCTCTAGGCACTACAGTCTGCACCCGCGCGACCGCTACAGTCGCAGGTTCGAATCTTGCCTCGGGCATGGATGTGTGTGCTGTCCTTAGGTTGGTTAGGTTTAAGTAGCTCTAATTTATAGGGGACTGATGACCTTAGAAGTTAAGTCCCATAGTGCTCAGAGCCATCTGAACCATTTGAACCTTAACCATCTCACTAGTCGAATGGAAGTTACAGACTAACGTAAAATAAAAAATAAACATCCTGAAGCTTCGTTCACATATGACCAACATCCTCTATACATACACGGTATGGCTGCCCAAACATTCACCGACTACCAGCCACACCCCCCACCTCCTCCGTTTCACGCTTGGGTCGTTAACTCGGACATCGAGAAACAAGACTCAGCAGGTCTAACAACTTCCTTATATTTCTCCATAGTCCAGTTTTTATAGCTTCGACAGGACGGTTTCTTGATACGAAATGTGTATCACTGATGGGTGGTTTTGTAATTGCAGCCGGCCTTGCAGTTCCCTGCTTATGGAGCTCCCTTTGTGTAGTTTTGGTGTTGACAGATTTCGCGAGTTTGACATTCAGTTCTGCAGACGCTTTTGTAGTTGTCGTCTCCTTATTTTTCGTCACAATGAGAGCCCGCCACGATCAATCAACACTCACTTTTGTCCGCGTTGTGACTTAGCGTATAATGATTCTCAGCTTTCCTTGTGTGTTGTATAAATCGTCCATATGGAGCCTCTTAAAACACTAAAAACTTCTGCTGCCCTGATTACGGAATCTCCCACCATACGAGCACTAACAATCTGTCCACGTTCGAAGTAACTTAGCTCCGAGATAGCACACTCACAACTACACAGAACGTTGTTCTGACGACGACTGACACTTGGAAAGTATTGAGGACATTGAACAGGGGCCGTTAGTGATAAAACACAGCAGCACAATCTACAGTCTTGATTAAAATCTGCATTTATGTTCTAACATGCGTTTCTTTATTTTTGTTCATCCCCTCCACATATATTTAGTAGGAAACGACGCAAGGTGTGAGAGGAATAAACTAAGAGAAACTAGCATTTTAGCTTTATACTCTTCCAGTACTATCGGCGAGGGACACAATTAAATTTCGCACTAACAAAAACACATTTTCCCCCTGTTGCTCTTGGTTATTAAGTGTCGAATCGCATTTAAATGTCCAATGCGTCACTCTGCACTCAGCGCAAAATGTGGAAAAAGTGTGCAAAACTACCGTATACTGTATTACACATGTTCCTTAAACGAATGTAGCAAACCAGTGGTGTGTTCAGTATTTGTGAGAATTAAAACTGTGCGCCGATCCAAGCCTCGATCGCAGACACTTTGCTTTGCGGACAATACTCTCGTCGAGTGTGTCTTGTGTATGCGCCTCGGAAACCGTGTCGACGATCCAACTTAACATTATTTCCTCTCCATACCAAATTCACTCTTTCCTCCGACCAACATGTGAGATTATTATCCTCGGATGAAGGCTATATCTTAAACAATTGCGAATTTCACAATAACTTCTGAAGTAATATGTGATGTTTCTTCCAGAACACAGAAATTCACTTTACCTGCATCATAGGCTAAATACATTTCTCTCTCTCAGAGGAAGAGGATCTCTCAGTTCCTCCAATTACAGTTTAATTGTGGAATGCAGTGGCCAGCTAACGCCATTAGCGAACAGAATATCGACTTTTCGTCGTAACAACACTGCTCACAGAAAACGCCAAGTTTAACAGTTCGTACCCTCGGTATGACTGCCCGGTGACGTGTTACAGAGTAGTCGGCTGCACTTGACTACGTTTTTGAATCGTATCTCTAAAAAAGGGCAAATATCGAATTGTTTCCTTCGAGAACAAAACAATTGATACTTTCCCAGACACCTTCGTAACGGAGCTGTTACCCGGTCATTAACGACACCAATATCGACGAAACCTGAAAGTGCAGGAAAGGAAGAAGAGCTGTTAAGTATTGCAAGACTTTACGGTGCAGACCCAGAATGCTTGTCGGCCAGGTGGTCACACTCGCTTCCCACAATGAGACCGTGGCCCCTTGCCTTTCAGTACCCGTTACTTGCGCTGTAGAGTCGTTCTTTTCACTCCAAAACAAGAACATAGGACGTACTTTAACTTCGTATAGCTGCACTTTCAAATGAGCACAGCTAAAGTGATCATTTCCTTTCGTGTTTATTACGATCCATGTAGAAAATAGCAGTTATTTGTGATAACTACACTCTTCGCGTAATTTCGCTTTCTTTGACTTTGCTGTCGACATGCCTTCAAAACCGTTAACACAAAGCGCAAACAGCGTGGCATAGCCTCGTCAGCGAACGTAAAGAACGCGTAAAATGTGCTGCCTGCGTCTTAGTGAAAAGGGTACCAAAGGTAACAGAAAGGATGACAGAGCAGTTTTCTACTCAGTTGAGGATAACTAGGAGTTGGAACCTCACAAATAATTATAGTTCAGGGAAAGAAGAAGATGTTCAAAATTAAGTCAAGTTCGAAAAGAAGTAGTACTTAAAAAGAACAGATGATAAAATAAATCTACGGAAGACCTTTACTGGTACTGAAAAAATGTTATTTGCAAGCAAAGACTAAAATATAGATGATGTAAGGTATAAATTGCTTAGCGGTAAAAGGATGAACGTAAGACAGAAACAAGAAGCACAGCATCAAACCAGTCAAAAGATATAACTTGAAAACGCAACAAAACAAAAAAGAAGGAAATATTACCGTGATTCCATTATCTCAAATTGTATTACAAATTTGTTTTCAGGTCATTGTATCATTAACGTTTTTACACATAGGCTTTGGTTACAAGTGTGACGATACAGAGAGATTTTGCAACTGTTTAATGAGTGTTAAAAGTCTAGCTTTGTTACGAGTTAACTTCGCTCACTAATTAGTGGCGAATGATTTAGGTTTATGGTCTTACACACGTTCAGGAAAAGATAGAAGAGTTGATGGAAGACGACTCTTGAGGTTTAAGCTGAAAAAACATAATGACTACTTGGACATCAGACGAAACGCCTGTCCTTAAATATGAATATGCCAATACATAACTAAGAAATTTTCCAACAGCCCGGCGACGTAAGACGCCCCACTTAGTTGGCGTAGTCAGTGTGTCTTTAAAACGAAGTAATGTGTAACAGGGAACGCTATGATCACAGGTTAATCAGCTTTCTGCATTTAGAAAAAAATGAGAAGAATGGAGTCACCTGCGTCTGGTATTGTTGCCGTTTTGAAGCACAACTACCGTACCCGATTGACATTTCTTCTGGATTTGGTCAATCAGCAATGGCTAGTACTCTTAAAATGAATATCATAACGTGCATGAGAACAACTAAATACAAAGTATATACGGGTCCCGTACAGCCTCACAGTGACCGACACACAGAAATCAGTAAATCTTCGATACTTTAAAGAACCGCACTCGCATATACAGGATGTTTCAGAGGTGATGGTCAATATTCAAGGATATGACAGGAATAATCATTCGAAACAAAAAAAGTCAAGCAAACATGGGGTCTAAAACGCATACCTTAAGAATTAAGAGCAATTCTTGATCTTCGATACTGTGAAACATATCTCTTCCAGTGCACGTTGTTCGCTTTCCATATTTTGGGAAGTGGTAGTATGGACTAAAACAAGTAAAAAAAGTCCAGTAAACATGTGCCGTAAAACGCATAACTTAAGAGCTATGAGCGGTTGTTCATATTCGCTATTTTGAAACACAACTTTTCTAATGAACAAGTGCTCATAACTTTTAAGGTATGCATTTTCGAGCACATGTTTATCGGACATTTTTTCTTGTTTTGGTCCATACTACCACTTCCATAAATATGGAAAGCAAAGAGCTTGCAGTAGAAGGGATTTGTTTCACAGTATCAAAGATCAAGAATTGCTCATAAGTCTTAAGGTATGCGTTTTAGACCCCATGTTTACTTGACTTCTTTGTTTCGAATGATCATTCCTGTTATGTCCCCGAATATTGACCACCACTTCTGAAACACCCTGAATAAAAAGTTTCACATTTGTGATAACTTTACAGATAAGCTGATGTGTTAAATATTTGACGTTAAACTTGTAATCGAGAAAAAGTTTGAAGTTATGTTTAAAGTTTGTTGGAATCAGCTAAGCGCTCTCCTTATCAAACACTGGATGAATGCAGTCTGGATAATTTGCACTCATTTTAAGCAAAAGCTAGTGTTACACGCATCTCAATGTTTATGACGTCATATATTCTAAACTATGTCTAGTACAATGAAATAATTTTGTAGGTACATTCAGTGCTATATGTGGATGCTATGTGTAAAATATGGTGCGAAAACAGTTAGCAGTAAAAAAACAAATAAATTAAAACGTCATGTCTGATGGGGCAGTTTTACTGCATGATCAGCGAAAATGAAATAAGGGATAAACTTTATTCCTTGCATCATTTTGTGAGGCAGTCAGCGAGAAAAAATTTCGTAAGGTTTTGAGAAAACGTACCAAGTTTGTGGCGAGTCACCAAGTAGTCTCATTTTCAAAATTGAAGACATATGTTTATTGCCATACGCGTTTCGCTTCTTTTGTTTGTGAAGCATCTTCAGTGACCTGTAATATATGTTTCTTTTTATACATAGAATAAACGTATTAGGTGTTAGTTACAGTATGTTACTATGTTACATTTTTTCGTGTGTTTTTCTCTTGTTTTTTTTCCCCTAGGTTAGAATCAACTTTCGTGATGTGAAATTATCGTTCGGTGTGGTCCTGGAGATGTGTTCATTAGTCTCCATGCTTCAGTTGGCCAATTTCCGGTGTTCTTTCACCCACATTTGATTCAACACATCGCATGCATCACATTTTGTGTTCAGCATGTGCGTGCTTTCGGTGTGTAGCGTTGCCAACTGTCGCTGAGTGCTTATCTTTCGTCTTTTGTTCCTGTTGTGTGTGTAGTTTGATATTTTCATATGTTGTGTGTGTGTGTACGTGTGTGTGTGTGTGTGTGTGTGTGTGTGTCTGTGTGTGTGTGTGTGTGTATGTGTGTGCGTGCGTGGGACAGAGAGAGAGAAAGGGGAGGAGAGGAAGATTCATTAATTATTTATGGTTCAAATGGCTCTGAGCACTATGGGACTTAACTGCTGAGGTCATCATCAGTCCCCTAGAACTTAGAACTACTTAAACCTAACTAACCTAATGACATCACTCACACCCATGCCCAAGGCAGGATTCAAACCTGTGACCGTAGCGGTTGCGCGGTTCCAGACTGTAGCGCCTAGAACCGCTCGGTCACTCCGGCTGGCTTAATTATTTATTCTGGTTATGTTTTGGATCACTGTTTGTTACTGTTTCGGTGGCTGACATGAGCAGAGAGTCATTGCTTGTATGGATTTGGTCATTGAGTACCTTCTTTTTCATTGCAATGGCTCTTTGTATGTGAAAGTTTTCCTCCAATGTCAGGAGCTCTTTGCTGTGATTATTCACTCTAACATCTGTCCTGTTCCATATTTCATGGTTCGTGTCTATGTTTTATTAGGTGTCAGGTGAAGGTACTATGGCTGTTATCATATTTCCAACTTCTTATGTATTCCTTATGTCTGGGTTTGAAATTCCTATCCATCATCTCCAGCTATACTGATTTACATTCTTGGTACTCTAACTAGTATATGCCTGCACCTCAGTGTTTGTCTGATTTGTCTGTTGTTCGTAAACGTGACTGACGTGTGTTTCTTGTTCTATAACCAATGTGCAGTAACTGTTCCTTTAGTATATTTGCTATCCTGTGTGTTGCTTTGTGTTTGTATGTTAAAGTGTACCCTTTTTTCTGTTAGTCATGTATGAGTGTTACTGTTTTGTGTTTCCGTGTGTGCTGTAGCGTCTCTGGGGTTCCTTGGTGTTTGTGTTCTCTGCTTGTTTTCTTTAGTTGTATTTTAATTTTTGGTTGAGTGTTTGTACTCTAAGGGTGTTGTAACGGTTGTTTGTGGCTATGAGTTGTATTGTTTGTAAATTTTTTTCATAGTTTTCTTTGCTGAGATGGGTGTTATTTAGTCCGTTTAACATGTGTGGTATGGCTGCTAATTTTTCATTTTGCAGATGGTTGGACAAAGCATGTATAATTGTGTCGTGGCTGTTGGATTTCTGAAGATGTCAAATGTGTGTTTATTGTTGCCTCCTTTTGTTGTTACATCCAATAAATTTATTTGCTTTTGTGTTTCTTTTTCCATGGTAAATTCAATATTTTTGTGTATATTGTTTATGGCTGTATGAAGTTTAAAATTTTCTCTGTTGGTTCATCAACCATACTGATTATGTCATCCACACATCTGTATCAGTAAACAGTTTTGTATCCTTTCTTTGCGATGAATGTATCAAAGATTGTGTTCTCTATGCAGTTGATGAATATGTTTGCCAATGATCCTGATGTTGGGGATCCTGTTAGAAACCCATTTCCTTGTAAGTAAAATTCCTTTTCAAATTGGAAGTAGTTTGGGATGTGATTGCTTTGAGGGCTTTAGTTATGTCATTCATATTGTCTGCAGATAGTTTGCTGTATGTCTGTAAGTTTTGTTCAGTTGGGTGTTAACACATGTTTTCCATGTCGAAAGAGATGAGTGATGCTGTTTGTGGGGTTTGCAAATCTATTATATGTGTTATGAGTCCATTTGTGTTTTTCACTGTTCTGCTGTCCTTCATTTCATAATGTTGCATTATGATTTTGTTCATGTGTTTTGCCACATGGTACGATGGTACGTTCATGAAATTAATAACAGGCCTCAACGAAATAATGGGTTTGCTGATTTTGGGTGGCTTCTGAGTGTTGGTGCCTTTGAGTTGTTCTGTGTGCTGTGTTGTTTTCGTTTATCTGTGAGTGCGTGTCTTAAGTCTTTGAGGTTGCTTTTTATGTATGTCTGGGAACATGCTGTTGGATCCGATTTCAGTTTTTGATATTGTTAGAGGAGATGAAATCTTTAGTTCTTTCTAAATATCATTATCTATTGGTCAGTACTGTGCTGTTCCCTTTATCGGCTCTTGCGGCTGTGATGTTAGCCTGTAGTTGTTCCTTTTATTTCTCAGTAGTGTTATTTTCAATCTCATGTTTCCTGTTTTGCTCTTCCGTTGACATGGTAATTATATTGTTTATTTCTTTCTTCACAAATTCTCGTGTTAGCCTATTATTTATAGTGTGATTTTCTTGTATCTCCTCCTCTGTCAGGATGCTTTCTGTTTCTAGAATCAGATTTTCTGTGTAGTGGTTATATATTTTTGTACCGATGTTGTGTTTAAGCCCTTTCTCTAAGAGCTGTGCTTCTTTCTCTATTAATTATGTATTTGTGAGATTTATTAGTTTTGGGTAAAATTTGTGGTGGTGGGTGTGTTGTGCTTTATGATGCTTTTATTTCTGGTTATTTTTGTTATTGCCGCGTGGGATTAGCCGAGCGGTCTCGGGCGCTGCAGTCATGGACTGTGCGGCTGGTCCCGGCGGAGGTTCGAGTCCTCCCTCGGGCATGGGTGTGTGTGTTTGTTCTTAGTATAATTTAGGTTAAGTAGTGCGTAAGCTTAGGGACTGATGAGGTTAGCAGTTAAGTCCCATAAGATTTCACACATCTTTGTTATTTACTGTTTCGATTTTTCGTTGTGTTTGTTCTGTGTACACAGCAGTGTTCTTGCTGCGATGTGTTCAGCTTTTTGTGTTCTGTTGATCGTCACTGTTGCGTTGTTAATAAATGCTGATAATTCAAGATGTAAATCATATAACATTCTATTAAGTATGAATTTCTCGGTATAAAGCGATCTGATTTCATTTTTAACCAAGTATTTTCTACAAATGATTTCGTTCTTTGTGCTACCGAAGAGTCGCTTCTGACCTTTACATTGATATTAGAATTATATTATTTATTTTGCAGGTCTTATTGAATCTAAGGTGCCGAATGGACTTGTGGGGGCTGTGATGGATATTCTTGAAACTGTTGTATAACTTGAGGGGAAATGAGTGACATGGCTGTATTATCGTCATTTTTTGTTTTCCGTCGTTCCTTAGTTGCTTCAAAATTCGTGGAGGCATGTTCCGTCTATACATATAACTGAAGGCAGTTTGTTTATTGCTATATGCGTTTCGCTTCTTTTATTTGTGAAGTACCTTCAGGGGCATGTAACACGTGTTCCTGTATGTACATGTGACTTTTTTAAATGTATATTTTTGTATGTGTGTGGGGGGGGGGGGGGGAGAGGGAGGGGGAGAGAGAGAGAGAGAGAGAGAGAGAGAGAGAGAGAGAGAGAGAGAGAGAGAGAGAGAGAAGGGGGAGAGGAATAATCATTAATTATTTATTCTTGTTATGTTTCGGATCTCTGGTTGTTACTGTTTTGGTGGCCAACATGATCAAGGAGTTATTGCTTATATGGACTTGGTTATTGGGTACCTTCTTTTTCATTGCAGTAGCTCCTTGTGCATGTAAGTTTTCTTGCTATGTCAGAAGCTCTTCGTTGAGATTATTCGCTCTAATAACAGTCATGTAATGTTCCATGTTCGATGGTTCGTGTCCATGTTTCATCAGGTGTCCGGTGAAGGTAGAATGGCTGTCATCATATTTTCAACTTATATGTTCTTTATTTCTAGTTTTAAAGTTCGTAGCTGTCATCACACTCTCAAGAAAGAACTACACATTTACACACAACAAAAAACATTTGAGCGCCCATACACACACACACACACACACACACACACACACACACACAAACACACAAAATGAAAATATCAAACCACGCACACAACACAAACAAAAGACAAAAGCTAAACACACAGAGACAGTTGGCAACACTACACACCGAAAACATACACATATTGTACACAAACTCTGATGTACGCGATGTGATGAATCAAATGTTGGTGAAAGAACGCCGGATATCGGCCAACTGGAGCATGGAAACTAATGAACGCATCTCCAGGACCACACACATGGGCTAACAGCGGACGATAATTTCACATCATGAAATTTGTTTTATGAAAGTTGATTCTAACCTAAAAAATTGAAAAACATGACAAAATTAAAATAGTGACATATTGTAGATACCATTTAATACATTTACTACACTCCTGGAAATGGAAAAAAGAACACATTGACACCGGTGTGTCAGACCCACCATACTTGCTCCGGACACTGCGAGAGGGCTGTACAAGCAATGATCACACGCACGGCACAGCGGACACACCAGGAACCGCGGTGTTGGCCGTCGAATGGCGCTAGCTGCGCAGCATTTGTGCACCGCCGCCGTCAGTGGCAGCCAGTTTGCCTTGGCATACGGAGCTCCATCGCAGTCTTTAACACTGGTAGCATGCCGCGACAGCGTGGACGTGAACCGTATGTGCAGTTGACGGACTTTGAGCGAGGGCGTATAGTGGGCATGCGGGAGGCCGGGTGGACGTACCGCCGAATTGCTCAACACGTGGGGCGTGAGGCCTCCACAGTACATCGATGTTGTCGCCAGTGGTCGGCGGAAGGTGCACGTGCCCGTCGACCTGGGACCGGACCGCAGCGACGCACGGATGCACGCCAAGACCGTAGGATCCTACGCAGTGCCGTAGGGGACCGCACCGCCACTTCCCAGCAAATTAGGGACACTGTTGCTCCTGGGGTATCGGCGAGGACCATTCGCAACCGTCTCCATGAAGCTGGGCTACGGTCCCTCACACCGTTAGGCCGTCTTCCGCTCACGCCCCAACATCGTGCAGCCCGCCTCCAGTGGTGTCGCAACAGGCGTGAATGGAGGGACGAATGGAGACGTGTCGTCTTCAGCGATGAGAGTCGCTTCTGCCTTGGTGCCAATGATGGTCGTATGCGTGTTTGGCGCCGTGCAGGTGAGCGCCACAATCAGGACTGCATACGACCGAGGCACACAGGGCCAACACCCGGCATCATGGTGTGGGGAGCGATCTCCTACACTGGCCGTACACCACTGGTGATCGTCGAGGGGACACTGAATAGTGCACGGTACATCCAAATCGTCATCGAACCCATCGTTCTACCATTCCTAGACCGGCAAGGGAACTTGCTGTTCCAACAGGACAATGCACGTCCGCATGTATCCCGTGCCACCCAACGTGCTCTAGAAGGTGTAAGTCAACTACCCTGGCCAGCAAGATCTCCGGATCTGTCCCCCATTGAGCACGTTTGGGATTGGATGAAGCGTCGTCTCACGCGGTCTGCACGTCCAGCACGAACGCTGGTCCAACTGAGGCGCCAGGTGGAAATGGCATGGCAAGCCGTTCCACAGGACTACATCCAGCATCTCTACGATCGTCTCCATGGGAGAATAGCAGCCTGCATTGCTGCGAAAGGTGGATATACACTGTACTAGTGCCGACATTGTGAATGCTCTGTTGCCTGTGTCTATGTGCCTGTGGTTCTGTCAGTGTGATCATGTGATGTATCTGACCCCAGGAATGTGTCAATAAAGTTTCCCCTTCCTGGAGCAATGAATTCGCGGTGTTCTTATTTCAATTTCCAGGAGTGTATATGTATGAAAAGAAACATGAATTACAGGTCAATGAAGATGCTTTATAAATGAAAGAAACGAAATGCGTATGTCAATAAACAAACTGCCTTCAGTTAGTTGCATGGACGGAACATATTTCCACGAATTTTGAAGCAACTAAGTGACGACGGAAAACAAAAGAAAAATGACGATTATATTTGCCCTGGATGCCATTAATGGACGACCCGCAACCCAGGAGCAGGTTACTTGCCCCGAGTTAGTTAGTTCGCACTAATACACAATGAAGGAAAAAAATCAAAACACCAAGAAGAGGTTGGTAGAAAGTTGGTAGACGCGTTTCCACATCTGAAAGGTAATGTCTGTTCCAATTTAGGGTCAGCGCTAGTAGCGCCCGTATGAGGACGCAAATCAGGTTTGCCTGAAATAAACGCTGTAACATTCGTGAATGTTACCTTTGAGATTGGACGTGGTGAGTTGATATCAGTTAAGAACGCATTTAACGAGTCCGGTGCTCCAGCACAGTCAGGCGTGGTAGCTCGGGGGGCGGCAGGTGGCCGACGCCACGCCTAGCGTGATCTGACTATCGGCGCAGTCTAGTCTACAGTATGTTATGTTTTGAGTACATTGTGAGGCAGACTTGTGTTTCGGTCGATGCTCGCGCGCTCTGTACTGAACGTCGGTTGCGATTTAGCTGTTGGTTTATCTTTCTACCATTGTGTGGTGAAACTTATGCAAATAAGTGTTTGTGTTTTCAATTTATCGTTCTTTATCTATAAAATAATTATTTTCATCATAATTACACACAAATTTTATTCTTATGGGAATGTATTAAAATAGGCGTAAACGTAAGAGTAAATTATTTTTGTGTATAATTACGCTGAAAATAATTGTTTTATAGATAAAGAAGGATAAATTGAAATCGGCCGGCCGGTGTGGCCGAGCGGTTCTAGGTGCTTCAGTCTGGAACCGCGCGACCGCTTCTGTCGCAGGTTCGAATCCTGCCTCGGGCATGGATGTGTGTGATGTCCTTAGGTTAGTTAGGTTTAAGTAGTTCTAATTTCTAGGGGACTTATGACTTCAGAAGTTAAGTCCCATAGTGCTCAGAGCCATTTTTGAAATCATTTACACTTACCTGCATAAGTTTCACCACAGAATGGTATAAAGATAAACTAAGATCTAAATCGCAATGGACCTCGACTGCCGACTGCTCGGGCAAGTACTGGCAAATTCGACCCAATATACAAAACGTTGACTAGACGGCTACTTGTCGTTTCCCGAGCTACTTGTTAAGGCAACAGAGACGTCATCATCAACACCTCACTGAGTTCTAACGGGTCGTGTAATAGGGCTGCGAAAAGCTTCATAATGCTTGGCAGCAATGTAGCATTTGGCATTTGTGCATGATTGCTGGTTCAAAATGGTTCAAATGGGTCTGAGCACTATGGGACTTAATATCTGTGGTCATCAGTCTCCTAGAACTTAGAACTACTTAAACCTAACTAACGTAAGGACATCACACACATCCATGCCCGAGGCAGGATTCGAAACTGCGACCGTAGCAGTCGCGCGGTTCCGGACTGTGCGCCTAGAACCGCTAGACCACTGCGGCCGGCCATGATGGCTGGCAGCGACTGTCACGCGAATGTACGATCGGAAGAAGACCGGGCTCCGGACGGCCACGTGGCACGAACGAGAGGAAGACCATCGAGTTCAGCGTACGGCTGTGGCGCATCGTACTGCGCCTGCAGCAGAAATCTGAGCAGCAGTTGGCACCACAGTGACACAACGGGCTGTCACACAAATCGGTTACTTTAACGACAGCTCCGAGCCAGACGCCATGTAGCGTGTATACCACTGACCTCAAAGCGCCGCCATTTGCGAATTCAGTGGTGTCAAGCGAGAGCTCATTGGAGGGCAGGGTGGAGGTCCGTTGTGTTTTCTGATAAAAGCTGGTTCTGCCTCGGTGCCGGTGACGGCTGTGTGTACTTTTAAGGAGGCCAGTTGAGGAACCGCAATCAACCAATCCCAGTGCAAGACACATTGGAGCTACACCTGGAGCTGCGGTCACGCACTCCGACAACAAATTTGTAATTCGACTTGTTCAGCTGATATTCATGAACAGCATTCCAAGGGGTGTATTCCAACAGGATAATGCTCGTCATCATAAAGCTCTTGTGACCCAACTTGTTGTACAGGGTGTCGGCATGTTGCTTTGTTCAATCACCAAATCTGGCTCCAATGGAGAACATATGGGACATCATCGGTCAATAATAGCAACGTCATCCACAACCAGCATTAATCGCCCCTGTATTGATGGATCAGTTGGAACAGGCATGAAACTGCGCGGCCTTAGCCGAGCGGTTTGAGGCACTGCAGTCATGGACTGCGCGGCTGTTCCGGGCGGAGGTTCAGTCCTCCCTCAGGCATGGGTGTGTGTGTGTTTGTCCTTAGCATAATTTAGGTTAAGTAGTGTGTAAGCTTAGGGACTGATGACCTTAGCAGATAAGTCCCATAAGATTTCACATACATTTGAATATTTTTGAGGCATGAAACTCCATCCCACAAACTGACATCCGGCATCTGTAAAATAAAATGCATGCACGTTTGCAATCAACATTCTGGCTGTTACACACGTTATTAATGTACCTGCGTTTCACATTTGCAATGGCTTATCTCGCGCTTACATTAACCTATAATCTTGCAATGTTATTCATTTAAACGTAGACAAATGTGTTACGGAAATTTCATTACGTTAATTATTTCTTCGTGTTGCGACTTCTTTCGGTCAGTGTAGATGTCTTGACCAGCTGAACGAGCGAATGCAGACCCATGTGGACTGAAAATGATTCTTTTAAAAGATAACCCCCGCTAATGAAACATGCCTACGAATTGCATAAATGTGCAACAACAATCTCATTCCTTTTTTTCGGCGGAGTTTAACAATAGTACCATTGAGTCGTTCAATTTCGACTAAGGTTTCACATCAAACGAACGAAGTTCGACGGCCAGAGACACTCTTACAATAATACGAGACGGTAAATAGCTTCTCCGTAATGCAAACAGTGTCGATTCACGTCATTGTGGTTTTCATTGTAGTGTTTCTTCTGCACGGCGGCATATACCGTGACGCTGATATTTCGAATTGTGCCGAATCAACTTGTAACCGATAGACTGGTGTGAACTAAATGCATGTGGTTGTTGTTATCATTTCATTTCCTTTTTGTTTCATTTCTGCAAGGCGCATGACAAAAGCAAAAACACTGACAGCGGAGAAAGTATACGTCAGCAAAAGCAAAAACATCCCAGTAAACTTAGCAAAAGAGACGTTTGCGAGGTACATCAGAATGTCATTACCAGTCGCCACTAACTCCATAATGAAAAACATGCCCCTGTTAGTAGAAATGCAAAAACGATGCACCAAGAGGGATTCATCCGAATGGGACGGAAATCTGTAGTTGTGCTGTACATCTGCAGATAAACAAAGGATTACAATTTCAGAAAAAATTAAACTTTATTCAAGACAAACAGCTTCGCAAATGGAGCAAGTTAATAACTGGAGCTTACGCAAGCCGTTATTCGGCTTGGCATTAACTGACAGAACTGTTGGATGTTCTCCTGAGGGAAATCATGGCGGATTCTGTCCAGCTGATGCGTTAGATCGCCAAAATCTTGACCTGGTTGGTTCCCTGCCCATAATGTTCCAAACGTACTCAAATGGGGAAAGATCCGGCGACTCTGCTGTCAACGTGTGGTTTGGCAGCACGAAGACAAGCAGCAGAAAACCTCGCCGTGTGCGGGCGGCCGTTCTCTTGCTGAAATGTAACCCTACAATGGCTTGCCAAGAAGGGCAACAAAAGGCAGCGTAGAATACTGTCGGTCCCGCTATGCTGCATGGGTGCAGAGGTCGTTCTGTGGAACAAAATGGCAGCCCCGACCGTCACTCCTGGTTGTCGGCCGTACGGCGAACAACAGTCAGGTTAGTATCCCACCGCTGTCCGGAGCATCTCCAGACACGTCTTCGACCTGGAATCTCCTTGACTGGAGTAGAATTGTCTTCAGTGATGAGTCCCCTTTCGAAATGAGCCTCGATGACCACCGAAGACGTGCCTGGCAAGTCTGACACGATGTCCCTTAGGAGAACATCCAACTCTATAAATCATACCAAGCCGAATAACTGCTTGCATAAGGGAAAAAGGTGGAACAACGCATATTCACTTGCTGAGTTTGTGAAGCTGTTTCTCTTGAATAAATCATCCAATATTTCTGAAATTATAATCATTTGTTTGTCCGTATATGTATACACATGTATATCACGTCTACCGATTTCCATCTCATTTTGGATAATTCCTTCGTGGTTTGTCGTTTCTTATGTCTCAGAGTATACTTTTTCAGCACATGTCGTTGTTTGCTGTACGCTCTTACTTGTTACGGTAGATGTTCCAAGTGCCATCCTCGCAATCTGTATGCTATACTCCACTCGTCTCTGCAGCATTCTTTCGAACTTCCTAGGATCATCTCCTAAATCAAGACTGCACAATTTGCTGCTCCAGTTTTTCATCCATCTGAAGTGGAGTGTTGTACACATCACTTTTAATGTGGTCCAGGCAGGAAAGTGCAGAGGATTGACATCAGGTGACGTTGCAGGCCAAGGGAGAGACCCTGCTGCACTTGTCCACATTGCCTTGTTACATGCCGTCAAACCTCAGGAGCAAAATGTGCTAGTGCCTCATCATGTATCTACCCTAATCCCCAACCATTCCATAGGTGAAATGTGAGCCGCATTAGAAGGACGCCGAAGACTTTCGGCACAAGAAGTTACCCTCATTCTACAAACGGCCTTGTCAAAGAAGGCGAAGAGTGGACGGAAGTTCAGGGCTCTCTCTTGCCCTCGGGGTGGAAACTGCCCCCAAAGACGGAAGAACCAGCAATGATCAACGGCATGAGGATGCAGTAAGCAATGGAAACCACTGCATTAAAGACTCATATCGTGTATCTACAGGACATATGACGTGTAATTGAAAAAGTGTCGTGATGATCTGTCCATTGCAAAAGATTCTGGGATAGTCCCCCATTCGGATCTCCGGGAGGGGACTTACAAATGGGAGAAGACGATGAGAAAAAGATGGAATAACCAACGAAAGGATAACGTGCTACGAGTTGGGGTGCGGAATGTCGAGAGCTTGAACTTGGAAGGGAAGCTAGAAAATCTGAAACAGGAAATTCGGGGGCTCAGTCTAGATACAATAAAGACAGTGTACTGAAATGGAAAGAAGACAAGGATATCTGGTCAGATTAGTGTAGTGTAATATCAACAGCAGCACAGTGTAGTATAACGGGAGTAGGACTCGTTACGAATAGGAAGGTACGTTATTGTCAACAGTTCAGTGATAGGGTTGTTCTTCTCAGAATCGTCAGTAAACCAACACTGACAACGATAGTTCGAGTGTACATTCTGACGTCGCAAGCTGAAGATGAAGACATAGAGAGAGTATATGAGGATACTATAAGGGGAATACAGTATGTGAAAGGAGATGCAAATCTAATAGTCATTAGGGAGTGGAACGCAATTGTAGGCGAAGGAATAGATGAAATGGTTACAGGAACAATATGGGCATGGGAAAAGGAATGAGAGAGGAGAAAGACTAGTTGAGTTCTGTATAAATTTCAGCTAGTAATAGCGAATCCCTGTTCACGAATCACAAGAGGAGGAGGTATACTTGGAAAAGACTGAGTGATACAGGAAGATTTCAGACATCATGGTCCGACAAAGATTCTGAAATCAGATAATGGATTGTAAAGTGTCAGGAGCAGACATAGATTCAGATCACAATTTGATAGTGATGAAGAATAAGCTGAAGTTTAAGAGATTAGCCAGGAAGAATCAATATGCAAAGAGTTGGGATTCAGAAGTACTAAGGAATGATGAAAGTAGTAGGGCAAGGACAGCGTCATTCCATGTTGCGTTATTGCCAAATTTATTTTAGGTGGAAGAGCCAAGATGGCGGCGATGGATGTGACCAATGATGTCATGGCAGGAAGTTCAAATTTTTTGTGGAAAATAAGTTAGTTGCCCTACCTCAACTAACTCAACCCCTCCCCTCCACCCTCCAATCCTCTCCCCAAGAAAATGGCAGGGCCAGCCAGTGTGGCCGAGCTGTTCTAGGTGCTTCAGTCTCGAACCGCATGCCCCCTATGGTTGCAGGTTTGCATCCTGCCTCGGTCATGGTTGTGTGTGATGTCCTTAGGGTAGTTAGGTTTAAGTAGTTCTAAATTCTAGGGGACTGATGACCTCAGGTGTTACGGCCCATAGTGCTCAGAGCCATTTGAACCAAAATGGCGGGAAAAATACGGCTAGAGAAAAGGTCAACTGGGCTACCAACCACCACCTCTTCCTTGGAATTGGCAGGAAAAGAACTCAGCCTCTGCTGGGCTGCTGGATAGGATGGATGTAAGTCTTTATTTTGGATGCATTGTTTATTTAAACAGTCAGTTGTCATAGGCAGTAGCTCCATCCAATGTGTTCACCATGAGGTTCAGAGTCCAACTGGCCTAGTATACAGTACCACCCCCAGAGTGCACAGTCATCCCTCTTGTGAATTGGTCCAAGATGGCTGTCTGGGGAAAATGGCGGGAAAAGGACTCAGTCTGCGCCCAACTGCTGGAGAGGAAGGAGTGTACTTTATATATTTTCGGTGGGAAGTTCGAACAATTTACTTAGGGACGGATTTCACATAGTTTATTTATCACGCTGAACACTCGCCCTGATGTGCTTGGTGTCACAATAAATAACCTACAGACCTGCAAACTGCTCGTAAATTAACGTAATAATGCAGTACACTGCAGTACAGAGACTCAAACAACTAGTAAATAGTCAAAATAAATAATGGAAAATGAGCTGCAAACATGCTCACTAATTGTAAACTATCGAGATAATGCATTGCACAGCCTACAGACATGTTCAAAAAATAATGCAGTACACTGATGCACAAACACATTCACTATGCGTAAAAATGTCAAAAATAATGGATGTATAACGCTCTGCAAACACACTCACAACACTTAAACAGCCAAAATAATGCATTGTACAAACGCTCATTGAATGTAAAAGAGCTTTCGAACTATCATTAAGAAATTCGTTCACAATGCATCAGTGAACTGTTCCCACAGGGGCCCTAAGATGTGCATCCTGATGTGCCCCATGCACACTGGTCCAGCTCACCCGACATGCGAGACATATCTGGCTGTACACACGGGTTTACCTGCCCAGTGTGGCTGATGCATAGCTGGGAGATGTTTACCTAGCGACTCACCCTCATAGGCGCAGCTAAAAGGTTGTTAGTTTTATGCTGACATCTCATGTCTATGTAAATAACAGCCAAGTCCCCTCTGGACACACTATAGAATCTTTTGCAATGCTTCCCAGAATAACACAGGATGGATTCTTCCAAGCGATTATAACAGGACTGCCCATCCATGATGTATTAACCCTTTCCAGAAATCGTGACATGCTGCAGAAAAGTTAACAGTCGCTTTTGCTGTTGTAGGAGCTTTTCTGCTTGGAAATTCTTGTCCTAACAGGACCTATTTACAAAAATAGCCCAGAATAACGCCGAATGCATTCCTCCTGGTGGTCCTAATGAGGCACACCACCCATTACATATTACCCTTCCCAGACATCGTATGTCCCACTTTCAACATATGTCTCAGAAACGGTGAACGTTAGCCTCATGTTCTCACCCCTAAAAGCCTTCATCATGTCTGTGCATGCTTGCAAAAACACCATTAATCATAAAAGCATTGTTTTTGTTTGGAAAGCGAGTATGGTCTAAGCACAGACGGCAAAATCAGAACAATTACACAAACAGAATTCGAAGCACTGTCCTATAGAAGAGAAAAATGGCTGGAATTTTCGGTGTCCTAAAGCTAGTGGTCTGGAGATGTCTGATTACCTCTATGGCGGATGAGGGATAGCATCCCACTAGAGATGGATGGTCTGCTTCAACTTGTCTTTGACACTTGAACAAAGAAGACATCATGTTGCCCTCAGAACTTTCCAAATACTATGCTCCCATCTTGTTTGAATCAGTCTGTACAGGCCCCTATGTCCCAGCACAAAGAATGTCTTGTAAATGAATTGAGCAAATTACTGATGCTGCCAGGTTGGGAGCACTGTCTGCCTTTCTTTTCTGCAGATGAGAATTTCAGCAGCAACACAGTTTCGTACAGACTGCCATATTGCACTAACAGCTAAGCCCTGCATAAGTGGTCTACAGATCTTCAAATATGTAAAGACACTTACTGAATTACACTGCTCTGCCACTGACGATGGAAGTTTGAATATTTCAGAGTGAAACCGATATCCAACCCAACTATATGTCACCACATACCATATTTATGTGGTAAGCATAATGATGGTCTGGTTGTCGATAACTAAATCTGCCTCGTGATGACTGGGTGTTGTGTGCTGTCCTTAGGTTAGTTAGGTTTAAGTAGTTCTAAGTTCTAGGGGACTGATGACCATATGTGTTAAGTCCCATAGTGCTCAGAGCCATTTGATAACTAAATGCGGATGCAGAAGTGGTGATTTTGTATAGCACAGGATATGAATTGTATGTTTACTACATTGATATGATATGTGGGAACATATAGCTGGGTTGGATATCGGTTTCACACTGAAATAATCAAGCTCCCATTGGCAGATCTGTAGACCACTTATGCAGTGTTTAGCTGTCAGTGAAATATGGCAGTCTGTACAAAACTGTGTTGCCACTGAAAGTCTCATCTGAAAAAAAAAAAGAAGTGGGTGGGGTGCCTCGTTAGGACCATCAGGATGAAAGCATTCAGCGTTATTTTGGGCTATTTTCGTAAACAGGACCTGTCAGGACAAGAATTTCCATCAGACAACCTGAGACATCAAAAAAGGTCTTACAACAACAAAAGCAGCCGTTAACTATTTCTCATGCACGTTACGATTTCTGGAAAGGGTTGATACATCATGGACGGGCTGATTTGCTAGGAAGAATGCATCCTGTGTCATTCTGGGAAGCATTGCAGAAGATTTCTATCATGAGTCCAGAAGGGAGACTTGGCTGTTATTTACGTAGACATGAGACGTCAGCATAACAGTGACAGGCTTTCAACTGCAACTGCGAGGATAAGTCACATCTCCCAGCAATGCATCAGCCACAGTGGGTAGGTAAACACGTGTGTACGGTCAGACATGTCTCGCATGTGTGGTGAGCTGGACCAATGTGCACGGGATGCCCCAGCACGCATGCCGTAGGGCCTCTGTAGTTTGAAAGCGTTTTTACATGCGATGAGTGTTTGTGCACTGCACTATTTCGGCTGTTTAAGCGTTGTGAGTATGTTTGCAGAGCGTTATACACGCTTTATTTTGGCAATTTTACGCATAGTGAATGTGTCTGTGCATTAGTGTACTGCATTATTTTGTGAACATGTCTGTAGGCTGTGAAATGCATTATTTTGTCAGCTTATAATTAGTGAGCGTGTTTGCAGAGCGTTTTACATGCTATAATTTGACAATGTACGAGTTGTTTGCGTGTATGTACATCTGTGTACTGTATTATTACGGTAATTCATGAGCAGTTTGCTGGTCTGAAGGCTATTTATTGTAACACAAAGCACATCAGTGCGATTTTTTGGTATTAGTGTAATAAATAAGCTATGTGAAAGCCTTACATAAATAAATTGTTCCAACTTCTCACTGAAAATAAATAAAGTACACTCCTTCCTTTCCAGCAGCTGGACACAGACTGAGTCCTTTTCTCACCATTTTCCCCCCAGACAGCCATCTTGGACTATGTCAAGGGAGGGACGATAGCACCCTGTGGGGGTGGTACTCTGTATTAGGTCAGTTGGACTCTGGACCTCATGGTGAACACACTGGATAGAGCTGCTGCCTATGACAAACTGTTTAAATAATGGATGCAAAATAAAGACTTACATCCATCCTATCCAGTGATCCAGCAGAGGCTGAGTCCTTTCCCAACCAATTCCAAGGAAGAGGTGGCGGTTGGACGACTTAGGTTAATGGAGGTAGCCCTAGTGACCTTCTCCCGCCGAAATGTTTGTCGCCATTCTCTTAGACTAGTGGAGTAAGCCCAACTGACCTTTATTCTCGCCCTTTTTGCCGCCATTTTCTTGGGGTGGGGAGGGGAGTGGTAGGAGAGGGGAGGTATTAGGTTAGTGGAGGTAGCCCAATTGACCCATTTTTCCCGCCAAAATTTGAACTTCCCACCATGATGTCATTGCGACCTTGCCACATCTATCACCGCCATCTTGGATCCGCCATCTTGCATAAATTTAGCAACATGCAACTTGGGGTGACGCTGCCCTTGCCCCTACTACTGAAGAGATACGCTTTAGGTTATCTGTGGCTATAGATACAGCAATAAGAAATAGCCCAGTAGGCAGTACAGTTGAAGAGGAATGGCCAGTTCTAAAAAGGGCAATCACAAAAGTTGGAAAGAAAAACATTAGGACAAAGAAGGTAACTGCGAAGAAACCGATGCTAACAGAAGAAATATTTCAGTAGACCGATCAAACAAGGAAGTACTAAAGTGTTCAGGGAAACTGAGTGATACAGAAATAAAGACCGCTGAAGAATGAAATAAATAGGAAGTGAAAGGAAGCTAAGACGAAATGGCTACATGAGAAATGTGAAGAAATCGAAAACGGAATGACTGTCGAAAGCTGACTCAGCATACGGGAAAGTCAAAATAAAATTCGGTGAAATTAAAAGAAAGGGCGGTAACATTATATATGCAACGGGAATTCCACTGTTAAATGAAGATGAGAGAGCAGAGAGGAGGAAAGAGTACACCGGAAATCTCTACGATGTGGAAGGTGTGTCTGATGTGATAGAAGAAAAAGGAGTCTATTTAGAACAAATGCGGGATCCAATATTGCAATCAGAATCTAAGAGACCTTTCGAATAATTAAGTTCAAATAAGGCTTAAGGGATGGATAACATTCCATCAGAATTTCTAAAACCATTGGAGAAAGTGGCAATAAAACGGCTATTCACGTTGGTGTGTAGAATGTATGAATCCGGCGACATATCAACTGACTTCCGAAAAAACATCATCTACACGATTTCAAAGACTGCAAGAGCTGACAAGTGCGAGAATTATCGCACAATCAACGTAACAGCTCAAGCGTCCAAGTTACTTGTAAGAATAACATACAGAAGAATGGGGAAAAAATTGAGGATTTGATAGATGAGGATAAGTTTGGCATTAGGAAAGGTAAGGGCACCAGGGAGGCAATTCTGACGTTGCAGTTCATAATGAAAGCAAGACTAAAGAAAAATCAAAACATATTCACAGGATTTGTCAACCCAGAAAAAGCGTGCGACAATGTAAAACGGTGCACGATGTTCGAAATTCTGAGGAAAATAGGTCTAAGATGTAGGGAGAAACTAGTAATATACAGTATGTACTAGACCCAAGATGGAATAATAAGAGTGGACGACCAAGAACGAAACACTCGAATTAAATAGTGTGTAGGACAGGGATGTTTTCTTTCGCACCTACCGTTCAATCGATACATAGAAGAAGCAATAATGGATATAGAAGAAAGGTTCACGAGTGGAATTAAAATTCAAGGTGAAAGGATTCAGCTGATGACATTGCTGTCCTGAGTGAAAGTGAAGAAGAATTACATCATCTGCTGAATGGAATGAACACTCTAATGAGTATAGATTATGGATTGAGAATAAATCGCAGAAAGACGAAAGTAATGAGAAGTAGGAGAAATGAGAACAATGAGAACCTTAACATCAGGATTGATGGTCACGAAGTAGACTGTCTACTACCTGGGCAGCAAAATAACCAATCACGGAAGCAAAGAGGACATCAAAATCAGACGAGCACTGGCAGAAAGGGCATTGCTCACCAAGTGTAATTAACTGGTATGAAACATAGGCCTTAATTTGAGGAAGACATTTCTGAGATTGTACGTATGGAACACAGCGTTGTATGGTAGTGAAACAGGGACGGTGGGAAAACTGGAACAGAAGACAATCGAAGCATCTGAGATGTCGTGCTATAGACGAATGTTGAAAACCAGGCGGATTTATAAGGTTAGGAATGAGGAGGTTCCAGGTAGTGAATTCCATAGAACTAGAGGAAACTGTGGAGGGTAAAAACTGTAGAGGAAGACAGAGATTGGAATACATCCAGCAAATAATTGAAAATTAAGTTGCAATTGCTACTCTGAGAAGAAGAGGCTGGCACACGAGAGGTCCACATCAAACCAGTCAGAAGACTGATGGTTCAAAAAAAAAAAGTGGGGGCTCAACTGAAAATTTTATATTTTACTTATATTTGTACTAACTGGGACAATACTTCGTACTGAAGTCACTGTGGTTCGTTATCTATTCTCACAATTATCTTGCAAAAGGCTTGTCTGCAGAACTGTGTTTACACGAGCATTTAGCTTTAACTATCAAATTTCCCCGCTTTAATTTTTTACTATTAACAAATTGTGGACGGTGCCCGAGTAGGAGTCGAGTAGTGGCAGTCAGACGAACGGCTTCCGAGTCTTGCACGCGCCCTGTGTTGTAGCCATGTAGATAGCACAAGGAAGGCTCTCTTCATTATCCTACAACGTGGTTTTCGAATTCTGAACTGACTCTACACAGTGAAAGCGCTTTGTATTTTTCTCCTCTGTGCTGAGTCCTACATTGCTCTTACCTGTTGCCTGTATCTGTGTTGCCCGAATGCTCGCGCTATACGTGTCGTTGGTATTGGGAATTTAGATGATAACAATGTTTTCAATGCCCTGGAAGATGAAATTGGCGATTCGGATTCGGAAGGGGTTCTTAATTATTCTGATATTGACCCAAATTTGTGCGTGGCTGAATGCTTAGTAAGGAACAAAAGAAAATAATTTAATGAAGTGTTTAAAATATTGCATCGGCTAAATGAACATTCATAAAACAAATTTGGTAGTAAAAACTACTATAAAAAACGCACCCAGTGAATGTCTACAAAGCATGTTTCGATTTCAATAAATACCAGAAGGGGGTAAACAAGCCAAAAGAAATATTATGGTGGTGTTCAAACTGTGATAGGTGTGCCAGAATGTTTGAAAACTTAAAACTCTCAAGCGAATTATGTATAAGGACGGTATATAGAAATTTTCTTCATAACGAAAACATGTTTCCTATGTCTGTTAACATTAATATTTCTTAAGAATTTCAGATTAGATAAACCAAGTTTCATCATTTCAAACGAAATATCAGACAACAATTATACTCACAGTTACAAAGCAATTATTTTCAAAAAATTTGTTAAAAACAGCAGTCCAGCTGCCCCATACAGGATCACAGTGTAGTTTCGAATGTGCTAATTATCAAGCACCTTGTACATACATAGGATTACCAAAAAGGCACGGTCACACTTCCAGGGGACGTTTCGCGCACTTTGAAGGAACCAGAAATTGTTGGTTGGACATGGTCTCGGAAATGCTTTATTTGCACATAGTTCATTTTCTAAAACTGTTTACAGCACATTAAAAATGGGAAACACCTAGAAAAAGAACGTACCGGCATATTATATGAACATATTTCTTACATGAAATGTTCAAAAATCCCCCCTTCGCATTGGTACATTCACAACCATCCGTCCCAAAGAATGCCCAGCTGCGATGATGTAGCCCTGGAGTTCTGCGTATAGTTTTTCAGCCTCCCTAAAATACGGGCTCAAAGACTGTCTGCATCTTGTACCAGTGATAGATACAGAAATGCTTCATAACTGAAAATCTATGGAGTTTAGGAGCAGACAGTAAGGAACCCGTGTAATTGGTCGACCTGTTCCAATCCTCCTGTTAAGGAATCTATTATTTAGAATCCTATGATGATGAACGCATATGAGGAGAACCTTCATCGTGCATCAAGTACACGTTTCGTTGCACTGATAAAGGCTCTTCACCTAGCAAATCGGGTAGAGTGTTATCTAAAGAAGCCCTCGAATGCTCGTCCCTTAAACCTCGATATAACTATGAAGAGCTGTGGAAAATGTGTTTTAAGGTGAAAATAGTGTTGCAGGAATCACTTGTGGAAGTTTTAATGCAGGAAAGCGGAAAGCTGGGAAGTAACTTCTTACGCAGATAACGCGTAATCATGGCGTTTGTTAGCTGCGTAATGTGGATAATTGCATTAGGCTTTCATGGAGCTGGGGGAAGCGTAATAGGTGGATATTGGCTTGTACATAGCGCGAGAAGGATGGGATGGTTAGTGGCTACCGGTAATTACTATGCTAAAAGGCTTGCCGTTTACGAGCACTTGGCGAGCCGCCGGCGTGTCTATCACAAAACCGTTACCCCACTATGACGCTGCACAACCACAAATATCGCATCACTTCACACCGCCCGTGGGATAAATCCACACACTCGCGGCGAGACCAACGTAGAGATGCCTGTCACACAAGCACGGTGTGTGCACTTATATGTGATTCAGAAAACACAATGTAAGTTAATATGACGTTGCAACGGTCTGGTGACATTGTAACAAAATGAGTGTGGAAATGCCGGCTACATTCCTGACAGCGTTGATTACAATTAACTCTTGGGTAGACCGCGAATACATCATAGCACCAACACTATTGCTAGAAGGTGCTGCCTAACTGTAAGTTACTATAATTCCGTCTTCGGATGAGAAACACACGTAATTGTCTGTTACAACAGTCTCTCCCGATGTGCAACTGTTTTCTGTAATCTCTTAATCGCTACTACATATAGTTTTGCTGTCAGTCTTATGAGGGTCTTTTGAGTTTTAGGTTGAATGTAACTGTTTTTCTGAAGCCAACAAAGTGTTTTGTTGTCATACTCCTCTCCCTGTCTTGCACTACACTCTTCGCATCTGCTCTTATGTTAAACGCGACACCGTGGATGATTTTGTACTTGTTCTTATGTTCGCCTGTGCCTTCAGTCTCTTTCTTCTACTGCTTCGTCCAGTGCCAAGGTAATCGTTCTTGGATGTCTTAGTAAATGTTCCGGAATTGTATCTAGACTTCTGAAAGCGGCTTTTTCAGAAGTTCTTCACCCACCTATTCATCCTACTGCACCTCCGCTTCGTACATTAATTGTGAACCTAGTTTGTGTTAATTGTGTGAAAATATTTGTTTCTACTTGAATCTTAGTTTGTGAAAGGAAAAGAAAGACTAAAAATTGAAACATTGAAATAGATCCAACGCATCTGTATTTAATTCTTTTTAGGAAATGTGGCTACTCTTAATTGCTGTGTCATCTCATTTAATCGATACTTCATGTAACAGTGAAATGGCACTATGCCAGTAGAAAGTTGTGCGTAGGCATTCCCGTAAGGTTTAAATGTCAGATGCATTGTCTCACGGCACTGCCGTCATTCCCTTGTGTAATTATCACAAGGAATGGAATAAGAGTTTAAGTACACACTCAGTATGCAGTTTACATTTAACTGGTACGTGCAAATCCGAACTATTCTCACTATTGCACATTCTCAAACCAAAATCGGCCTCAACATGTTACCCACAAATGATTGCTTCCTCGTACTCCTAGCTGGATTTACCTACCAACTACCATAGTTATTTCGCTCCGAGGTATGCTGTTACTGACCATTGCTGATCCGTCCCAACGTGTGTATGAGCTGTTTCAGTCGTGTGCCGAATCAGAGAAAGGTATTGCCCTCCGATACGCAGCGTTCTGGGACTCTAGAGGATCGTCTGAACAAATTGCTGCGTCTACAGTACCTTCTGCTAACAGATCTTCCCTCATCCGGTACTGAACACTTAGTGAAGTTATAAATGATGGGTAGCGTTTATGGGAGGTTCCGCGAGGTGAAATACAAAACTAAATTATTTATATTTGAGATTAAGTTTTTCCCAGAGTTATAAAAGTTTTGCAGGACTTCATCTGCTGCGAGGCTGAATGAATGATGAGTTCACTGAAAGGCACAACTGCACGCACTTCGGCTTTGGACACGAGTATGTAACTTCATCCGAGAATGAGAAAAGAATTATTGAAATGTGATCTACACAAAAAAACGCGCATATACAGCAATTTTCTTCTATCACTGATGGAACTCATCGAGCAGCTGACTCACCGAGACTTACACTCAGAATACTTTGGAACTCTAAACTAGAATTCATATACATTTAAGTAGTCGCTCAGGTAGTGTATAAATAAAAAGAATTCACTGTTCCGCTTTCGATCAGGCTAAGACGCTGAAACATGTAATCATACGTCACGGAAGATGATGCCAATAACGCACGCAGTACGCTTAAATCTTGTGCAGCGACCTAGAACCACAGTCTACATGTTAAGAAATGCAGTTAACACCTGGCACGCATGTGCAGCAATCTCGTAATATACTAGGCTTTATCCCAACAAGTGTCAGTGCACAAGGACAACTACACTGCAATAATGCTTAGATTACAGTCAACGAACTCTCGCTGAAGACGAGAGCCGTGTAAGGCAGCAGAGAGGGCATGTACGCGAGGCTACTCACGGGCGCGTCAGCACAGGCGTCCGGCGTGGGTGTGTGCTGTGGTGAGGCGTGGAGAGGAGCGGCGCGTCCGGCCTGTGTCCCGCAGCAGAGGGTGCCGTCTGGCTGCGGCGGCCACCGGCGTCTCACTGGCGAAGACGCGCGCCCCGCGGCACTCTGCCGCCTGCCGCCGCGACAGCAGCGCCGCGCCGTGACGGTCACGCGACACGCGCGGCCGGGCGCCCTGCCGCGCTGGACCGAGATTCGGGGAAACCGGGCAGTGTCACACTGCCGGCCTCCTCTAAATTATTCAACAGACCGCTCCCTCCAGACAGCCGGGCAACAAATCTTGCGGTTACTGCCCAACCGGCCGCGAGGCGTCTGCCGGCGCACAATCTCTGAGATGATATCGAGGGATCGAGCAAAGCCCGAATCGCTTTGCTAAACCACGAGTGTATAACTTGAAAAGTTCTCAGCATAACGTTAAGTTGTACTGCCTACTATGTGGGGAAAACAGGCAGAAACTTCAACACCCGTTTTCAAGAACATGTAAATGCTTTCAGACTCAAGAATTTCGAAAAATCAGTCATTGCACAACATATGTTGGAAACTAAACATGTCATCAACAGCCTTGGAAACAATTTGGTAATACTACATAACGAACCCAATGGTAAGACCGTAAGTCTGTTAGAACAACTGGAGATATACTGCCGCAAAATCAAAAAACCAAAATCTATGTTAAATGAAAAACAGATTTCACAAGTCATAGTTATTTCAGTAATTTCAAAGAACTTTTCTAAAGTTATTATTCCTCGCATATGTCAATTGTTTGTAGTAATATCTTTAGCACTACGTATAAATTCATCTTTGACAACAACAGGTACAAAAACATCTGTGAAGTGAAACTTCCTGGCAGATTAAAACTGTGTGCCGGACCGAGACTCGAACTCGGGACCTTTGCCTTTCGCAGGCCATGTCTCCGCAATATCCTTTCTTTCAGGACTGCTAGTTCTCCAAGGTTCGCAGGACAGCTTCTGTTAAGTTTGGAAGAATGGAGACGAGGTACTGACGGAATTAAAGCTGTGAGGACGGGGCGTGAGTCGTGCTTGGGTAGCTCAGTTGGTAGAGCACTTGCCCGCGAAAGGCAAAGGTCCCGAGTTCGAGTCTCGGTCCGGCACACAGTTTTAATCTGCCAGGAAGTTTCATATCAGCGCACACTCCGCTGTAGAGTGAAAATTTCATTCCATAATCTGTGATGTGTTTATAAACATGTGTGTGCAAATGTACATCCTGAATGAAGTGACATGTGATAAAATGACGGAGAAAAGAATGTTTGCCTGTACTAAAACGTTGAAAATGCTTTCCTTGGATTACATGGTAAGTTTACATTGCTCATTTTCCACTATTTCGAACATATTTCCCGCGTTCGACTTACGAAATTCATAACCTAACATTAAACCTTTTCGTGACAGGAATATGCATTTCACGTCATTCAGGAGAAGAAATAAGACATGTATTAAAACAAAGTACACCTGACGATGGACCCAAAGGATCCGAAATGTATCGTGTAGTTAATAAAACACGAAAAAGTTGTGACTGAAGACGTTATTTAATTCATACCTCCAATGTAACGTAAAGTACAATTTTTGGATGCACTTATTTTCCTATGTATTTTTTCCAACCTCCACTTCATCCAGCGCGTATATTTCATTCGGAAAGTGCGATCCTGAAAGGTCTGTAAAATACCCAACTTCGGCAAGAAACAACCAATTTCTTCAGTCCTGTGAATGTCTGGATGTCGAGAGGATGGAAAATCTATTGAGTATGTGCGTGTCAGAATAATTAGAACTTCATAACCCTCAAATTTTCTACTTGCAATTCACCTATGTCGGCTTGTAGTGCAAAACTGGGATAGGTAGCCAGGCGGGGGAGATGACCAACGACTGTGTTCCAGTTTCCCGCTTTACAACGCTGCCGATAAGTTGATAGTGAGTCTTCGTCGCGAGTGAGTCGTTGATGTTTCCCTTGACTCTTCAAATAAGTACTTTTAATCATTTTACTTTTAGTAGACCTTAATATTATACAGCATGTCAATACTTTTCCATTTTTCCATAAGATAGAGTGTGAGTAGTTACGGAAACTTACATTTTAGTATTGTATCGGTCTAGCTGCACAAAGGTATGTTCTTTCTCTTTGCTTCTCGCTCACTATGGCCATCTCTCCTTGCTGTTTGGGAGAGATGGACATACCATCTTTGGAATAGTTAGCCACCACGTAAAACTTGTTTTTTTTAGCTTCGACAAGAATTCATTTTTATTTACAGATGCCAACGAAATACGTTCCTAAGATCGTTCCAATACAAGCAAATTGACGAAGAACACTTCAAATTGCTATTAATAAAGCAAAAAAACAAAAGATACTAAGGTTAAAATCTTCTGGGTTCTTAGGTCGCGTCATATTTCCTTCTAAAGTAATCAGCATTTCGACAGGATGTTTCGGTGTCCACTATTGCTAGAACACATAGTGGACACCGAAGCATCCTAAAGAAGATCCCAGCAGAGGGGTCGACACGTCGGTTATTTTAGAAGGAAATGTGACGCGGCCTAACAACGCAGAAGATTCTAACCTTAGTGACAACGGCCACGAAAACCTAAAGACTTATATAAATGATACTTTTTAAGTCAGAAAAGTTTCTATAGAGTTCAATATTCCAAGGAAAACACTAGAGCGAAACTCGCCATCTGTTCCTTACGTGTCTGACCATCTAACTCTGATACACGGGTGAGATGGCCAAGTGTTACGTAATTAATAAAAAAATAAAAAAAACCGCAGTTACTTCGACATTTGGTCTAACTTCGTGAACTAAGTCTTATTTTCTTTTTCATGGTCATATAAACCAACATATGGTAATTTCCCAGTGTTTTTGTGGATGTGGGTTTGATATTTGCAGCCTCTGTTTTACCCTACATGAGCCTGATGCAGGGCATATTTCTTTTTCAGTCCACATCTCTGTTTACCGATGACTAGTAAACCTGTCAGAGACGAAAAACAGCAAAGGATTTGGAAAATACACTGGGCTTAGCACAGGGCACAATTCCTGCCACTGACAGTCAAATACTCTTGGGTAAGTTTCCTCCAGCGTCAGTCTAACATTTGGTCACATCTGTGTCAAGTGCCATTGCACTAACGTGTGTCAGTGGTAAGGAACACCCTGGAGAGTCAGGTAGCCTACAAGACCCACGAGTTGTCGGATCCTAGCTGGTGCGTGTCCTGTGCGACGGACCAGAAGGGACTGTATCATACCTGACATATACTACTGGCCATTAAAATTGCTACATCACGAAGATGACGTGCTACAGACGCGAAATTTAACCGACAGGAAGTAGATGCTGTGATATGCAAATGATTAGCTTTTCATAGCATTCATACAAGGCTGGCGCCGGTGGCGACACCTACAACGTGCTGACATGAGGAAAGTTTCCAACCGATTTCTCATACACAAACAGCAATTGACCGGCGTTGCCTGGTGAAACGTTGTTGTGATGCCTCGTGTAAGGAGAAGAAATGCGTACCATCACGTTTCCGACTTTGATAAAGGTCGGATTGTAGCCTATCGCGATTGCGGTTTATCATATCGCGACACTGCTGCACGCGTTGGTCGAGGTCCAATGACTGTTAGCAGAATATGGAATCGGTGTGTTCAGGAGAGTAATTTATTTATTTATTTATTTACAAGTCAAGTACCGTAGGACCAAATTGAGGAGCTAATTTCCAAGGTCATGGAACGTGTCAGTACATGAACTTACAACATAATAGTAATAACAGATAAAAATAAATGTTCATGAACCTGAAAAAAAGTCAGTCCATAAGTTTAAGTAAACGCTATCAGCAATAAAATAAGAATCAGCTTAATTTTTCAAGGAAATCCTCGACAGAGTATAAGGAGTGACTCATGAGGAAACTCTTCAGTTTCGATTTGAAAGCACGTGGATTACTGCTAAGATTTTTGAATTCGAGTGGCAGCTTACTGAAACTGGATGCAGCAGTATACTGCACACCTTTTTGCACAAGAGTTAAGGAAGTCCGATCCAAATGGAGGTTTGATTTCTGCCGAGTATTAACCGAGTGAAAGTTGCTTACTCTTCGAAATAAACTAATATTAGTAACAATAAACGACAATAAGGAATATACATATTGAGAGGCCAATGTCAAAATACCCAGACTCGTTAACAGAGGTCGACAAGAGGCTCGTGAACTCACACCACTTACCGAACCGCCCGTTTCTGAGCCAAAAATATCCTTCAGAATGGGAAGAGTTGCCCCAAAACATAATACCATACGACATAAGTGAATGAAAATAAGCAAAGTAGACTAATTTACGTGTCGAAGTATCACTCACTTTTGATAGCGGTCGAATAGTGAAAATGGCAGTATTAAGTCTTTGAACAAGATCCTGAACGTGGGCTTTCCACGACAGCTTACTATCTATCTGAACACCTAGAATTTTGAACTGTTCAGTTTCACTAATCATATGCCCGTTCTGTGAGATTAAAACGTCAGGTTTTGTTGAATTGTGTGTTAGAAACTGTAAAAACTGAGTCTTACTGTGATTTAACGTTAGTTTATTTTCTACAAGCCATGAACTGAGGTCATGTACTGCACTACTTGAGGCCGGCCGGAGTGGCCGAGCGGTTCTAGGCGCTACAGTCTGGAACCGCGCGACCGCTACGGTCGCAGGTTCCAATCCTGCCTCGGGCATGGATGTGTGTGATGTCCTTAGGTTAGTTAGGTTTAAGTAGCTCTAAGTTCTAGGGGACTGATGACCACAGCAGTTAAGTCCCATAGTGCTCAGAGCCATTTGAACCATTTGCACTACTTGAAACCGAATCAGTGTTGCACACAACATCCTTTACTTCCAAGTTAGTGTCATCAGCAAACAGAAATATTTTAGAGTTACCCATAATACTAGAGGGCATATCATTTATATAAATAAGGAACAGGAGCGACCCCAACACTGATCACTGAGGCACCCCCCACTTGGCAGTACCCCACTCAGATCCCACATCACAGCCGTTATCAACATTCTGAATAATGACCTTTTGCTGCCTGTTGCTAAAGTAAGAGGTGAACCAATTGTGAGCTACTCCCCTTATTCCGTAATGGTCCAACTTCTGGAGCAAAATTGTGAGATCAACACAGTCAAATGCCATTGTTAAATCAAAAAATACGCCAAGCGTTCGAAACTTTTTGTTTAGCCCATCCAGTACCTCACAGAGAAAAGAGAATATAGCATTTTCAGTTGTCAAACGACTTCTAAAGCCGAACTGTACATTTGATAGCAAATCGTGTGATATAAAATCATCAATTAAGCTTACATACACGGAACGCCGTGCTGAAACCCAACGGCCTCGTATCACTAGCAGTCGAGATGACAGGGATCTTATCCACATGGCTGTAACGGATCGTGCAGCCACGTCTCGATCCCAGAGTCAACAGATGGGGACGTTTGCAAGACAACAACCATCTGCATGAACAGTTCGACGACGTTTGCAGCAGCATGGACTATCAGCTTGGAGACCATGGCTGCGGTTACCCTTGACGTAGCATCGCAGACAGAAGCGCCTGCGATGGTGTACTCAACGACGAACCTGGGTGCACGAATGGCAAAACGTCATTTTTTTCGGATAAATCCAGGTTCTGTTTACAGCATCATGATGGTCGCATCCGTGTTTGGCGACATAGCGGTGAACGCACACTGGAAGCGTGTTTTTGTCATCGCCATCCTGGTGTATCACCCGGCGTGATGGTATGGGGTGCCATTGGTTTCACGTCTCGGTCACCTCTTGTTCGCAACGACGTCACTTTGAACAGTGGGCGTTACATTTCAGATGTGTTACGACCCGTGGCTCTACCCTTCATTCGATCCCTGCGAAACCCTACATTTCAGCAGGATAGGGCACGACTGCATGTTGCAGGTCCTGTACGGGCCTTCCTGGATACAGATAATGTTCGACCGCTGCCCTGGTCAGCACATTCTCCAGATCTCTCACCAAGTGAAAACGTCTGGTCAATGGTGGCCGAGCAACTGGCTCGTCACAATACGCCAGTCACTACTCTTGATGAACTGTGGTATCGCGTTGAAGCTGCATGGGCGGCTGTTCCTGTACACGCCATCCAAGCTCTGTTTGACTCAATGCCCAGGCGCATCAAGGCCGTTATTACGGCCAGATGTGGTTGTTCTGGGTACTGATTTCACAGGATCTATGCACCCAAATTGCGTGAAAATGTAATCACATGTCAGTTCTAGTATAATATATTTGTGCAATGAATATCCGTTTATCATCTGCATTTCTTGTTGGTGTAGCAATTTTAATGGTCAGTAGTGTATTTGCAGAACTACATCTTCCGATAACAACTTGGCGGACATTTTCAGGATGCCCCATCCTTACTGTTTCATCTTAAGAGCGGCCGTTGTCCGCAGTCGCCCTAATCGTGGAAGTCTGATCACGTCCAATTGTCATGGCAACATACTATCTCTTTTACAGGGTATCAAATGTATCGTGGAATTTGGAACTGTATTTTTGTACTATCCCAGTTTCACACCCGTCTCCTGCGTCTCGGTGCAAGGACATCCCGCGTTCCGTGAATGACCTTCGGTCTAGTTCTAGCAAAATATTGTTTCTCAAAGAGAAACCAGAGGTGATTTGTGATCGGTCAGGTCCTAAGTCTTCCCATCCAAACGCAACCTCACTCAGTGGTCGCCTCGTTCCCCCAAAGTAGTTGCGCTCTTCTAATGGCTGGACGGTGTCATCATAACACTCACACACACAGTGACTTGCGCTACTTTCCGTACTACTGCTTGTCGAAATCAGGAAATCGGAAACTAATACCACGGGAGGTGGCGCAGTGCTAAGACATTGGTCTCGTATTCAGAGGAAGGTAGGTCGAAACTACGTCTGTCAATCTGCTTTTGGGTTCCGTGAATTCCTTCAATCGCTTAAGGCGCATGTCTAAATGATTTCTTTGAAAGGGTAGAGCCGATATCCTTTTCCGATCGGAGATTATGCGTGCTATTTAATGAACAGGTCGCGCCAACGGGAAGTTAAATTCTAATATTTTTCGTTTCCCTCGGAAAAGTAATGAAATGAATTTCAGAGAAGCGATTTAAGTTGAAACTATTAAAGCAATAGTTATTCGGACAAGTGGCTGAAAATGAATTGCAATTTTGTGGCGCCCTCCATCGGTGATGCTGGAATTCAATATGGTGTTGGCCCACCCTTAGCCTTGATGACAGCTTCCAATATCGCATGCATACTTTCAATCAGGTGCTGGAAGGTTTCTTGGGGAATGGCAGCCCATTCTACTCGGAGTGCTGCACTGAGGACAGGTATCGATGTCAGTCAGTGAGGCCTGGCACGAAGTCTGAGTTCCAAAACATCCCAAAGGCGTCCTATAGGCTTCAGGTCAGGACTCTGTGCAGACCAGTCCATTACAGGGATGTTACTGTCGTGTAACCACTCCACCACAGGCCGTGCATTATGAACAGCTGCTCGGTCGTGTTGAAAGATGCGATCGCCAGCCCCGAATTGCTCTTTAACATTGGGAAGCAAGAAAGTGCTTAAAACATCAGTGTAGGCCTGTGCTGTGATAGTGCCACGCAAAACAACAAGGGGTGCAAGCCCCCTCCATGAAAAAAACGATCACACCATAACATCACCGCCTCCAGATTTTACTGTTGGCACTACACACGCTAGCAGATGACGTTCACTAGGCATTCGCCATACCCACCCCCTGCCATCGGATGGCCACACTGTGTATCGTGATTCGTCATTTCACACAACGTTTCTCCACCGTTCAGTCTTCCAATATTTACGCTCCTTACACCAAAGCGAGGCGTCATTTGACATTTACCGGCGTGATGTGTGGCTTATGAGCAGCCGCTCAACCATGAAATCCAAGTTTTCACACCTCCCACCTAACTGTCATAGTACTTGCAGTGGATCCTGATGCACTTTGGAATTCCTGGGTTATGGTCTGGCTGGATGTCTGCCTATTAGAAATTACGACCCTCTTCAACTGTTGGCGGTCTCGGTCCCTTCACGTATCCACTTCACTATCACATTGGATACAGTGGACCTAGGGATGTTTAGGAGTGTGGAAATCTCGTGTACAGACTTATGAAAAAAGTGACACCCAATCACCTGACCATGTTCGAAGTTCGTAAGTTCCGCAGAGCGCCACAATCTGATTTGTCACGATGTCTAATGACTACTGAGGTCGCTAATATGGAGTATCTGGTAATAGGTGGCAGCACAAGGCACCTAATATGAAAAACGTATGTTTCTGGGGGTGTCCGGATACTTTTGATCACGTAGTTCGTATCACTTAGTGTACATCATAGTTGCATTGAGGCTATATTATTTCTAAAAACATTGCCTCTATTCGCTAATTTTGACGATTTGCTTCTTATGAAGTGTCATGTAAATGTAATATTGCGACATAAGTTAATGACATGGAAATTTCCAAACGTGAAGCTAGTAGAGTTTGAAACACGTATGTTTCATATGTATTCATTACCAGCGATGGCGAGGCATGACAGAATCTCTGACCAGAGAGTTATTTATCGTTGCTAGTCTGCGCTTGACCGCGCGAGACGACAGTGCTAGAGTGTGGTAGTGAGTGGACGGTTGTACTGAGCGGGCGTCGGCATGCGTCGACCGCTTGCTCTTCCTGTGACTCTGATCAGTATTGTGGTGGACGATGTGTATTATTATAGAAGGTAATGAACCAGCATTGCGCTCAGCTAATAACGTATGTTAATTGAAATTAATTTGTTCAAAAAGTGCCCCAATAATAATTTTTCTACAAAGCAACTTTTTTAAAGGAAAAGATTCATTTCAAGTTAAATAATATTTCCTATGCATTTCCTCCAACAATCAAAATCAAAAATAGGCCAGCGTTGCACGGAGCTGTGCCGAAAAATAAGAGCAGATATCGATGCAGTTTTACTGAGGTAAGAATTTGTCAGGTTTAATTATTTCACAGGGCCGAAGGTCAGCGCAGCTGCCCTTGTAAAATTTACCAGGTTTAATTATTTGTGTTGAAATATTACATTCAGTTCATGGTTCATTATTTAATTAACAATAGTGTGTGATTTTACGATCAATCTTCATTCCTTAATTTTGTGGGGCGTTTACATTTTTGGGCAATTATTATTCTTTAATTTTGCAAGGTCGGCCTTTACGCCTTTGTGCTGTACGTGTCCCTTCACGAGGATGCTTTCAATCGCCATAAGACAAGAGATTACTATCAGACATTCAAACAGTACCAGTCGAAATACACTCCATCTACTCTTATGATGAATAATACAAACGGAAAGGTAGCACATAACAATTATGACAATTCAATGATATTGGCTAAATATTTCAAACAGTTACAAAATAGCGCGGAACCCGAACATTATTTGGAATTAGACTCCTATCCAAGAAACAAAACGCATTTAGAATGAATTACATCACGACACCCAGATGAAGTATAAGCATCGATTAACTCACTTCGGAATTATAAAGCAGCAGATGAGAACCAACTAGTGGCAGAACTTCGGAAATATGCAAATATACAAATTATTCTGAACTTACACAAACATCTTACTGACATTTGGAATACTGAGGAGTTACCAGAGGAATGGAATGTTGCAATAATCCATCCACTACAAACCACGTAACTGTCATAGTACTTGCAGTGGATCCTGATGCACTTTGGAATTCCTGGGTTATGGTCTGGCTGGATGTCTGCCTATTAGAAATTACGACCCTCTTCAACTGTTGGCGGTCTCGGTCCCTTCACGTATCCACTTCACTATCACATTGGATACAATGGACCTAGGGATGTTTAGGAGTGTGGAAATCTCGCGTACAGACGTATGACAAAAGTGACACCCAATCACCTGACCATGTTCGAAGTCCGTAAGTTCCGCAGAGCGCCACATTCTGCTTCGTCACGATGTCTAATGACTACTGAGGTCGCGCCGCTCTTGTTTGGATCTTCTCTATCTCCTCTGTCAACCCGACCTGGTACGGATCCCACACTGATGAGCAATACTCAAGTATAGGTCGAACGAGTGTTTTGTAAGCCACCTCCTTTGTTGATGGACTACATTTTCTAAGGACTCTCGGAATGAATCTCAACCTGGCACTTGCCTTACCAACAATTAATTTTATATGATCATTCCACTTCAAATAGTTCCGCACGCATACTCCCAGATATTTTACAGAAGAAACTGCTACCAGTGTTTGTTCCGCTATCATATAATCATACAATAAAGGATCCTTCTTTCTATGTATTCGCAGTACATTACATTTGTTTATGTTAAGGGTTAGTTGCCACTCCCTGCACCAAGTGCCTATTACCTGGGCTTTAATTTTTTCTAATCTTATTGTATGTTGTTTATCTTATGCTGAATAATTAACTTCTGTTTAAATCTCATTATTCCTACACTGATGTTTTAAGCACTTTCTTGCTTCCCAATGTTAAAGAGCAATTCGGGGCCGTGATAGTGCCACGCAAAACAACAAGGGGTGCAAGCCCCCTCCATGAAAAAAACGATCACACCATAACTTCACCGCCTCCAGATTTTACTGTTGGCACTACACACGCTAGCAGATGACGTTCACTAGGCATTCGCCATACCCACCCCCTGACATCGGATGGCCACACTGTGTATCGTGATTCGTCATTTCACACAACGTTTCTCCACCGTTCAGTCTTCCAATATTTACGCTCCTTACACCAAAGCGAGGCGTCATTTGGCATTTACCGGCGTGATGTGTGGCTTATGAGCAGCCGCTCAACCATGAAATCCAAGTTTTCACACCTCCCACCTACAAAAAAAAAGGAGATGGATCGGATCCAAATAATTATAGGGGTATAGCCCTGCTGGATATAACTTATAAAATTTTTCCAAGGTTCGGTATTTCAGAATTCATGAACAGCTTGATGGTGAACTAGGCGAATATCAAGGAGGCTTTAGTCCAGGACGAAGCTGTCCTGATCAAATTATTGGTCTCAAATGGATAATGAAACATCAAAGGGTCAGGGACAAGAAACTAGTGATCAGGTTTGTCGATTTTAAAAAAGGCTGCTACAGTATCCATAGTGAATCTCTACTGTCAGTTCTTAAAGAATCTGGTTTACACCAGAAACTTGTCAACCTCACTGTAGTCAACCTTCGAAATACTAAAGATAGAGTAAGGTTCAGAAATGAATTTTCTGAACCTTTTGAGAGTCATACTGGCCTTCGACAAGGAAATGGATTGTCTCCATTATTGTTCAATTGTGTACTGGAGAAAATCATGCGTGAATGGAACAAGATATTCCCACCATCTGCTAAGATTGGAAGAAAGATTCGACTTAACTACTTGGCATTTGAAGATGGTTTGGCGCTGTTAGCAAACAATACTGATAAAGTAAAGGCTCAGATATAACAACTAGAACGATTAGCGGCAGAGGTTGGATTGCAAATTTCGTTTGAGAAAACAGAAATGATGCCCAGCTTCCCAGTTGACACATCCCATATCATACTCCACAATGATCAAAAAATTAAAGTAGTAAAAAAGTTAAAAATCTTGGTGAGATTATTACCTGGAATGTTAATGAAAGAGCATCAATAGAAAACAGAATATTAAAAGTTCAGCGAGCGCAAAGAACCACGTGGCCAACCTACAAAAAACGATCTCTCTCAATAAATGCTAAATTTCGACATTACTCCTCCGTCGTTAAACCGGAAGCAACATATGCAAGTGAAACGCTATTCAGACTAAATACTCAAGCAACAACTGACAAATTGCAGAAAGTTGACAGAAGATACTCCGAACATTTAACAGTAAGAAACATCAAGTTAATGGGCAGTGGAAACTTTTGCCCAATTCGATAGTGTATAAAGAAAGTGGATCCATTATTGATTCAATGCGCAAAAGAAGGATTGCAGTTTTCGCCCACATACCTCGCTTATCAAATACTAGAATCCTGAAGCAACTTTTTGACTAGTTCTGGAACAGTAAAACCAAAAACACCTGGTTTAAAGAAGTACAAAGTGATCTGGATGAACTGCACATCACCTCACACCAAACTCAACACAGAGAAGAGAAACTGCTTCTGAAAAACAAATACACACGCCCGACATTCAAACCATCAGAACTGGAGAAGTATGTCATATCGGCAGAGGAACGAGCAGCCAGATCACAGCGAATTAAGACGTTATGCATTTGAACGAAAATTTGATCAACGGTCTAACACTGATCTTAACTTTCTGTAGCTTTAATAGTTTGGTGTTTGTGTCCATGTGGCCGATATTTTACGTCGTTATGTCATTAATAAAAAAAGCAGTTAAAATTAATTACAACCAATCATCCATAATAACACATATTTACCAATGCTGCTGCTGTCAATTTTCCATGTTTTATTTACGAGAAAATTAACTTTTTAATGCGGGATATGTGTATTGCGAACTGTAATTGAAAATGTGTAATATGCACAAAAAATCTACCATTATAGTTCGATAGTTCTTACTGAAATCTGGCCATAGACACCACGTTAGTATAAATCGCTTAAGGCGTTAGTAAGTTATTAAATTTTAATCATCACTTTATATCTAAAACATTTAACATTAAATAACTTGGAAACTAAATCTAGTAACGAAGGTGCGTCTTCACTGATGCACTCGTCTAAGTTTTATCTTGAAGTCATGTTGCGGGATTCTCTGCCACTGATTGTGTTTACTTTTTATTAGAATTTCCCTTATTTGCTATTTTCTCCATTCAGTTAAGACAGCCATGGCGGATACTCTTCGAAGTCCACTCGAACAGCCGGGCTTTTCCCACTGTGTGGTCAGCGCCTCTGGTTAACTGACAAGCACTCAGTATTTCTCATTCTTTGAGCTCTGCCGGTCATTGTGTCTCAAAGGTGCCACCACATACCGACAAGGTCGCAAAACACGCCCTCTTGGCCGTCACAACATTCGATGATTCGGTTCCTAATATTACAACAGGTCAAGCGCGTAGGCCGCGTCTGTTGTTAAAGTTTCTCATAGTCGTCCTAATACGTATTCTAACGGCAGATCGCAAATTCCGTCAGAAATAGGAAAAGAAAATTTACGACTTCATGTATGGTCTGCTGTTATGGAGTTACCGGCTGTCCCATTTATCTTGGGCAGCACACGTACATTTTGTCCAGAAACAAAATAAAAAACGTGCAATGCAAATGTTGTTTACCTACATGGGGACATTAACCAGCATGACTGACTTTCTTGTAGCTTCTTGATGATGTGTTCAAAAACGTTTCACAATGTACCTTTCACGAAAACACGACATTATTAAGCTACAAATGCTTCTCATCTACGGAGACGTAAGTTAGCATAACAGAGCTTCACTCCAAGTTTAAACGCAGCCAAAACCTCTCAGACAAACAGAAGCTAAATGATGTCGAAGTTAGCGTAAGGAGGGCTATGCGTGAAGCGTTCAGTGAATTCGAAAGTAAAATTCTATGCACCGACTTGACAGAAAATCCTAGGAAGTTCTGGTCTTACGTTAAATCAGTAAGTGGCTCTAAACAGCATATCCAGACACTCCGAGATGATGATGGCATTGAAACAGAGGATGACACGCGTAAAGCTGAAATACTAAACACCTTTTTCCAAAGCTGTTTCACAGAGGAAGATCGCACTGCAGTTCCTTCTCTAAATCCTCGCACAAACGAAAAAATGGCTGACATCGAAATAAGTGTCCTAGGAATAGAAAAGCAACTGGAATCACTCAATAGAGGAAAGTCCACTGGACCTGACGGGATACCAATTCGATTCTACACAGAGTACGCGAAAGAACTTGCCCCCCTTCTAACAGCCATGTACCGCAAGTCTCTAGAGGAACGGAGGGTTCCAAATGATTGGAAAAGAGCACAGGTAGTCCCAGTCTTCAAGAAGGGTCGTCGAGCAGATGCGCAAAACTATAGACCTATATCTCTGACGTCGATCTGTTGTAGAATTTTAGAACATGTTTTTTGCTCGAGTATCATGTCGTTTTTGGAAACCCAGAATCTACTATGTAGGAATCAACATGGATTCCGGAAACAGCGATCGTGTGAGACCCAACTCGCTTTATTTGTTCATGAGACCCAGAAAATATTAGATACAGGCTCCCAGGTAGATGCTATTTTTCTTGACTTCCGGAAGGCGTTCGATACAGTTCCGCACTGTCGCCTGATAAACAAAGTAAGAGCCTACGGAATATCAGACCAGCTGTGTGGCTAGATTGAAGAGTTTTTAGCAAACAGAACACAGCATGTTGTCATCAATGGAGAGACGTCTACAGACGTTAAAGTAACCTCTGGCGTGCCACAGGGGAGTGTTATGGGACCATTGCTTTTCACAATATATATAAATGACCTAGTAGATAGTGTCGGAAGTTCCATGCGGCTTTTCGCGGATGATGCTGTAGTATACAGAGAAGTTGCAGCATTAAAAAATTATAGCGAAATGCAGGAAGATCTGCAGCGGATAGGCACTTGGTGCAGGGAGTGGCAACTGTCCCTTAACATAGACAAATGTAATGTATTGCGAATACATAGAAAGAAGGATCCTTTATTGTATGATTATATGATAGCGGAACAAACACTGGTAGCAGTTACTTCTGTAAAATATCTGGGAGTATGCGTGCGGAACTATTTGAAGTGGAATGATCATATAAAATTAATTGGTGGTAAGGCGGGTACCAGGTTGAGATTCATTGGGAGAGTGCTTAGAAAATGTAGTCCATCAACAAAGGAGGTGGCTTACAAAACACTCGTTCGACCTATACTTGAGTATTGCTCATCAGTGTGGGATCCGTACCAGATAGGTTTGACGGAGGAGATAGAGAAGATCCAAAGAAGAGCGGCGCGTTTCGTCACAGGGTTATTTGGTAATCGCGATAGCGTTACGGAGATGTTTAATAAACTCAAGTGGCAGACTCTGCAAGAGAGGCGCTCTGCATCGCGGTGTAGCTTGCTCGCCAGGTTTCGAGAGGGTGCGTTTCTGGATGAGGTATTGAATATATTGCTTCCCCCTACTTATACCTCCCGAGGAGATCACGAATGTAAAATTAGAGAGATTAGAGCGCGCACGGAGGCTTTCAGACAGTCGTTCTTCCCGCGAACCATACGCGACTGGAACAGGAAAGGGAGGTAACGACAGTGGCACGTAAAGTGCCCTCCGCCACACACCGTTGGCTGGCTTGCGGAGTATAAGTGTAGATGTAGATGTAGAATAATGTCTTTTATTCACAATACGGGTACATTTGGTATAGTATCGTAGTATTTTTGAACCACATGTCGCATTTACCTTATCTCCGCTGGTGTGCATTGTACTCACACAAAACTTCTACTGAACATGGTTGACTGAATGATTTATGTACTTTTTTGTGTTTCCATTTATTTTCTGTCATCTCCAGCAAGCGGACGATTTAATCACTGCGGCTACGTGCACTGTGCGCTAGTCCAGCAGAGTCCACGTCAATTCTGTGTTATGTTTTAAATAACGTTATGATTAGGTGAATGACACACTGCTATACGTTTTTGTAGAGTTTTTGAGAAGACGAAATGTGTTACCGAACAAAAAATACAGGGTGCTATTTAAAAAAGATGTACTGCTGTTCATTTCTTCCGAACTAATAAAGTTGCAAGAAAGACAGTCTTGCTGGTTAATGTCTCCCCTGGTAATTAAACATTTTCTTGGTACATTTGTTATATTACTTCTGGAGAAAAAGTTATTCGGAGTGGTCAATACAAATTAATCTCCCTGTATGTGAGATATGTATAAGGCGTGATCAAATAGTTTCCGTCTGAGGTCGTTGCTGCAGCATATGTGCGACGTAGTGCGACTCCGATGCAAGTGCATTAGCACAGACATGTAAGAAACGGATTAGTGTGGCATTCGTGTCTTTCCGAAGTGCGTGCGGTAAATGCGGAAATGTGGACTATGGCGATATTATTACCAAATGCGATCAGACAGAACCAACGAGCTTTTATTCTTTTCTCGGGTCCCGAGGGACAAGCAGCGATAGGTACCATTGGAGAATGAGGACTGTGTATGCGGCAGCATGCCTGTCGAAAACTAAATAAAGTCCCGAGCGACTGGAAAAAAGCGCAGGTGACGCCTGTATATAAGAAGGGTAGAAGGACGGATCCTCAAAATTACAGACCAATATCCTTAACATCGGTTTGTTGCAGGATTCTCGAACATATTCTCAGTTCGAATATAATGAATTTCCTTGAGACAGAGAAGTTGCTGTCCATGCATCAGCATGGCTTTAGAAAGCATCGCTCCTGCGAAACGCAACTCGCCCTTTTTTCACATGATATATTGCGAACCATGGATGAAGGGTATCAGACGGATGCCATATTCCTTGACTTCCGGAAAGCGTTTGACTCGGTGCCTCACTGCAGACTCCTAACTAAGGTACGAGCATATGGGATTGGTTCCCAAATATGTGAGTGGCTCGAAGACCTCTTAAGTAACAGAACCCAATACGTTGTTCTAGATGGTGAGTGTTCATCGGAAGTGAGGGTATCATCTGGAGTGCCCCAAGGAAGTGTGGTAGGTCCGCTGTTGTTTTCTATCTACATAAATGCTCTTTTGGATAGGGTTGATAGCAATGTGCGGCTGTTTGCTGATGATACTGTGTTGTACCGGAAGGTGTCGTCGTTGAGTGACTGTAGGAGGATACAAGATGACTTGGACAGGATTTGTGATTGGTGTAAAGAATGACAGCTAACTCTAAATATAGATAAATGTAAATTAATGCAGATGAATAGGAAAAAGAATCCCGTAATGTTTGAATACTCCATTAGCAGTGTAGCGCTTGACACAGTCACGTCGATTAAATATTTGAGCGTAACATTGCAGAGCGAAATGAAGTGGGACAAGCATGTAATGGCAGTTGTGGGGAAGGCGGATAGTCGTCTTCGGTTCATTGGTAGAATTTTCGGAAGATGGGGCTAATCTGTAAAGGAGACCGCTTATAAAACACTAATACGACCTATTCTTGAGTACTGCTCGATCGTTTGGGATCCCTATCAGGTCGGATTGAGGGAGGACATAGAAGCAATTCAGAGGCGGGCTGCTAGATTTGTTACTGGTAGGTTTGATCATCACGCGAGTGCTACGGAAATGCTTCAGGAACTCGGATGGGAGCCTCTGGAGGAAACGAGGCGTTCTTTTCGTGAATCGCTGACTGCAGTACAATTTTACTGCCGCCTACTTATATTTCGCGGAAAGACCACAAAGATAAGATAAGAGAGATTGGGGCTCGTACAGAGGCATATAGGCAGTAATTTTTCTCTCGTTCTGTTTAGGGGTGGAACAGGGAGAGAAGATGCTAGCTGTGGTACGAGGTACCCTCCGCCACGCACCGTATGGTGGATTGCGGAGTGTGTAAAAAAAGTGCAACAAGGGATGCTGCTACTTCATGATAACCCACGTCGGATCTCATGAACGGCGTTACGCAGGAGTGACGCCAACACATGTGGAACACCACCGAGCACCCATCCAACAGCTTTGATGTCTCCCGATGCGGTCCCTTAAAAAAGGCCTAGAAGGGTTGACGATTTCTGAGAGACGAGTTTGTGCAGCAGCAGTTACGGACTTCTTCGCGCAGCACACCAAACACGTATCTTCAAACTGGTGAGTCTGTAGGATGATTACCTCAACGCTTACGGGTATTTTGCCTGATTGGCATACCGATTCTAGACTGTACGGCCGCCGAATGGAAACTTTTTGATAGCACCGTATACGTGACACTTGATAAAGACCGTTCGTCGAAAGTGAGGAATAGTAAGAAACAAAACTTTTTTTTTTTTTCAAATAAGACAACCTCAGCCAAACCACGATGTCTTTCAACCTATATTTGAAAGCTGCGGAACCATAACTCCCTGCAGTAATAATCCGTATACAAGTAGCGGCGAATGAAAGTAACACCCAAATAATTGCGCTGTATTTGGCTTCTCTGACTTCATGGTGATGCGAACAAGTCGGCCTTTGGCGGATCACAAGCTAGTCCAGGAGATAGCATAACATCATTCTGGAATGGGAGCAAGCAGTCCGCTTAGAAGGCTGTTAGTGGGCCGATACGCTGGATGGCGGACAAGTGAAGCAGTGTGTCTGTTAGCTGTGTCGGTGGTGTGTGACAGGCCAGCCGCTGCGTGCTCGCCCCCCGGCCCTGCTCTCGCCATGCTCTGTTCTGCTCTGCTCTGCTCTGCCAGCTGGCCAGCGAACTGCTCTGAGCCGTCAGGTCACTGTTGTGCGCCGTGGAGCACCTTTGTCGAAGGGCGCTTGGCAACTACATGATCCTGCAGCATTGTCACCACCGCCTATATTCGACGTCAACGTGGAATAACCACACACACACACACACACACACACACACACACACACACACACACACACATACATACGGTAGGTTGCAGTACTAGCAGTGGAGAGTGTATGAAGCATTCGTAGGGACCCGTAAAACTGAAGCTGCTGTCGTAGTGCGGAATTGGAGCGATTAATTGACCTCCTCCTAAAGGTCATGCTCCTTGGCTTTCGGGCCATGGACGAAATTTCCGAAAGGGCTAAGTTCTTTAAACTATTCGCGTGCTGCCGTGGTTAAAATATACCGCGGGTGGCAAAACGCACTATCGAAAAGCGGCGCCGAGGCAGCTGTGGTATACAAGGGCCATAGTTAGCAGCGGTGAACAATCTACATCTACATCTACATGATTACTGTGCTATTCACAATAAAGCGCCAGGCAGAGGGTTCAATGAACCACCTTCAAGCTGTCTCTCTACAGTTCCACTTTCGAACAACGAACGGGAAAAATGAGCACTTAAATTTTTCTGTGCGAGCCCTGATTTCTCTTATTTTATCGTGATGATCATTTCTCCCTATGTAGGCAGGTGCCAACAGAATGTTTTCGCAATCGGAGGAGAAAACTGGTGATTGAAATTTCATGAGAAGATCCCTTCGTAACGAAAAACGCCTTTTTTTAAAATGATTGCTACTCCAATTCACGTATCATGTCTGTGACACTATCTCCCCTATTTCGCGATAATACAAAACAAGATGCCCTTCTTCGTACTTTTTTGATGTCATCCGTCAGTCCCACCTGATACGGATCCCACCCCGCACAGCAATACTCCAGAATAGGGCGGACAAGCTTAGTGCAAGCAGTCTGTTTAGTAGTCCTGTTCCACCTTCTAACAAGGGATCCTCCCCATCGCACCCCCCTCAGATTTAGTTATAAGTTGGCACAGTGGATAGGCCTTGAAAAACCTGACACAGATCAATTGAGAAAACAGGAAGAAGTTGTGTAGAACTGTGAAAAAATAAGCAAAATATACAAACTGAGTAGTTCAAGGGAAGATAAGCAACAATAAGGACGGTAGGAACGCAGGAGCGCCGTGGTCTCGTGGTAACGTGAGCAGCTGCAGAACGAAATGTCATTGGTTCAAATCTTCCATCGAGTGCAAATTTTAATTTTTTATTTTCAGTTTATGTGACAAACTCTTATGTTTTCATCACTTTTTTGGGAGTGATTATCACATCCACAAGAAAACCTAAATCGGGCAAGGTAGAAGAATCTTTTTACCCATTCGCCAAGTGTACAAGTTAGGTGGATCGACAACATATTCCTGTCATGTGACGCACATGTCGTCACCAGTGTCGTATAGAATATATCAGACGTGTTTTCCTGTGGAGGAATCGGTTGACCTATGACCTTACGGTCAAAAGTTTTCGGTTCCCATTGGAGAGGCACGTCCTTTCGTCTACTAATCGCACGGTTTTGCAGTGCGGTCGCAAAACACAGACACTAAACTTATTACAGTGAACAGAGATGTCAATGAACGAACGGACAGATAATAACTATGCAAAAATAAAGAAAGTAGAATTTTCTGTCGAGGGAAGACTTGAACCAAGGACCTCTCGTTCAGCAGCTGCTCACGCTACCACGGGACCATGGCGCTTCTAAGCACACTTCGTCCATGATGTTGCTTATGTGGCCCATGGACTACTCAGTTTGTATATTTTGCTTATTTTTTCACAGTTCCACACAACTTCTTCCTGTTTTCTCAATTGATCTGTGTTCAGTTTGTCAAAGCCTATCCACTGTGCCAACTTATAACTAAATCTGAGGGGGGTGCGATGGGGAGGTTCCCTTGTAAGTGTTCTGCTCTACCCACAATATTATCTATGTGATCATTCCAATTTAGGTTATTTGTAATTGTAATCCCTAAGTATTTAGTTGAATTTACAGCCTTCAGATTTTTGTGACTTATCTCGTAATCGAAATTTAGCTGTTGTAGTACTCATGTGATTAACTTCACACTTTTCCTTATTCAGGGTCAATTGCCACTTTTCGCACAATACAGATATCTTATCTAATCCATTTTGCAAGTTGTTTTGATCATCTGATGACTTTACAAGACGGTAAATGACAGCATCATCTGCAAACAATCTAAGACGGCTACTCAGATTGTCTCCTATGTCGTTAATATAGATCAGAAACAATAGCGGGCCCATAACACTTCCTTGGGGAACGCCGGCTATTACTTCTGTTTTACTCGATGACTTTCCGTTCATTACAATGGCTGCAGGTATGTGTACGGGCGAACAGACGTGCAACTATCGAGCAACTTACTACCCAGACGAACCAAATGACCGCCAATAGTGTCTCCTCAACGACCGTTAAGAGAACGTTGCTTTGCATGGGCCTCCACAACAGCCGCTTGGTTCAAGCACCCATCCATTGGCAACGAAGTCTGGAATTTGCACACCAGCACATCAGCTGGACATCCACTGAGTGATGACAGGTAGCGTTTTCAGATGAATCATGTTTTATGCTCCGTCGGACAGATGGCCGTTGGCGTGTCGGGCTTGAAACCTCTGAAAGCAACCACCCCCACCCATGATGGATCCTCAACCGAGGAACCCAGCACAGCTGCCAACGACACTGGAGACGGCACGGCCTCACATTTCTGTCGGTACCTTCCAGAACCTCATTCACTCTCATTTCACTCGGTACAGGCAGCGCTGCAAAAGGTGGTCATTCAGGCTTTTGACAGCTGGTTACGTTCATGTGACTGGTCAGTGTACTAGCAACGCACAGACTTGCCCAAAACGAAAAGAAATTTTAGCCATGTCTAAAGTTCGTGACATTGTTGCTAGAGCAATATGGTGTGCTAGTGCTTGAATAGGTTGGTAAACAGTACAATTCCTAGTGGGAAATAATTTCTTTATTGCCAGAGTTCGATTGGTGGAGGTTTAACGGCGGTTAACCACATTTCCTGGTGACTATATTGACTTTCAATTACGGAGTCGGGTGCGCAGTGCGTTCTGTTCAGAGACATACGAACTCTTCACAGCGCGCCAGTGTGCTCTCGGCCTCTGTCGCAAGCCACGCGCTCCAGCTGTCGCCTGCCACGGTCTCTGGCAACACTGACATAAGCGCCATACTGAGCCACTATTTCTGCTTGCGACTATTCCTACGTAAATTTATACGCTCGGGAAACTATTCATATCACTTCTTAACGTCGCACTTGCGTTCGTTTTATGCCACTCATAATGAACACTACAGTGGCTAAGTACTTCCACCAGGGGTAAACTAAAGTGGAAAAACAGGCTAAATGTTCTCCGCGCACCCTGAAGCGCAGGCAGCAAGCAGATGGACGTGGCGGGATGGCACCGCTGGCTGCAGCGCCAGGTGGCACAATCTGCGTTGCCACTTCGCAACGCCCCGCCTTTTTCACATGCAATACTGTAGATTGTGTACACAACCAATACTCCCGGTTACATCTGCAACCTCTCTCAGGGTGGCTACTTTGTTTCATCAGAAGACTTCCTTGAAAATTCTACGTTTTTTCACATTGAAATTACAAATTTCCCTAAGCCACTTTTAATTTAATGCGAGAGAAAGCTGTACTTTGCTAAGTTTCGTTGCCACAAATGATTTTTTTTTTAAATTGCCAAGTCACTTATTAGTGATTATTCCAAATTCGGCTAGAATTTACAGTTTCATCAACAACTCTGTAAACCTTCAGCTCTTGCCGTCCCAGAAACTTCCTTCATGCTCAGTGCCTGTCAGCATTGCTTCCCACGCTTTGTCACTGTGTGTAGATTTGATAAATATTCACAAGGTATACTTTCCTCTATTGTCACTGTAAATTAATATCAAAGCATAGACACGACGAATCATGTTTTAAATCGGAGTGTCTTCACACTATGGTCATTGTTGAAGCGTGGCAGACCGCTCGGAAGTCAGTGAAATAATACTTTTCATTGAAATTAGTATGAAAGCATTGAAGCCTGAATATTCAACGTTGATCTGCAAATCTTGCAAGTTCAAATATGAATATCATTTTATAAAATTGTAAAAACTCTGCTTTTGTGTGAGTGACGAGCTCACTGCTAAGTGACAAATTCTCATGCCCGAGTTACACTCCGCCACAATCATGTAATGGAAACGAACATGGGGACCGATAACCAGCTGATAATAATGAGATTCTCGAGGTCGACGAGCGCGCCGGAGATGACCCCGACCGTGCAACAGACTTTACAATAATTCAGCGTTCATCTTCATTTTTCTTCATGCGACTCCGCAACCAACTTTCCGAAGAAGAATCAAAGAGTGATTTTAACACGTTAGATGAGAGGTCTCTTAGATCTTCGACCATCTTTACCTGTGAATGGCCACCAATATAATTTTTTTTATTTAGCATCTCATTATCCATTTCAGGATAACCTATCATCACATCTGTCGAAGCACGAAGTTCCATGCGCACTGATCGTATTACAAAACGGGGTTGTAAGCGGTAGGGTACTTCGTATTTTGACAAATCTAATGATGGAATTATCCCGAAACATGTAGTGAGATGATAAATAAACATATTCGTCAGTGACGAAGACTAGTGTATTACTACTCAAAAAAATCATTTTAAGAAAAGACTTATTACCTTAATTTCCGTCACAGAAGAGCTAAAATGTCTCTGGTCTTATCACAGATTTCCTTGTCTTTGAAAATTCTCTTACATTTGCCCGTTCGTGTCACTCAAGAGGAAGTGTAGGCTATGTATCGATACCATGTTTTCCATTTCCCTTCAGCATAAGACAAAATGCAACTACAGTCATCAGTCACCTACAGGGTAGTTTTAAACAATGAAAAGAGTACACCCAGCGAGTAGAAGCCACAAAGTAAACTAGTCATCATTCATGACGTGCGACTCAGGCTGAAAAATCTTTTCCTAAATTTTAATGTTCAAATGTGTGCGAAATCTTATGGGACTTAACTGCTAAGGTCATCAGTCCCTAAGCTTACACACTACTTAACCTAAATTATCATAAGGACAAACACACACAGCCACGCCCGAGGGAGGACTCGAACCTCCGCCGGGACCAGCCGCACAGTCCATGACTGCAGCGCCTCAGACCACTTGGCTAATCCCGCGCGGCCCTAAATTTTACATTTATCTCTTGTTACATGATCGTTTTTTTTCAAAACTGTAGTGTTACTAATATAAAATCAGAATATAAAGAGCCATTGGATAGAACTGATTAACACTAAGAAATAAAATACGTATTACTAGTAGTCATTGTCAGTGATTAATTATCTTAATTTACAGTTTTATTTGGGTCTGTTAGAGATGTATGAGTATGAAGCCATTTGGAAGCACAATGAAAGGAGCTGCCAGTACTTGGACAAGCAGAGACCACCCCTAGAGGAATTCTCAGAAGGACGCGCCGATGGGCTGCAGGTAATGCCGCTCAGTCGATTAAATTTTCTTTTGAGTTGCCAGAAACGGATGCCGAGAATACCACAGGCAACGCAGATATGATCTCCGATGGTGTAAGGCCACCAACAATGACTGTCTTTACGACCCAAAGATGGAAAGAAGAGAAATGACGTTTTAGCGAGGTTCGGAAAATGCTCTTTTGCGAACAAAACTTTGGGAATCACAGACACTGCAGAAACAATTTGAAAATCTAAACAAACTTTTGTTGAACACCTTAAAAATATACCTTTTAGATACTGCACACCAATTCAGCCTCACGGCTACTCTAGTACCTGAGGGTAGAAAAACCCCAATTAAAGGATGTTGATGGGGTTGGCTAACTCCCAGGCGCTAAAGCCGCTGCAGGGCTGAATCGCTGTCCAGGTTTCTGAAAGAAAGGCACATTTTAAAAGGTGTGAAGGCTACACCAAGAGTGCTGCCGAAATGGTGGTAGGTCTAGATGGACCTGTTGTTTTATTCACGCATATAGTAATGTTGCTTTCCATAGCCCCTCCCTCCTTTTCCCATGATCACAACATAGGCATGCTCGAAACAGGAGGGCTGAAAATAAATTTCATCCAATGGTTTTGAATGGTCCCTAATGGGCCCATCCTGTAACCAGGGTACAAACTGAGCCCGCACTACATTCCAAAGGTGCCACATAACGCTCAATGGGGTTGCTGCCCCCGATATCCTTGGAGCAGGGCTGAAGCGGCCAGGGGGAGACAACAGTGTCGAACGTTGTCAAGAACGTCATCCTGTTGCTTATCACACTTTGAACTGCCGTTTTCGACCGCGAAACGTGTGGGAATCAGCGCACCAACGGAAGAAGTGTTTTCACTGAGGCCGTTTTGTGTCGATTATTAACGGCGGTTTTCCTCGGCCACGCGTAAGTAAACTATATGATTTCAGTGATGGGTGTTGAGCTTCTGACCTCCATCGCAGAGGCGGCAAGAGAAGGAGGGAAATATGGTTAAGAGAGTGTATGATGACCTTCCCATTGCGTGAAACGCCCATGGTGGCATTTGGGCAAAATTGTGGTGACGTTTGGTTCCAATGTGATATCATAGCCTCCTAGCTGGTCAAGGGGTGAGTCTTTGACTAATAATCAAAACGTTCTCGGCTCCAGGTTCGAAACCCGCCGCCGCTTAAATTTTCATTAATAATCAGCGTTGACAACCGAAGACTTCCGCCATAAGAAGTCACCCTCATTCTGCCAACAGCCTTATGAAACAGAGCGAAGGAGTGGACGGAGGTTAAGGGTACTAATTATCTTTTGGATGGAAAACTGATACTAAAATGTAAACTTTCACGGCCGGAAATATCATGTCCATTATAATTATCCGGGCTGTTATGCCGTGGTCGGTTGTGAATTCTGAGGTGATTCCCAACGCTTCGTCTCCGACTGCGGGAGACATCTTCAAGGGGGTCCGTAGCTTGATGGAAGGTCCAACACACACAGAGGAAAGAAATATGTGGAAAACACTGACAGGAATAAGGGATAGGATGATGGGACATCTGTTAAGACATGAGGGAGTGACTTTCATGGTACTAGAGGAAGCTGTAGAGAGCAAAAACTGTAGAAGAAGACAGAGATTGGAATACATACAGCAAATAATTGAGGACGTAGGCTGCAAGAGATGATGAGGTTGGACCAGCAGTGCAGATGTACGATATCGTTCAACTTCCTGCGGAGATCTAAAATTAGGAAACATGGAGGACATGGAATGGGGACCGCAGATAGGTGGGGCCAGGTGGGAATGTGAGTCGGCTGGGAAGCATGGTGAGGTAATTTGTGCATTTGGGATATGTACTGCCGCAGTGGTTTACGCAACTGCCCACTAACCAAGAATTTCGGGTTCGAGTCCTGCCGCATCAAAGCAGCCGAAAGATTGATGACAAAAGAAGAAATAACTCACATGAACTTATATGAATACATGGCGTCCGTTGTCTCGGACATGTCGAATAGAACAGACACTACGCAGTCGGAATAATTGATTCGGCTCGATGGGGAATGAGTCCACAACGTTCAGTGCAGATGTACGATATCGTTCAACTTCCTGCGGAGATCTAAAATTAGGAAACATGGAGGACATGGAATGGGGACCGCAGATAGGTGGGGCCAGGTGGGAATGTGAGTCGGCTGGGAAGCATGGTGAGGTAATTTGTGCATTTGGGATATGTACTGCCGCAGTGGTTTACGCAACTGCCCACTAACCAAGAATTTCGGGTTCGAGTCCTGCCGCATCAAAGCAGCCGAAAGATTGATGACAAAAGAAGAAATAACTCACATGAACTTATATGAATACATGGCGTCCGTTGTCTCGGACATGTCGAATAGAACAGACACTACGCAGTCGGAATAATTGATTCGGCTCGATGGGGAATGAGTCCACAACGTTCAGTGCAGATGTACGATATCGTTCAACTTCCTGCGGAGATCTAAAATTAGGAAACATGGAGGACATGGAATGGGGACCGCAGATAGGTGGGGCCAGGTGGGAATGTGAGTCGGCTGGGAAGCATGGTGAGGTAATTTGTGCATTTGGGATATGTACTGCCGCAGTGGTTTACGCAACTGCCCACTAACCAAGAATTTCGGGTTCGAGTCCTGGTGCGACACACATTTTCACTTGTAGCCGCCGATTCCGCATAAAGTACAGATGCAGCTGATGTCATCAGTTCCTCCCCTTACTTTCCTTTATCCCCCTCCATCTTCAATTTATATCATATGAACTTCCGACGGCAATTCTGAAGCAAATTTCAAACTTAGTGTCGCAACAGCAGACAATTATAGAAGTTCGAAAAAGTTATTCTTTAATTTTGTTGTACAGTATACTGAGGCGGAAATAGTGGTTCCCACTCATTACTGTGTAACCACTGTACACGGTGACAGTGATGTTTTTTTGACGCATTACTCATTCTTATAAGTGGAGTATGATACAGCGAGCCTCTGCACAACGGGTGGACACATCTCATCAATTTTTAAATTATTTCGTCACGTACTGTCGTACTCAGAAATGTTCGAAAGACCTGAATTGCATTTCGCCTCCTTTGAATGCAGCCCACTTAACGTAACGGTCTTGCAGCTCCTCTAGTCGCTTGACTACGCAAAATGGACACCACAAGTGACTATTGGAAAACACTGCTCTGTATGGCAGTAACTCCAGGTGTAATTGACACCACGATACACGAAACCTCGGGGAGCACATGAGACAGACCTTAACGCTTGTAAACTCAAATTTATTACAACAAGTGACAATTCTAAACTTTTACTACACTCATTACAAACTAACGAAAAAAAGCCCAACTGTAATACATCAATTACTTCGTAATTCTTTCTCAAAATGATTTTTTTGGCGAATATGATATCTTAAAGCATATCGCGACTCCGTAATCTCTATGATTAACCGAAATATTCTTGCTATCTAAAAGATTTTCCAACCATCTATTTGCCATCTTTCACTAAGAAAGCGCTATTGCATAAACAGAATAATGGACTAAGGAGTTACAGAAAACATGATTAACAGCGTCAAGCACTGATCGTAATTGCTGACTAGTTTAAAAGAGATGTGAAATAATACATTTTTAGCCAGTATCAGTTAGCATATCTGAACTTTAAACTACATGACGAAAATTTTTGTACTGGATCGGGACAAATGTCCAGAAACTGTTGTCGGTGTTAACTAAACACGAAAGTAATTAAATATGGTTTCATTTCCAAGTAACAAACTTGAAATGATGGAACGTATACGTGCATGGCAATTCGATCCCAGCACATAATGCGATTCATATGTAAGTAAAAGCAAAGACCAGATATCGAATTTGCTCAGCAGCACTGAGATGTTTCACGCTGCAGTGACGAGAAAAATGAATAATTTCTGCCTTCCTGGGATTAAAAACCCAGCGTCTATCGCCGTTGTCTTCTAGCCACGAACGGACATTATACATAGGTGTCTTTCATCAGAAGCGAGATGTGCGCCTCTGTGAACTATAACTGACGTGACGAAGACTACAGTGATGACTGAGAATCGAACCCGGCACATATCATTGTTGACTACACACGAAAATACGTCAACTATCGAATTCTTTTTCACCAGCGGCTAGGAGCAGGATGTTTCCAGTCGAAATATACGAAAAGGTGTGTGTTTGTCTGGGATTCTAAACCGCCACATATCAAAATAAAATTTCATCAACATTTAGGTGTGCTAACGCTAATCCATGAAAGGACGTTATAAATGTTTTTGTGCCGAACCGGACTAAAACCCAGACACGAGCCTTACGTTATGAACTTGAGGAGTTTGGAATCTTGAGTAAACAACTAACTGATAGCACTCTCTAGTCACGAAGGGATCAAATCGCGTGAAATCAGAACCAATATATTCAACATCTCAATCTGAAATGAAAGGCAAAATTAGTGCCCTTTGACATAACTTGACATCTGGTTCTTTAATTAAAATGAAATTACTAGTGTAAAAAAGGTGAAAGGTGATAGAGTTTCTACATGCTACCACTTACGCCTATGTTACGGCCCAACCTAGTAGTCGGTAGCGAAGGGACAGGACGTTTAATGTGAATCTGGAACCAAGGTAGAATGGCATGTTCTTCATTTGGCGTAATCGGCGGTAAGCAGAATCTACTAGCGCCAATAAAAATCCTTCGCCTGAAGTGGGAATCGAATCCCGAACCTATTAGTACGAAGCTAGTATCAAATCCCAGAACACTGGACCTCACATGTGGCTGGATCAAGATTTTGTCGTAGTACTGGTGCACCAGAGTCGATGAGAATTTTGACTTCCTGGAGTGGATTACAGTCGACTGCCTAACTACCCAGTGCGTACTTTCAAGTTTATTTCGTAATCACTGAATTAAAATCACGTAACGGTCGTCTGCACAATCTGTCAGCACTGCAGGACGCGGAAGTTAGCATAGGAAGGGTTGCTTCCACTCGAGCTGCTCTCCATGGCCAACCATGCGCAGTGCAAAAGGAAAGAGGAGTTACTGCACGCAATTCTTCCGTAATTTAGTAAACTACAACTCGTCGGTCTGCTAACAGTATCAATCTGTTGGAACTTAGAAATAATTTATTTCATTTCATAACCCACCAGTAAAGGCGAAACCTTGTGAAAACTTCTCCGAGAAGAGCTCGTGGCCGCCTGTCGGGATCAGAACAATTGCTGCTGCACCGGCCTACGGCCGCATAACGCCAGCCGGCGTCAGCCCAGGTGATCGCGATGGATCGCGCCCTGAGCCTATGGTCCAGAGCGGGCGTTTGTACAATCACATGTGCCAACATAAAATTATTTAACACTGCAGTTTGTTCATGGTGTGGGTTCCTGTTGTCATGTCCTAGTTCATGAACCACGGGAAACGTATGAGTGGCCAAGTAAGTGGTCCTGACCGTCGGGATACCAGTTACTTTGGAATAAGACTAGGCATCTCGGACATATTCTGAGTCGTGGTCACCTTTGTGCTCATACGGCAAAGACTACCAAATCCACCGGTTAGTCCCTTAACCTTTAGGGGTAAAAGTCAATAGAACCCGGGGCAAGTAAGGCTAGCAGCCTGCTTCCCTGGTACGTTAAATATGACGCTGGCAACAATCAGAGCAAAATGCTTCGGACCTTTGGAGGTGACGGAGTCCCACCTCTAACTGACAAACCAGGCACTCCTAAGATACAAGTCGGCAAACGAGATGAGGAGCTATTAATATCAATGAGGGGCTACTCTGGGAAAAAGGTAGAGCTGGCAGAGGCTGCCAGTAAGATTGGGTTGGACGTTTTAGCTATTAGTGACATTCGGGTAAGGGGTGAGAAAGAAGAGGAAGTGGGAGAATACAAGGTCTACCTGTCAGGAGTCAAAGCAGGAATAGCACAATGGGGTGTAGGGCTTTACATCAGGAAAGAAATGGAACCCAGCGTAGTTACAATAAGGTATGTAAACCAACGACTGATTTGGATAGATTTGACAGTGTCTAGCAAGAAAATTAGGATTGTGTCAGTATATTCGCATTGTGAATGGACAGATCAAGATAAGATGTATAGTTTTCATGACGCAGTCAGTGATGTAGTTGTTAGAGTAAAGGACAAGGACATTCTGCTCATGGGTGATTTTAATGCCAGGATTGGAAATCGAACAGAAGGGTATGAAAAGGTTATGGGTAAATTTGGAGAGGATATGGAGGCCAACAGGAACGGGAAACAACTCTTGGATTTCTGTTCCAGTATGGGCTTACTAATCACAAAATCCTTTTTTAAACGTAAGAACATTCACCGGTATACTTGGAGAGGCAGGGGAACCAGATATGTCATTGACTATACAGAGTGTTACAAAAAGGTGCGGCCAAACTTTCAGGAAACATTCCTCACACACAAAGAAAGAAAATTTGTTATGTGGACATGTGTCCGGAAACGCTTACTTTCCATGTTAGAGCTCATTTTATTACTTCTCTTCAAATCAGATTAATCATGGAATGGAAACACACAGCAACAGAACGTACCAGCGTGACTTCAAACACTTTGTTACAGGAAATGTTCAAAATGTCCTCCGTTAGCGAGGATACATGCATCCAACCTCCGTCGCATGGAATCCCTGATGCGCTGATGCAGCCCTGGAGAATGGCGTATTGTATCACAGCCGTCCACAATACGAGCACGAAGAGTCTCTACATTTGGTACCGGGGTTGCGTACACAAGAGCTTTCAAATGCACTCATAAATGAAAGTCAAGAGGGTTGAGGTCAGGAGAGCGTAAAGGCCATGGAATTGGTCCGCCTCTACCAATCCATCGGTCACCGAATCTGTTGTTGAGAAGCGTACGAACACTTCGACTGAAATGTGCAGGAGTTCCATCGTGCATGAACCACATGTTGTGTCATACTTGTAAAGGCACATGTTCTAGCAGCACAGGTAGAGTATCCCGTACGAAATCATGATAACGTGCTCCATTGAGCGTAGGTGACTGACGAAACTAAAATGATCTCTAACATGGAAACTAAGCGTTTCCGGACACATGTCCACCTAACATCTTTTCTTTATTTGTGTGTGAGGAATGTTTCCTGAAAGTTTGGCCGTACCTTTTTGTAACACCTTGTATAATAACAGATCAGGAATTCAGGAAGGCTGTGAGGGACACACGTGTATTCAGGGGATTCTTTCATGACACTGATCACTATTTAATCCGCAGTGAAATTGGTATTGTGAGGCCGAGAGTGCAGGAGGTCAGGTCCATACGTAGGAGGATAAGAGTGGAGAAACTTCAGGATAAGGAAATCATGCACAAATACACAACAGTGATCTCAGAAAGGTACCAGTTAGTTGAATGTAGTTAATAACAGTCATTGGAAAAGGAATGGACAAGGTACAGGGACACACTACTAGGAGTGGCTAAAGAATGTCTTGGAACATTAGTGTGTAAAGGTAGGATGAAGCAAACAGCTTGGTAGAATGGCGCAGTCAAGGGAGCCTGTAAAAGGAAAAAGAAGGCATATCAAAAATGGCTATATACTAAAACTTAGGTAGACAGAGAAAGGTATGTTGAAGAAAGAAACAAAGTCAAACAGATAACTGCAGCATCCAAGAAGAAATCTTGGGAAGACTTTGGAAGCAGATTGGAGAATTTGGGTCAAGCTGCTGGAAAACCATTCTAGAGTGTAATTAGCAGTCTTCGAAAGGGAGGTAAGAAGGAAAAGACAAGTATTTTGGACAGGACAGGAAAACTGCTGTTGAATCCTGTTGATGCCTTGGGCAGATGGAGGGAATATTTTGAAGTGTTGCTCAATGCAGGTGAAAATACGATTAGTAATGTTTCAGATTTCGATGTACAATGGGAAAGGAATGATGATGGAATCACATTTGAGGAAGTGGAGAAAATGGTCAATAGATTGCAGTGCAATAAAGCGGCTGGGGTGGATGAAATCAAGTCGGAACTCATCAAATACAGTGGAATGTCAGGTCTTAAATGGCTACACAGGATAATTGAAATGGCCTGGGAGTCGGGACAGGTTCCAACAGACTGGACGAAAACAGTAATCACACCAGTCTTTAAACAAGGAAACAGAAAAGATTGTAACAACTACAGAGGTATCAATTTAATCAGCGTCGTGGGCAAAATCTTCTCAGGTGTTGTTGAAAGGAAAGTGCGAGCATTAGTTGAGGACAAATTGGATGACAATCAGTGTGGATTTAGGCCTCTTAGAAGTTGTCAGAAGCAGATCTTTATCTTACGGCAAATAATGGAGAAGTGTTACGAGTGGAACAGGGAATTGTATCTATGCTTTATAGATCTAGAAAAGGCATATGACCGGGTCCCTAGGAGGAAGTTATTGTCTGTTCTACGAGATTATGGAATAGGAGGAAAACTTTTGCAAGCAATTAAAGGTCTTTACATAGATAGTCAGGCAGCAGTTAGAGTTGACGGTAAATTGAGTTCATGGTTCAGAGTAGTTTCAAGGGTAAGACAAGGCTGCAACCTGTCTCCACTGTTGTTCATATTATTTATGGATCATATGTTGAAAACAATAGACTGACTGGGTGAGATTAAGATATGTGAACACAAAATAAGCAGTCTCGGATATGTGGATGACTTAGTTGTGACGGCAGATTCGATTGAAAGTTTGCAAAGTAATATTTCAGACCTAGATCAGAAATGTAAGGACTATGGTATGAAGATTAGCATCTCCAAAGCGAAAGTAATGTCAGTGGGAAAGAGATATAAACGGATTGAGTGCCAAATAGGAGGAACAAAGCTAGAACAGGTGGACGATTTCAAGTACTTAGGATGCATATTCTCACAGGATGGCAACATAGTGAAAGAACTGGAAGCGAGGTGTAGCAAAGTTAATGCAGTGAGCGCTCATCTACGATCTACTCTCTTCTGCATGAAGGAAGTCAGTACCAAGACTAAGTTATCTGTGCACCGTTCAATCTTTCGACCAACTTTGTTGTATGGGAGCGAAAGCTGGGTCGATTCAGGGTACCTTATCAACAAAGTTGAGGCTACGGATATGAAAGTAGCTAGGATGATTTGCAGGTACTAGTAGATGGGAACAATGGCAGGAGGGTGTCCACAATGAGGAAATCAAAGAAAAACTGGGAATGAACTCTATAGATGTAGCAGTCAGGGCGAACAGGCTTAGATGGTGGGGTCATGTTACACGCATGGGAGAAGCAAGGTTACCCAAGAGACTCATGGGTTCAGCAGTAGAGGGAAGACCAAGGAGAAGGTACCTGGATTCGGTTAAGAATGATTTTGAAGTAATAGGATCAACATCAGAAGAGGCACCAATGTTAGCACTCAATAGGGGAACATGGACGAATTTTATAAGGGGGACTATGCTCCAGACTGGACGCTAAAAGGCATAATCAGTCTTAAATGATGATGATGCAGTTTGCTCTTCGGCGTAAAATATTCTCTACAAACAGTGTGTACAACACACAGTAATAACAACGTTGTAACCAGCATTCTCGCAGCATATGACCTGAGGAATACTAAGTTTGTAATCTACCACTGACGGCAATATTTTCCAGAAAAAAAGGAGTTTGCCGCATAGACTTGTGGCGAGTTTAGATTTGTAGAAAGGAGTGGAAGGCAGGAAACTCGATCGTCTGTGCCCCGTACGGTGTGAGTGTTATCGAAGAAATGAAATCGAAAAATAGATTTCTCGTGTCTTGTAGTAAGATTTTAACGTGAATTATATGTCAAAGTCAGCAACCGAACCGTTGTAATTCTGTCACATGAAGTTTAAAATGCGTGTTTCCTGTGTGATTAGGACCTAGAACCAAGGCAGCGTCGGCTTCGTGGTCCGATGTCGTTTCCACCGACCGAGCAACCCCCTGCAGCATGCATTTCTTCCTCATCGTGCTAGTGATGGCTAAAAGAGATAATTCGCAATGAAGGCGATTTTAGTTGTACATTTTGCACGGGATGTACTTCGTGGACTAAAAACACACATTCCATAATTAAATGACCCGTCATAAGGGAAAATCGTTCAGAATGTTTAACTGAAATACGAAGACGGTATCAAGTGAATTTGGCACGATAATTCTGTGTCACTCCAGGATGTATCGCTACAATCACAGGGAGCCAAATTTAATCTACAGTGTCGTCAAGTCCCAATCATCGTCGCAGCGGGAAGGAATACAGTTGACACCGATGAGTCTGTTGAGCAGGCTAGCAATCCATGAGTAAAGGTTGCACTGCATGACGCAGCGGAAGTACGTCGCATATTTACAGATACTTGAAAAGCGCCAAATGTGAACAAATGTTTGTAAATCAACGGAATTAGTAAAAATTAAAAGCAGGAAAACTGGTAAGGATGGCTTTCCTCATCATAGTCGTCAGTATTTTATTTCTATTTTAGTCTGTAGGTTAACAGAATATTCATATGAGAATTACCGAGGAGTAAATGTTAGGATTGACTGTTTAGTAAAATTTAAAAAGGAAAATAAGTAAAGTTCTTTCTCAATGACAGCAAGCCCTTAAATAAAAATAAATTAAATATTTAGCATGTAGTGGCAATTACAGTCAGCGACCTACAGAAATACCTGGGGATACGAATGGACGGTGCAGGTGGCCAGACGGTGTCCAGATGTGTACAGACTATCTAGATGCTGTAGTTGTATTATGTTGAAATACCAAGATCCATTAACACCGTTCGTTGTCAACCAGACTATTGCTCAAACCTCCTTAACAATGCTTCAGCGGCAGCGACACACCACAGCCCCATGTTATAGTAGTTAATGTTGAGCACGTCTTTTTTCATTGTTTTATTCGGCAGCTAATGATAACTACCTCTAATTATTAAATGGACTTCATACACAGTTTTTGTTTTGATGACAACACGCGATTTGATCCCTTCGTGACCAGAGTTGTTTGCTCAAGGTTCCAAACTCCTCAAGTTTATCACTGAAGGCTCGTGTCTGGGTTTTCGTCCTGGTTCGTCACAAAAACATTCATAACGTCCTTTTATGCTTTAGCGTTAGCACACCTCAATGTTGATGAAATTTTATTTTGATATGTGGCGGTTTAGACTTCCAGACACAGTCCTTTTCGTATCATTATTTCGAGTGGAAACATCCTGCTTCTAGCCGCTGGTGAAAAAGAATTCGATAGTTGACGTATTTCGTGTGTAGTCAACAACGATATGTGCCGGGTTCGATTCTCAGTCATCACTGAAGCCTTCGTCATGTCAATTCTAGTTCACAGAGGCGCACATCTCGCTTCTGATGAAAGAAATCTATGTATAATGACCGTTCGTGGCTAGCAGATAACGTCAATAGGTGCTGGGTTCTTAATCCTAGGACGGCAGAAATTATTCATTTTTCTCGTCACTGCAGCGCGAAACACCTCGCTACAGCTGAGCAAATTCGATATCTGTTCTTTGACTGTGCTTACATATGAGTCGGTTCAAGTGCTGGGTTCGAATCGCCATGCACGTATACGTTCCATTATTTCAAGTTTGTTACTTGGAAATGAAACCATATTTAATAACTTTCGTGAATAGTTAATAGGGACAACAGTTTCTGGATATTTGTCCCGATCAAGTACAAAAATTTTTAAATGGTTCAAAGGCTCTAAGCACTATGGGACTTAACATCTGAGGTCATCAGTCCCCTATACTTAGAACTACCTAAACGTAACTAACCTAACGACTGAGGTCATCAGTCCCCTATACTTAGAACTACCTAAACCTAACTAACCTAACGACATCACACACATTCATGCCCGAGGTAGGATTCGAACTTGCGTCCGTAGCAGCAGCGCGGTTCCGTACTGAAGCGTCTAGAACCACTCGGCCATAACGCCCGGCTCAAAAATTTTCGTCATGTAATTTAAAGTTCAGATATGCTAACTGATACTGGCTAAATATGTATTACATCGTGTCTCTTAAAAGCTAGTCAGCAATAACGATCATGCTCGACGTTGTTAATCACGATTTATGTAATGGTTAGACCATTATTCAGTTTATGCAATGGCGTTCGCCTAGTAAAATAAAAAATGGTTCAAATGGCTCTGAGCACTATGGGACTCAACATCTTAGGTCACAAGTCTCCTACAACTTAGAACTACTTAAACCTAACCAACCTAAGGACATCACACACACCCAAGCCGGAGGCAGGATTCGAACCTGCGACCGTAGCAGCCTCGCGGTTCCGGACTGCAGCGCCAGAACCGCACGGCCAACGCGGCCGGCGTTCGCCTAGTCAACGACGGTTAATATGTGATTGGAAAACCTTTCAGATAGCAAGAATACCACGGGTAACCATAGTGATTTAGCAGTGAAGATAGTCTTGAAAATATCGTATTCGCAAAGAAATCTAATTTTGAGTAAGGATTATGGAATAGGTGGTATATTAGAGTTGTGGTCATTATTTGTGTCAGAAACTAACGAGAGTGGTAAAAGTTCAGTAAAATCACTTATTGTAATAAATTTGAGTTTACAAGCGTTAAGGACTGTCTCAGGTGTTCCCTGACACGTGATGCATCGTGGTATTAATTACACCTGAAGTTACCCATGTTTTCCAGCAGTCACTTGTGGTAACCATTTTGTATAGTCAAGCGACTGTGCCGAAATGAGACAAGAGGAGCTACAAGACAGTTCCGTTAAGTGGGTTGAATGATAATCAGACGAAACGCAATTCAGGTTGGCATGAGAGTACACTATACGATCAAAAGTATCCGGACACGTGGCTGAAAATGAGTTACAAGTTCGCCGGCCGGGGTGGCCGAGAGGTTCTAGACGCTTCAGTCTGGAACCGCGCGACCGCTACGGTCGCAGGCTCGAATCCTGCCTCGGACATGGATGTGTGTGATGTCCTTAGGTTGGTTAGGTTTAAGTAGTTCTAGGTTCTAGGGGACTGATGACCTCAGAAGTTAAGTCCCACAGTGCTCAGAGCCATTTTGAACTTACAAGTTCGTGGCGCCCTCCACCGGTAATGCTGGAATTCAGTATGGTGTTGGCCCACCCTTAGCTTTGATGACAGCTTCCACTCTCGCAGGCATACGTTCAATCAGGTGCTGGAAGGTTTCTTGGGGAATGGCAGTCTATTCTTCACGGAGTAATGCACTGAGGAGAAGTATCGATGTCGTTCGGTGAGGCCTGGTACGAAGTCGGCGTTCCAAAATATCTCAAAGGTGTTCTACAGGATTCAGGTCATGCCACTGCCCAGCCTCCATATGAAATCAGTTGCAATTGGACTGAACTGTAAACAAAACAGCATTTACCTGGTAAACTTCCAGCCAGGGATGCCTTGGAAATATTGCCTATATCAGATTTATTAATTGATTAAATCAATACCCTTTGTGTGAGAAAGTTTTTTCTTCCTTCGTATTGGTGGATACTAGGATTGGAGTATTTGGCAGGATTCCAGCCTGCCACCACCTGGCTTCCAGATCTGTCTGGATTATCCCCCCCCCCCCCCCCCTCCGCTTGCCTCCTATGAGAGGCTGCTGGCAAAGTTATGTCATTTGGTAGGAAGCCCATTATGTTGGAGTTTGCTGAAAATCTCAAATTTCAGCTTAGTTGCATGCTATGACCTTAAACAATCTTCAGAGAGGTTGGACTAGTGTGTGTGCCTGCAATAGGCAAAAAAAAATTCATCAATCGGGAATTTGATGATGCAGCTAGGTTTTTAATGCACTGTATAACCCTTAAGTTGGTTCACTCAACTGCAACAGGATAAAGAATGAGAATGAGGAGGAGTGGTCTACAATGTCATGGGATAGTAACAACAATGACTACCACTGCTACCTTTCTGCTGCAACACAGAGTCCACTGACTGAATTGGGAAGCAGTAAACATCACACACATAAACCTCATTTCATTCCGTAAACACCACAACTTAAACCTTGTTCCCTTCCAAAGCAGAAGTTCTCATGGCTAGATGTCAGAGATTGCTCAAACACATGCACATCCTGCGCGCTCATGTCCTGATGTGGCCCCTTCTACACCAAGAAGAATAACATATATTTTCTGTGATACATGCACAATATAGGTTTCTGGAGGCGTATAACGACACTGTTCACATCCGATTACAGTTCAGATGGTTCAAATGGCTCTGAGCACTATGGGACTTAACATCTATGGTCATCAGTCCCCTAGAACTTAGAACTACTTAAACTTAACTAACCTAAGGACAGCACACAACACCCAGTCATCACGAGACAGAGAAAATCCCTGACCCCGCCGGAAATCGAACCCGGGAACCCGGGCATGGGAAGCGAGAACGCTACCGCACGACCACGAGCTGCGGACTGATTACAGTTCAGAAATTATACTATACTCACATAAGTCCTATAAAATGATCCTCAGCAAAGGAAAATGCTTCTTACAAGGAAACAGACAGTCGCATAGCAGCGATGTTTGGCACGCGAAATTACATGCCACACTGCATTAACTTTGTAAACAGAACAGCTGTCAAACAAATGTATACATAGGGTTTACGATACCTCAGAAAAACCTGTCACAAACTTAGAAAAAGTGACTGTTAGAAAAATAACTATTTCCCTGATTCTGGTGCTTCTATGTCAACTTTTTCTCGTATTCCTCTTGCTGCCACATAGTAATTCTCCTGTTCAAGGTTTTTTCTGCACCTATCAGACGACATCTAGTACTCCCTCAAGTCCCTCAATTTCCCTGCATTTTCCCTCAATTTATACGTATTTTCCGTCAATTTGTGTAATTTTCTCGATTGTATGTGACTTCTGCCAATGTGATCACCTGTAGCCACATATTCTGAATTTGCTTGCAAATTGAGTACAGTTGTCAACACACAGCGCAAATTCATTATTTTTCTCTCGGATGATATAGTTTAGTGCTTTACTCGAATGCATCCAGTCACTTCGAACCACATATTCTATAGGTGCAGTGCTTTTGCTCTGTTTTCTGTATGTCTGTGTCTACGTGTGTGTGTCACAGATGGCTCCCATGACCCAGTCCTCCCGCCATTGGATCCATATTCAGACACTGAACACATATTTTGACAGTGATGGATCGACCTTCTAACCCTATCCTGGACGTAATGTATTGTGGATCCGCGTATGAACAACGTTCTGGACATAACTGTGGCGTATCCACACTTGAACACTAACTCAGGTACACCCTGGGTTATGGGAGCCATCTGTGACACATGCACAGCCACAGACATAGAGAAAACAGAGCAAATGCACCAACTGTCGAACATGTCGTTGGAGGTATGCAGATGTGTTCAAGTACAGTTATATACTATACCATCTGCACATAAAAATGGTGTGGTTGCGTTGTGTGTTGAAAACTGTACTACATTTACAAGCTATTTTAGAATATGTGGTAAGAAGTAACGTCGAGATCACATGGGCAAAAATAACATAAAGTCGATGAAATTACGAAAAATGACGGAAAGTACGTATAAATTGAGGGGAAATACACCAAAATGAGGGACAATTGATGGGGAATGAAGGAGTACGTGCATGTCTCTGCTTGGTGCAGCTACATTGTTCTACAGTGGGGGATGATTATGTGACAGCAAGAGGAATACTAGAAAAATTTGACTTCGAAGCACCACGAACTAGCGACGCAGTCTTTTTCATGGACAGCAATAATACGGCTGGAACAGATTGTTTAGCATGGATGACCACCAAATCTAGAGTAATGAATTTATATATATTGGATCACAAGCCCAGGTGTGACCCCAAAATTATTGGCAACCACGTTATCGATTTTGGGACTGCAATATAGAACTATAGAATGGATCGTGTGTTTGATCCTATGCAAGACTGTTTATATGTTTTAAATCCTAACAAACAGTATTTGTAATGTGTTTCTCTGTACTCTCCACCAATCACAACCATGCAGTGTCAGCTTACAAATACCTTACAGAACAGCTGCAGTATAGTGAACAACATTCTACTGTATGTCTGTTGAGGTAATGGTGATACATGCAAGTTGACTGCTATCTTTGACACTTTCCTGGAAAAGAGAACTGTCTGACTCTAAACTGACATGGATCTGCGTTAAAGGATGATAGAAACTAGAGGGACTGATCGGTTGAGAGGGGTTTTAATGATATATTATTAGGCTGATAATGCACTCTAGAGAGAGGGAGATGTTGATGTGGGTTATTTATGATGGATTTAATCATTTTTTTCTATGGTTCTCTCAGGGCGCATCAGTTGTGTGGTATAACTTGCGATCGACTTGTATGCAACTGCATGTCCTGCATGTGACTTAATGCGCTATCTACCTGCAATCGTTAACAGCAAATGTCTCCATACCAGAGACAGCCGAGGGCTTCTAATGCATGTGTGATTAATCATGTCCATAGATTTAAAACTTTGAAAGTCTCTTCGGGTATGCTGCCGGATCCTAAAATCAACTTGACTCGATATTTCGGCGATCCAACTGGCCGCCATCATCAGGAAAATGCTGCTTCTGCTGATGAGTCCCGCTGAAAACTGACGCCAGGTTGCAAATCGACGTCCTATATAGGCCACCGTTCAGTACACGGCGCATGCGCCGCCCGTCACGGTTTCCGCCTTCCTAGACAGGGAGGTGGCGCCGCCCTTAGTGAAACACTGCTGGCAACGATATATCACAATCAAGGCCGCACCGAAGAACGTTCAGTTTTGATGCGAGATAATACAGGATTCCACGTCTTGCTAAGAGGAAACCCATTATCTCTGCTGATTAAATTATCAGCCAATCCTCTCTACTTCGACCATCATCAGTTATTTTGCTCCCCAAATAGCAAAACTCCTTTACTACTTTAAGTGTCTCATTTCCTAATATAATTCCCGCAGCGTCACCCGACTTAATTTGACTACATTCCATTATCCTCATTTTGCTTTTGTTGATATTCATCTTATACTCTCCTTTCAAGACACTGTCTATTCCGTTCAACTGCTCTTCGAAGTCCTTTGCTGTCTCTAACAGAATTACAATGTCATCGGCGAACCTCAAAGTTTTTATTTCTTCTCCATGGATTTCAATACCTACTCCGAACTTTTCTTTTGTTTCCTTTACTGCTTGCTCAATATTCAGATTGAATAGCATCAGGGAGAGGCTACAACCCTGTCTCACTCCCTTCCCAACCACTGCTTCCCTTTCATGTCCCTCGACTCTTATAACTGCCATCTGCTTTCTGTACAAATTGTAAATAGCCTTTCGCTCCCTGTATTTTACCCCTGCCACCTTCAGAATTTGAAAGAGAGTATTCCAGTCAACATTGTCAAAAGCTTTCTCTAAGTCTACAAATGATAGAAACATAGGTTTTCCCTTCCTTAATCTAGCTTCTAAGATACGTCGTAGGGTCAGTACTGCCTCACGTGTTCCAACATTTCTACGGAATCCAAACTGATCTTCCCCGAGGTCGGCTTCTACTAGTTTTTCCATTCGTCTGTAAAGAATTCGCGTTAGTATTTTGCAGCTGTGACTTATTAAACTGATAGTTCGGTAACTTTCGCATCTATCGACGCCTGCTTTCTTTGGGATTGGAATTATTATATTCTTCTTGAAGTCTGAGGGTATTTAGCCTGTATCATACATCCTGCTCACCAGATGGTAGAGTTTTGTCAGGACTGGCTCTCCCAAGGCCGTCAGTAGTTCCAATGGAATGTTGTCTACTCCGGGGTCTTGTTTCGTCTCAGGTTTTTCAGTGCTCTGGCAAACTCTTCACGCAGTATCGTATCTCCCATTTCATCTTCATCTACATCCTCTTCCATTTCCATAATATTGTCCTCAAGTACATCGCCCTTGTATAGACCCTCTATATACTCCTTCCACCTTTCTGCTTTCCCTTCTTTGCTTAGAACTGGGTTTCCATCTGAGCTCTTGATGTTCATACAAGTGGTTCTCTTATATCCAAAGGTCTCTTTAATTTTCCTGTAGGCAGTATCTATCTTACCCCTAGTGAGGTAAGCTTCTACATCCTTACATTTGTCCTCTAGCCATCCCTGCTTAGCCATTTTGCACTTCCAGTCGATCTCATTTTTGAGACGTTTGTATTCCTTTTTGCCTGTTTCATTTACTGCATTTTTATATTTTCTCATTTCACTAATTAAATTCAATATTTCTTCTGTTACCCAAGGATTTCTACTAGCTCTCGTCTTTTTACCTATTTGATCCTCTGCTGCCTTCACTACTTCATCCCTCAAAGCTACCCGTTCTTCTTCTACTGTATTTCTTTCCCCCATTCCTGTCAAATGTTCCCTTATGCTCTCCCTGAAACTCTGTACAACCTCTGGTTCTTTCAGTTTATCCAGGTCCCATCTTTTTAAATTCCCACCTTTTTGCAGTTTCTTCAGTTTTAATCTACAGGTCATAGCCAATAGATTGTGGTCGGAGTCCACATCTGCCCCTGGAAATGTCTTACAATTTAAAACCTGGTTCCTAAATCTCTGTCTTACCATTATATAATCTATCTGAAACCTGTCAGTATCTCCAGGTTTCTTCCATGTATACAGCCTTCTTTTATGGTTCTTGAACCAAGTGTTAGCTATGATTAAGTTCTGCTCTGTGCAAAATTGTACCAGGCGGCTTCCTCTTTCATTTCTTAGCCGCAAACCATATTCACCTACTACGTTTCCTTCTTTCCCTTTTCCTACTACCGAATTCCAGTCACCCATGACTATTACATTTTCGTCACCCTTCACAATCTGAATAATTTCTTTTATTTCATCATACATTTCTTCAATTTCTTCGTCATCTGCAGAGCTAGTTGGCATATAAACTTGTACTACTGTAGTAGATGTGGGCTTCATGTCTATCTTGCCCACAATAATGCGTTTACTATGCTGTTTGTAGTAGCTTACCCGCATTCCTATTTTCCTATTCATTATTAAACCTACTTCTGCTTTACCCCTATTTGATTTTGTGTTTATAACCCTGTAGTCACCTGATCAGAAGTCTTGTTCCTCCTGCCACCGAACTTCACTAATTCCCACTATATCTAACTTTAACCTATCCATTTTCCTTTTTAAATTTTCTAACCTACCTGCCCGATTAAGGGATCTGTCATTCCACGCTCCGATCCGTGGAACGCCAGTTTTCTTTCTCCTGATAATAACGTCCTATTGAGTAGTCCCCGCCCGCAGATCCGAATGGGGGACTATTTCACCTCCGGAATATTTTACCCAAGAGGACGCCATTATCATTTAATCATACAGTAAAGCGGCATGCCCTCGGGAAAAATTACGGCCGTAGTTTCCCCTTGCTTTCAGCCGTTCGCAGTAGCAACACAGCAAGGCCGTTTTGGTTATTGTTACAAGGCCAGATCAGTCAATCATCCAGACTGTTGCCCTTGCAACTACTTAAAAGGCTGCTGCCCCTCTTCAGGAACCACACGTTTGTCTGCCCCTCAACAGATACCCCTCCGTTGTGGTTGCACCTACGGTACGGCCATCTGTATCGCTGAGGCACGCAAGCCTCCCCACCAACGGCAAGGTCCATGGTTCATGGGAGGCGGGGGGGGGGGGGGGGGGGGGGGAATTTCTCAGGTATCAAATATCAAAGGTTAGCCACCACCTGAAGCTTTTGTTAAGGGATTAGTGCAACATCTGGTCCGTGTGTCACAGGAGTCGGTTGGCTGTGTAACAACTGACAGCAGTCGCAGGGCCTGAGTGGGTGGGAATATGCAAAGTGGCCAGCCTGACAAAGCGGTCGGTGCGAAAGATTTTTAAGAGTTATATTGACAATCGGAATAAAAAAAGCGATCGATTTGATTACTTATTTTCGATGCATTTTACAAGAGCTGCTTTTTCCTAAACAGCAAAGAATGATGCGCAAGAGATGTCTAATACCTGCAAATTGAATTTTATAAATAAACGGTATATCCTTTTCCGTGTAATTAAATTTCCTGTCGTGAGATTCTTCCTATCTGGCACAGTCCCACCAGTTTCCAGATGGGGGTGGGAGGGGAGAGCTGGGGGATTCCCCAAAAGGGGGGGTTAATTAATTGATCGATTTAATTAATTAGTCAATCAGATTTATAGAGTGGGATGGGGCTATTCGAATAGCTCAGGGCTGAAAGTGTACTTGTATCAGCGAGGGGAGTTCTCAGAAGGGTGAGAAAGGAGGACGGGTAGGAAATGATAAGGGGGAAGGGGAAGTGGGGAGGGGTCTCTTGGAAAGAGCTGTCACAGTATAATTAATTTGCATATCAATTGATACAATGCGGCGTATAACAATAGGTTAAGAACCTGTCAATCAAAAGAGAATAATAGGTGAAGGGCTGACACGGAGCAGAATAAAGGTTTGCCCCTGAATGCATGCTTGCCCCTTATTTAGGCACCCGACACTAATGAAGTAGTTAATCCCACCGCTATCAACCACCTCAGGAGTGTATATGAGAGATCATGGACTTCCCACTGCCTCAATACAAATGCCATCAAGAAATCGAAAAACCTAATCTTACAGAGGATTAGTGCAAAAGCAGAGAAAGGGAAGGAAAACCAGCAATGACAAGTACGGCAGATGATAATCAATGTCGATATAGAGTTTTACTATCGTCAAGGAGAAAAGTGAAAGAAGGGTCGGTACTTAAACAGTACATTTTTTTACATATTTTGTGGGCATTAGCTAGTACGAAAAATTGTCCACCATAACATCACTGAACAGGAAACTTTAGGAAGTCGTAGGTCATCTGATGTCACCACATTTCGCACATTAAAGCATTTAGGGAACGAGAAATATTGCAAAAATGAATAGGGACGCAATATCTAGTCTCCAGTCTGTTGGAAAGATGTATCGATAACAACAACCGGCGTGTGTGGCCGTGCGGTTCTAGGCGCTTCAGTTTGGAACCGCGTGACCGCTACGGTCGCAGGTTCGAATCCTGTCTCGGGATTGATGACCACAGATGTTAAGTCCCATAGTGCTCAGAGCCATTTGAACCATTTTTTTTTTTTTTGTAACAACATGAGGTGATCCAGTGAAATATAAGAGCTGTGTACCAGAATGAGGTTTTCACTCTGCAGCGGAGTGTGCGCTGATATGAAACTTCCTGCCAGATTAAAACTGTGTGCCGGACCGAGACTCAAACTCGGGATCTTTGCCTTTCGCGGGAAATTGCTCTACCAACTGAGCTACCCAAGCACGACTCACGCCCCGCCCTCACAGCTTTACTTCTGCCAGTACCTCGTCTCCTACCTTCCAAACTTTACAGAAGCTCTCCTCCTCTTCGCAGGAGCTGTGAGAACGGGGCGTGAGTCGTGCTTGGGCAGCTCAGTTGGTAGAGCAATTGCCCGCGAAAGGCAAAGGTCCCGAGTTCGAGTCTCGGTCCGGCACACAGTTTTAATCTGCCAGGAAGTTTCAAGAGCTGTGTAGTTAAAGAAGAGAGTTTTGCATGTGCCAGTGCAATTTTCATCAGGAGTGAGGAAGATGCTGTAGATGATACTGAGAAGAATAACATTTAACAGATCAGTTGCTGTAGTTGCCCTGATGAAGAGATGCGTATTAACTGTGATTTAATTTTTGTACATATGCCAGATGCGATATCACTCTGAACAAGAACCCATGGAGCTTAAAAGATTTATTAGCAGGCGTAACGAACATTGCACAGTTAGAGTCATATGTGAAAGATGATGAGGGTTTTGTTACGCTGATTTACATGAGTGTTTTGGGAGTTGATGAGAGTGTGATATAATGATATCATGCATCCATGAACTTTGACAGGACAGAGAGCTGAATTATTGAGAGTAGATGTAGGTAAGGTAAAAGACCATCGTAGAATAAAGTGAAATGATGTAAATGTTGTGTGTTTTTAGAGCCAAATTATACTTTTGTTTTTGTTGCAGATCTGCGTTCTGCAATTTTAAAAGATCCCATAAATGATAACCTAATGAGTTGATATACTGGATGGATGGAAGATGCTATTTTGGAGATAAAATAATGGATTGAAATACTAGGAAAGAGTATGAAAATTACGTAATTTTAGTGTGACCACAGTATTTTTTGGGTGAAGGGTATTACACAGCAATGCACAAGTAATTAAGAGGATACCGAGTATCAGTAGAGCGCTCTGGCATAATTTGTAGCGCACGAAATCGATAGACAACTGCATGAAAGTAACTAACGTAATCTCACCTCAGCTCACAACTAAAACAATTGTATGCAGCAAGGCTCCAGATAGGGGAACGTCCCCAGCGAAATTTTCAGAAGGATGTGCCGGATGGGCCACAGGTCAGTGCCACTCACCTGACCAGACATTCTTTTGAGTTGCTGCAACTGGATGCCGGGCACCACACAAGAAACGTAGGTATGACCTCCCACGATATAATGCCTCCAGCAGCATCTGTCTTTACGAGTCAGAAATGGATAGAGGTGGCATATGTATTTAATAAGGTCCAGGAAACGTACTATTGTGAATAAACTGTAGAGACCTGTGTTTCTTAGAGACACACCAGATGCCGCAGATAACGCCTAGAAAATGGAATGAGAGTCCACAGTTTACGACCTCTTTGTAAGTGTGGGGTGCCACCGAAAGTAAAATCCACGAAAACGAAATGTTTACACTACATGAGAACTGCCAGGACAGGCTGACATAAAAAACTGGAAGTTAAAGAGAAACTTTACCTCAAGCTTCACTCTGAAGACTTGCTTTCACATTTGAAAAATTTGCTTTCACCTCTGGCCACAGATGCAACATGTTCCCTTCTCAAGTACTATCTGTCTTTTATACTTACATCATGAAAATCACAGTACAACTTCGCAACTGCAGTTGTTTCGTTTTCATAAGCGGTTATTAGAATCTTACCCTAGACGCTTCAGTCAGATGTCACGTTTTACTTTAGAATTACCACTGCTTGTCAGATGATTTATGAGTTACTTTAACATAATAAACCGGGTTAATTGTGATTCTTGTTTCATTCAGCAGTCACTAAATCTCTAATTCATTAACTTTCATGGTGCGTAATTGGCTCATGTCGGATAACGGGGGCAATTAAAATACGTTCAGACTAAACAACCCTATGTCCCCTTGTACTCTCCTGAAGAAGTGTCCGCCATTATCATCTGGGCATTGATTTCGAACTTGTGCAAGGCCTTTTGAAATTCGGAAATAAATGCTGAATCTTCCATATCAGCTTCTAGTACCGTGTCATTTTTAATTAGCCTAATTTCTTCTAGGCACCATAAACGCTTTTACATACTGGTTTCATCCCTGTGTATTATTTTCTGTTTCAATTACCCAATTATGTTTTATGTCACTAATCATTGTACTCCACAATTTATCATTGCGCTCCATTTAAACCTGTCTCCGATTTGCGTCTACCTCATGACATCCTTCCTCAACCCATTCTTGTTTAGCTTGATTGTGCTGGTCACTTTCAACTTTTTTACTTTTTCCTTTTCCCTTTATTAATTCTAGTACCTTACTTGTTATCCCCATTTTGAAAACATTCTGTGGATTTTCCTCAATAGTAACAACTTGACATTTCTTTTGTCAGATGTTTTTCCAAGGCAAAGTGAGTTTTTAGTATCTTCAACTTGTGTAGGTTCCAACATTTCTTTTGCTTTCCTTTTAACTGCTTGAATTTTAAGTGAGATTTCATTAGTACTAGATCATGGTCACCATAAGTGTCAGCACCTGCATAACACTTTCATCCTTGTACTAAAATATAGTTAATGTAGTTAGTCAGATATCTTCTTTGATCGCATGGCACCTTCCTTCCCAAGCAGTTCTCGATAATTGTGTAAGTTCCCTGCTATGTTATTATAAGCCAGTAACAGTATAAAATCAGATTTTTACGCGATATTTAGTATTCCTATAGTAAGGCGTCAAACAAATGACACACCTTACTTTGAATTCCTGAAACAATTCTGGTAGAATCAATATGTCACATGACATAGTTACATGAAATGTACAAATTATTGATAAGCAAACTGAATAAGCAAATAAGCATTTTGTGAATATAAGCCACTAACACTAACACTAGTAATTGCACACAAGTAATTTTCCAGACTCGAGCTACAAGTTGCAGTTATGAGGGAAGGGGAATCTTATGACGGCAACGCCCATCCGAATGTTAGGCCGAAACCTTCACAGTGGGACATTCAGCGGACACTATGCAACCCCCGAGCCACTGCACAGACCGGCGGCAAAAGCTGCCCTTGTCTTTTTAACAACGACCCTTCGGAAAGCCTTTCTACAGGAACACTGCTGGAAACGGCAGATAAACGACCGGAGAACTCCAACTCATAACACTGGTGACTCAATATGGCCACCTGCACGAAAACCCTCTGGGAAAGAAGCTGTTTATCTCAGTATTACTTACCTGAAGTTAAACTCTGCCCTACGAAAGAAACGATGCCTGTGATAGGCTACAGAAACTCTAGTGGGTGGAATGAGAACAAGTGATTGGCCAGAAAGAAAAAGCGTGGCCACCAGCTTTGATATAGGCAAATTGCAGACAGAGAAATTCTCTCTTTCTCTTGCAGCAAATTGTTGAGCGTTTGCGCAAGGCAATTTAACGAGTTAAACTGCAAAGTCTCCTAGTACGGAGAATTGCACGAAGCACTGACAGTTAACGCTCGAGAGCAATTTGAGAGCAACGACATGCATACTACAGGGTGATTCAAAAGAATACCACAACTTTAGGAATTTAAAACTCTGCAACGACAAAAGGCAGAGCTAAGCACTATTTGTCGGCGAATTGAGGGAGCTATAAAGTTTCATTTAGTTGTACATTTGTTCGCTTGAGACGCTGTTGACTAGGCGCCAGCGTCAGTTGCTGCTAAGATGGCGACCGCTCAACAGAAAGCTTTTTGTGTTATTGAGTACGGCAGAAGTGAATCGACGACAGTTGTTCAGCGTGCATTTCGAACGAAGTATGGTGTTAAACCTCCTGATAGGTGGTGTATTAAACGTTGGTATAAACAGTTTACAGAGAATGGGTGTTTGTGCAAAAGAAAAAGTTCTGGACGGCCGAGAACGAGTGATGAAAATGTAGCACGCATCCAGCAAGCATTTGTTCGCAGCCCAGGAATTGGCTGTTCCCTCAGCTCGAACAAGAAGCACAACAATTCATATTTCAGCAGGATGGAGCGCCACCACATTGGCACTTATCTGTCTGTAACTACCTGAACGTCAACTACCCGAGGCGATGGATCGGCCGCCAGGCAACCCGTGACAGAGCACTTCATCACTGGCCTCCAAGAAGCCCTGATCTTACCTCCTGCGATTTTTTCTTATGGGGGTATGTTAAGGATATGGTGTTTCGGCCACCTCTCCCAGCCACCATTGATGATTTGAAACGAGAAATAACAGCAGCTATCCAAACTGTTACGCCTGATATGCTACAGAGAGTGTGGAACGAGTTGGAGTATCGGGTTGATATTGCTCGTGTGTCTGGAGGGGGCCATATTGAACATCTCTGAACTTGTTTTTGAGTGAAAAAAAAACCTTTTTAAATACTCTTTGTAATGATGTATAACAGAAGGTTATATTATGTTTCTTTCATTAAATACACATTTTTAAAGTTGTGGTATTCTTTTTGAATCACCCTGTATTTCAGCCAAATAGTGTGTTCTATGCCAATTAACTTAACTAGGGAATAACCGGGAGTCTCGGCTCCACCAAAAACATAGGAAATGTGTCAGACTGGTGTTTGACAGTCGAGAGAGATTTAGAATAGATTCTCACAGTTCGCGCCGACATCCGCCACTGCCGCCGCCGACGAAAGGTAAACACGCGCGATAATGTTATGCCAGCAAGTGATTTTCAATTTCCACTCAGAACTGCGTTCATCTCCGTCTCTCTTTTTTTTCGTACATTCAGCAATGACCTGTAGTTAAACATATTCACGATTATGAGGCTTAATTGAAACAGAAACGAGAGCTATCCGAATTAACGAAAAGGACTGATCAGCCACTGTAGAGTGCTTTACACTCTGAAGTTATTGAATTGTTTTAGTTGCGAACTTCTTTCTGATTGCTCTTTGCCGACCCCATCCATTGTTTGGTTATTTTCATTGTGCATTTTTAGCTTAACTGGTATTTCTGGTCCCAATTGTATTTCATTTGTTCGTATTTTATCGACCCTCAGATATGGTCATCTACCATCTTACTATTAAAGAACCTTAGGATAGTTAGGAATTTCGCTTCACATTTGTGAACACCCAATATCAATATTTTACCATCCTGTACGTATTACAATTATGATTGTCATAAAGTCATACTTAGAGTAAAAAGAAAAAAATAAACGTTAATAACGAAAATCTAAGATTTTCTAATTTGATAACATATAGTAGTGACACCTGAACCTGCACACTAATTTCTGTTAGCTGTAACGTTTCCTTTACAGGGAGTGTAGTGGAACCAACACTGAGATCATTGAGTAGATCACTGTCCATACTGCTGCACTCTTCTGAACTCTGCATGGTGAGCTGTTATCATCCTACCTTGCAGGCCGTAGGTTCAGCACAAATTTCTAAAGCATTCACAGAGCGTCCTTGCGCAACTGTGGTAGGAAGGTAGATCAGAACCAGTCTCACACATCTTAGACTATCTATTTTAATATAGATCGCATGTACATTTGGCATGAATTGCATTATTATTATTATTATTATCTTAGGCGCAGAGGTAAAGGATCTCTTGGCTGAAATGGAGGACGAGGGGCCGGTGCGCTGGCAGATTCGTGGAGACACTGGTGTTGGAGGAGCTGCTGGAGTATCTGTGCAAGAGTGAGAATTCACTGTAGTCGACGTAATTGTTTTGAGAGATTCAATAAAGGTGTAGCTAATTAAGATAATTCTCATTTATTGCCACAACTCACTGCCACATTTTTAATGAAATTACATTTACTGGTTACTTGGGATTACCCTCAGATATAGGTAGTTGCGTCAGCAACCCATCTTGCCTACTGAGAACCGCATATCAGAGTAGGCTACTGTCTCTGATATGTGGTGCCGAGTAGACAAGACGGGTTGCTGACACAACTAATTAGATCTGAAGATGAACAATGTGATCGAAACATGCAATGTAAATTAAAAAAGTGTGCAGCTGAGATGGAACAATAAATGAGAACTATCTTAAGAGTGAGTATTATCTTATACCACTTTGGTCATCATACTTTGGTCTTCACGTATCTCCTCACAGTTTAGTTACTGCAATACCGTAATCAACCCATTAAACTGATGCTTAAAATCTTTCCTTGAGTGAGGCTTCTTCGAAGGCTGCGTGGCCTTCAGTCAGCTACTCAGTATTAATATTATCTTGCCCTCCGGTGTTTTATTATGATGTGTATCTATACATATGATGTTTAATAAAGCGGCGTTCAAAACGTAGGTTCCAATTTCTTGCGATGTTCCTTTGTGTGAGTTCACGTGCTGTTTTTGTCGTCACTTCTTGGTCGCATATTTCGTAACTGTTTGAGAATATGTATGTCGTCATAATGTATTCGTAACTTTCTGGAGGGTAAATTCTTGCTAAATTCGATAATTTGCGTACCACGTGGTGGGTAATAAGGCCGAGCTCCTTTGTCTTAATAGAGAGTGCGGTAATGAGGTCAGAATCAGTATTCCTGTCTCAAGATTACCCCATGATTTCACCTAAAGAGTTGCTAACAAAATACATAGATCAAATGACGCAGTAGCTTAGTAACGAGTGGTCAGAATCAAGTTAGTCCATTGCGTGGTCACTGGTTACAAAACATAGCATGCATCGCTTTCTTTCAGTCTTAGGTTTTACTATGAAGCTCGCTGAGATCGAGATCGTAGGTAATCGCCAATGTCGTGGATTAAATTCCAAACTTCTCCGCAGTGTCTCATGAAGTGAGGGCATGTGACACTGCTGATTCTGATCCATCCGTCAGATGGGGACGTTAGCTCGGCGTCTCACTTAGCACTATTTAAGAAGAGTAGAAACTGTGCTGGCATAGGTTTCATCCTCCCCCTTTCCTTCATCCATAACAACATAAACGCAACAATATAGTATATAAGCACTCACTGCAATCATCCATACGACGCAGATACATACTGACACTTCATAACAGGTCGGAGGGAGGCCAAGTTCCCGAGTTCAAGTCTCGGCGCGACACAGAGTTTTAATCCGCCGGGAACTTTCAAATCAGTGCAGACTCCGCTGGACAGTGGTAATTTCATTCTAGAATTATAGGATATGTAAAATAGATTAAACAGTCTACTGACACAGAAATGGACTGAGGGTAAACCAGAGAAAGGTGAAAGTAACGAAAGGTAGTAGAAATATGATAGCCAATAAACTTAAGAACAGAATTGGGGACCACGTAGTAAATACGGTGAAGAAATACTTCTTCTCTGGAAACAAAAAAATTAATAAATAACTAAAATAAATTTAAAAAATGCATGATGGATGAAGTAGAAAGCATTATATGCTAAAAAAGTCTTTTAGTAACAAACAGAGACATTAATTTGACAACAAAATTCTTGAGAATGCACATCTGGAGCCGAGTATTGGGGCCTATATGGCACTGAATCGTGGACAATGGAAAATCGGAGAGGAGAATCGAAGGGTTTGAGGTGTGGTGTTAAAGAAGGACACTGAAAGTTAAGAGGACTGTGAAGAGGGGAGGAGCTTCTCACAAGTCGTGGAGGAAACTGAGCTGTCCTGCGAGAAGCGACAGCTCGCGGTACGCTCTTTGTGTCCATAGACGTGATGTTGGCGAGCATCCACCTCCAGGAGGAGTTCGCGCCAGCAGAGGCCTCTTAGCGGCCTGACCGGCTGTGCAGGAGGTCAGTTGCTGACAGCATCGAGTGGGGAAGTCGAGTGGCTGCTGTGTTTCGCGTCGTCCTGCTGCTCTGAGGTCCGGGGTTCGCCGTCGACAGGAGGCGAGCAGACTCGTCGGATACGTGGCCAGTTGGACCCAGGAAGGCATCAGTTCAACTGCCTCTGCCTGGACACGCATCTACCGGGGGTCGTGTAGGCAGCGGCTTGTGGAGGAGGAGGAGGCACAGTACCAGCCGCGCACGTCAACCACCGCTGGCAGATCTCCCCCCGGAAGGCTATATCGAGTGAGCTTGTTTCAAACTGACAGGTTTGCGATTGTGGGTGCTAGTGTATTGTCACATGGAAATCACTGTGCCTCGTTTCTATTCGTGGGTCTGGCGCACGGCCAAAGGCTATTGGCTTTCTGGCTTATGCACCAGCCTTTACACACCCCATCCCTTCTCTCCATCGGGGTCTATGTTCTGCTCCGTGGCTTAATCACAGACTTCTTTTATTGTCCTCTATTTAATTGCATACTTTCGAGGTTATTTACCAGTATCATTGACTGCAAATGGGACGGTGAGGAGATTGGTCTGCTAGGCGATGGTTGGTTTTGTTAATAAGTAAAAATTGTTACATTAAAATTTTTATCTGCGTTGTGGTGATCGGTTGCGACCATGAATAAATTCTGCTGGAGTTTTTATCTCTTTTAGATCCTATTGTGGTACAGTATTCCAAAGAGGAGATTTTGCAGACTTCAGAGTCTGTACATCTACATCTACATCTACATTTATACTCCGCAAGTCACCCAACGGTGTGTGGCGGAGGGCACTTTACGTGCCACTGTCATTACCTCCCTTTCCTGTTCCAGTCGCGTATGGTTCGCGGGAAGAACGACTGCCGGAAAGCCTCCGTGCGCGCTCGAATCTCTCTAATTTTACATTCGTGATCTCCTCAGAAGGTATAAGTAGGCGGAAGCAATATAATCGATACCTCATCCAGAAATGCACCCTCTCGAAACCTGGACAGCAAGCTACACCGCGATGCAGAGCGCCTCTCTTGCAGAGTCTGCCACTTGAGTTTGCTAAACATCTCCGTAACGCTATCACGCTTACCAAATAACCCTGTGACGAAACGCGCCGCTCTTCTTTGGATCTTCTCTATCTCCTCTGTCAACCCGACGTGGTACGGATCCCACACTAATGAACAATACTCAAGTATAGGTCGAACGAGTGTTTTGTAAGCCACCTCCTTTGTTGATGGACTACATTTTCTAAGGACTCTCCGAATGAATCTCAACCTGGCACTTGCCTTACCAACAATTAATTTTATATGATCATTCCACTTCAAATAGTTCCGCACGCATACTCCCAGATATTTTACAGAAGTAACTGCTACCAGTGTTTGTTCCGCTGTCATATAATCATACAATAAAGGATCCTTCTTTCTGTGTATTCGCAATACATTACATTTGTTTATGTTAAGGGTTGGTTGCCACTCCCTGCACCAAGTTCCTATTACCTGGGGTTTAATTTTTTCTAATCTTATTGTATGTTGTTTATCTTGTGCTGAATAATTAACTTCTGCTAATTCTCATTATTCCTAAAGAAAATTTCCTTGTGCGTAAACTGTTTGGATCCTATTACTGTCCGCAGCTCGTTCTCGCTTCCCACGCCCGGGTTCCCGGGTTCGATTTCCGGCGGGGTCAGGAATTTTCTCTGCCTCGTGATAACTGGGTGTTGTGTGATGTCCTTAGGTTAGTTAGGTTTAAGTAGTTCTAAGTTCTAGGGGACTGATGACCATAGATGTTAAGTCCCACAGTGCTCAGAGCCATTTTTTTGATCCTATTACTTCTAAAGGAATTTAGCTTGTCCTTAAAATGATTATTAACTCGCCACGTCTTCTTTAAAATTTAATTCTTTGAAATCTGTTCTTTAAGATACCTATGTGTATTTGTTAGAAGTATCTGATGTTGGCGTTACCTTGTCAGCACGTGCTACGTCGCTCACAGAGTACCTGGGTTTGAATTCTGACCCTGGAGGCTACTGATCATCAGCCTCAGGGCTTATAGCTTGATCATTTTGTACCTACTGTTGTATTACTGAACTTCTGTTTTTGATGTTAATGCCTCACTAGAGAATAATAAATTATTTTGTCATAGTGAATGTTGGTCAGTTTTCCTGGTCGAGTTTTCCCCTTCCCTAGGAACCACCTTTGGCTGGCTGCTTTTCAGAAAGGAATAAGTGGAAAACACTGACTAGAAGAAGGGACAGGATGGTAGGAAACGTGTGAAGACATCAGGGAACAGAGGGAGTCGTACAAAGTAAAGTAAGTAATTCAGCACGTTGGCTATAACGGAGAACTGGATGACTGTACGCAATGGAAAACCGCGCGCAACAGTATTTGAAACTGCGGTGAACATGACGACCTGCTATTCCTATTGTCCTCTTCTGATTTCTGTTAGTAACGAACAGGCGCAATCAGAGCTGTTGAATCCGTGAGTGTGAAGCAAGTAAAACAGGCCAGTTTTTTATTTTCGGTGGATAGGAAGTAAGAAAGTAAACTTACAGTTGTTACTGATTTACTGTTACCTGAATGTATTGTTAAAATCTGTGATTCGCTGTTTCTTTGCATGGACGTGCTTCCTAAACGTAACAGTTTATCATACCGACTCTAACCGTATACGTATGCAGTGGCAGACTGGGGTAACGGTGCACTCCCGTCAAAAAGAAGTTGACATGAAGGATAAAGTACGGAATGAAAAAGAAAAAAAAACAGACTGTGTTGAAGAATACTAATGGGAAAGCTGTACATAGGATACTTAGTGAGCAGCCAGAAATGGTTCAAATGGCTCTGAGCACTATGGGACTCAACTGCTGAGGTCATTAGTCCCCTAGAACTTAGAACTAGTTAAACCTAACTAACCTAAGGACATCACAAACATCCATGCCCGAGGCAGGATTCGAACCTGCGACCGCAGCGGTCTTGCGGTTCCAGACTGCAGCGCCTTTAACCGCATGGCCACTTCGGCCGACGAGCAGCCAGAAAAGAAGAAGGAAAACCAGAAGTAAGAAAGGAACACCAGTATCTTCGCAGGTATCACATGTTTCCAGCATTTGTAATGTTGACGATGATGATGAATACGATAACCAGTTTATTGGCGCACTGGAATCACAGCCTCCACGTTGTAAATACCTTGTTGCCAATTTTACGACAATATGTTTTCTTCGAGTGTCGTTTCCAGTACATGCAGAATGGTTCAAAGCAGAGCACCAGGCACGCACAGTGAGCAGAGCTGCATCTGTGGAGAAGTACGTACAAAGAATTGTGATACAGGTGTGTTGGTTGTTCTGCTTTGAATCGTACTGACGTACCGCAGGTGACACTAAAAGATTACGTTTGTGATGACATATCTTTTTTTATTCATCAGTCTCGCTTGATGCAGCCCGCCACGAATTCGTCTCCAGTGCCAACCTCTTCGTCTCAGCGAAGCACGTGCAAATTACGTCCTGGATACATTAAAATCTCTGTCTTCCTCTGTCGTTTTTGCTCTCTACAGCTCTAGTGCCATGGAAGACATTCCCTGATGTCTTAATAGATGTCATATTATCCTGACCCTTCTCCTTATCGCCGGCCGGTGTGGCCGTGCGGTTCTAGACGCTACACTCTGGAACCGCGCGGCCACTACGGTCGCAGGTTAGAATCCTGCCTCTGGCATGGATGTGTATGATGTCCTTAGGTTAGTTATGTTTAAACAGTTCTAAGTTCTAGGGGACTGATAACCTCAGCAGTTAAGTCCCATACTGCTCAGAGCCATTTCTCCTTATCAGTGTTTTCCACATATTCCTTTCCTGCCTTATCAGGCCTCCTAATTTTCAACATTCGGCAGCAGCACCACATCTCAAATGCTTCGATTCTCGTCTGTTCTGGTTTTCGCACAGTCCATGTTCCACTACCATACAAGCTGTTCTCCAAACGTGTATTCTGAGAACTTTCTTCCTCAAATTGAGGTATATGTTTGATACTATTAAACGTCTCTAGACAAGGAATGCCTTTTCCCAGTGCTAGTCTACTTTTGATGTCCCCCTTCCTCCGTCCATCATTGGTTACTTTGCTGCCAAATAGTAGAATTCCTTAATTTAATCTTCTTAGTGACCGTCAATCCTGACGTAAAGTTTCTCGCTGTTCTCATTTATGCTACTTCTCATTACTTTCGCCTTTCATGTACTCATTAGACTGTTCATTCCATTCAGCATATCATGTAATTCTTCTTCACTTTCACTCAGGATAGCAATGTCATCAATGAATCGTTTCATTGATATTCTTTCACCTCGAATTTTAATCCCACTCCTGAATCTTTCTTTTATTTCCATCATTGCCTCTTCGATGTACAGACTGAACAGTAGAGGCGAAACAAAGATGTGGTTTTATCGACGCCCTTTTTACAATCCCCTGAGGCGTTTTCTTGTCGATTCTGAGCGGTGGTGTGCCTGATAAGTTTTCCTCGACCACTCATAAGAACAGTAGGGGAACTCTGGGTGGAAACGGATACTTAATGTTTAACAATTTGTATAAAATAAGGGAACACAAGGAAACACTTCTTAAAGTTCTAAAAGAAACACCTTGAAGTGTAACCTAATGTACCTTATTTTAAAATCAGTTAAAAGAATACATTTTGCATTTTTTACAATTTTTCAAAGAAAATCTTGCATATTTCCCGTTCCGCCCCACCCACGGGGCAAAATGGGATAAGGTTATTTTTTGTTAAATTATTGCATAAACGTTGAATTTGAATAAAGAATGTCGTATTAAACTATGGCAAAATGTTGTATAAAAGCCAATTTAAACAATTAAAAAGCCAATCTTCAAAATAAGAAAATATTTTTATGTCATTTTGAAAAATGTACAATACTGAATAACCACCATACCACTAACTACTAATCCTTTCGACAATACTCACGAATCAGTATTTACTCTTCGATCTTCACTGTCTATGCCAGCACATGAATTCTGTGCCCACTTGAAACACCTCTGGCATGCGACCCAGCCCTCATTAGAAATGGAGTAGATGTCCCCACAGTAGAGACACTCAGCATCCTCTCTCTCTGATTCTCTCTTCTCCATCATCTTCTTCCTTTTATTTTTCTTAAGGTCTATGATGTCCTCTGTTTTGGTTCTTTTTGTGTACAGTTCAATATTTTTGCCTTAAGTTACATTGCACCTGACGTCTCTGTCCTGACATTGTTCATATTTGTGCACCCTCCTCCTTTCTGTAGGCCTACTTTACGTGCGACAGCATTCTGCAGTTCCTTCTTATAAGGAGAATCTGTTAATACGACGGTTTTTCCCTTTCATCCTGTAGTCCGCCGAGTATTTTGACAGATTAGTGGGGATGGAATGACAGCCTCGGGCGATATCTGGAAAGCTGAGTTGTTCGGCGAACATAGCTGGTTGGGAGAGTCTGGCATCCATGAACATCAAGGCTGGGGGTCAATGATTGAGCCTTGGTCAGTCTTAGTCATAGGCCTATTAGTGGCAGGTTCCGTAGACACAGGAGAGCCTGTAATCAATGTGTTAGATTGTCCATCTGTAGAGTTTGTAGTCGGACTTTCGCAGTTTTCGAACTGGATATCTGTTGGCGCTGATGGGAGGTGGTCTGCGTCTGAAAACACATTCAAGTCAGACGGCCATATTCCAGTTCTCTAAAAGCCATTTATAGCCGTCGGCATCGTTGCAGCACGTAAAAACGCGGACCCAAATAGCGATGATATTTGGAAAAGAGTGATAACTTTTCCTGGATGGTTCCGTAGCCATTTTTTTTTATCTCCTCACTGTAAAAACAACTCAGGGGCTTGAAAAACGTTACGTCCAGGGGTTTTAATTTATGTGAAGTGTGTGGCGGTAAGCAAAGGAGGACTACACCATTGTCTCTAGCCATATCAAGCAGCTCCAGGTTTTTCGTGTGAGTTGAATGTTGAAAGGTGGCTACACTGAGCCACTGCGCCAAAGAGTATTATTAAGCCGCCTACACAGTGCTTGGGGAGATCTCGTAGTAGTGAGTGCCTGTTAAGAACTCGTGGCAGTCTGTGCTGAGATGTCGTAGTGAAGAGTGTTTGTTGAGATGAGCTAGTAGGCAGTGCTTGCTGAGATGTGATATTGGAGAGTCTTGTTGAGATGTGGTAGTAGAGAATCTGTGTGGAGATATATTGTAAGGATTAGAGTGATTTTCATCAATATAAATGAGGTAACAAACTCCTTTGCTTTTTTTTCTCATTATTTCAATGTCCTGAATAATGCATCATTACAGGTTCAGTCAACAAAGCATCTGGCTTGTGTTCTTGTATTAGAGTGTAATTCTGCTTTCCTTACGCAATTATAGTATTTCTAATTTTCTTTTATCACGTCAGTATAATTGGTATTTAAAAATTCTTGTCTTGTTGGAGAAGAACCGTGCCAGATGTGTACGTTGAGTCACACTCCCACACACAGAACAATTACACTTGTGCTTTGGTTTAGTAGGTTTTATAGTTGCTGGGGACTTAATTAATTAACTGTGTTAACGAAAATTTTCTTTCATTGTTTGTTGTTATTCTATGCAGTCAGATTGCGTACAAAAACTAGTCAGGGCCAACCGTTTACGAGACACAGCGTAATCCGACCTACAGCTACCAAAAACTAAAATTCTTTGCATTATATTTAATTAAGCCCCCATGCACGTGGCGACCGCTGCTTCGGATCGTCCCTTGGAATTCTTCTGATTGTAAAAATAGTAGACAGTAGTATTGTTGTAGTAATTTGTAGTTTAGTAATTGTAGTTTATATTGCATGTGTAGATTTGGTAATTGGCATTCTTCTAATGGTATTTTTCAAAATTTAATTTTTATTGTCTTGTCTATGGGTTTGACAATTTAGTGCAATTATTTCAATTGTTCGATTAATCGTGTTTGAGGGAAACCTTTCATGTAAATGGTATTGTTGGAGATAAAGAGTCATTGTGTGTAATTTTCGTACAGTGACGAGTTTTGTATGTTTTGTAAATGATTACGCGATTGATGAAGAAGGCAAAAATGATGGATAGTGAGAATGACGAAATTGTTAACATGGCGAACTCGCCAACAGAGGAAAACAGTGTGATGAATAATGAAGTGGAAAACAATGTAATAAGTCGGGAAAATAGTCCGGAACCATTTCAAAATTTTTCTCAATCAGAAAATTCACAGAATACGAGATTAACGATAGAAGATTCTGGAATAGTATCGAACGCAGATAGCTTTACAGCTATGACGAAGGAAACTGGTTTTGCGGGAAATGTTAGGGGCGAAAAGAATTTAGAACAAGTTAGTACGGAGCAGTTGATGAGTGCAATATTAAATTTGGGAACACGGTTAGACTCACAAATAGGAACAATTAAAACTGAGATGGGAACAATGGGATCACAAATAGGAACAATTAAAACAGAGATAGGAACAATTAAAACCGAGATGGGAACTTTGGGATCTGAATTAAAAACTGATATGGGAACAATGGAAACACAGTTTCGATCTGAATTAAAAACACAGATGGAAACAATGGAAACACGGTTAGACTCACGAATAGGGACATGTTTCAAAAATATGAAAGATGAGTTAAAGAAAGAAATCAGAGAAGAAGTACAACCGATTTTGAATTCTCACAATAATAGATTAATTGCAGTAGAGATTAGACAAAGGGAACAGGATAGAGAACAGGAAGAAAGAGATCGCGTGATAGTACAAAAATTTTCAGAGTTAAATTTACAACGTGCACACGATAAGAAAGAAATATTAAAAAGAATCGAGGAATCCGTACCAAATGACAGAATAAATAATCTTACACAACAATATGAACAGTTAACTACCAAATGTGTCAATACTGAAACCCGAGTCGCGACACTTACGGAAGACGTAAATAAACAGAAAGAAAAAATAGGTGATTTAGCGGAAAGAGTTGAGGAGACATCAGATAAATTGACAAATCTTAGTTTACACGGGGACAGAGATTCGGATGATACAGCTCCATTACCATTCGCAGAAACCGAAGAGTACCAGAACATAAATAAACATGTTGAAAATCAGGGAAAATTTAATGAACGCGTTAAAAGGGAAGTTGAGGCATTACGAAAGCAAGTCAAACAGATCGAAGGCGAAATTGTAGGAAAAGACAGCAAAAGAAATTTGGAATCACAGATATCAGAGGGGTTTGAAGAAAATAATTTGTTTCATTTACGGGATGCGACAAGAGAGCGCCAGGCGAGCGAACTTGACAATAATCGTCATTGGGACTGGGACAGACGCGGTAAGTCTTTGTCGCCACGAGGCGAAAGTTTTGACTATAAACACTTTTTGACTGTTCGGAAATTTAAGATCTTCCGCAACTCTAAGAATGACATACATCCATGTGCATGGTTAGATCAATTTATGTACGCACTTCCACCAAATTGGCCACTAAGTCACAAACTGGAATTTATGTGTGGATATTTAGAAAACGAACCGGCGACGCGAATGCGCGCACTCATTAGAGATTGTAATAATCTAAATGATTTTTATCATGCATTTCTATCGGCATATTGGTCCGAAAACACACAAGACAGAGTCAAACATAGTCTGATTATGCAGCGTAATTTTAAACAGTCTGAGTTCCGCACGCCGGCAGAGTACTTTGAAGACATGATTCGAAAGAATCAGTTCCTGTCCAACCCTTATAGCCCGACTGAATTAATTCGCATTTGTTTAACTAAGCTGCCACAATCCATAAGACAAATTGCTTTAGCCGGAAGATGTAAAGACGACATTGAGACTTTTAAGACTTTGTTGCAAGAACTTGAGTATGACAACGACGACGGGACTTCTTGTAACTTTTTCAGTAACAGTATTTACAATAGATTTTCAGAGAAAAGAGATAGTGATCGGAACGGGCGTTATATGAGTAACTTTGAGAATGACAGACGTAACAGACAGGACAATAGATACCAGACTTATGACAATAACAGACGTTCTAACAGAAATTACACAGACAATTATAATAACGGTAATTCGTACCGGAATGATCAATCATACGGAAACAGTAATCGGTATCATCAGGACAGAAATTATTCATACAGTAATAGAAATTCTTACTACAGAAATAACCAGGGTAGTAGATACAACAATAATTTCAGAAGTGACAGTCGAAATTACACAAGAAGTAGTTATGCAGACAGACAGGAAAACAGAAATTTTAATAACAGACACAGCCAAGAATTTGCATCTAACAGACAGCAAGGACCTAATTGGCATCCTCCACGTGACAGAACTTCAGAGAGACAAGTGCAAATCGTAGAAATTGATCCGCGAAATGACGCGAATACTCAAAGACGTGACGCAAACAATCGACAATGACTTGCAGCTTCGGCTTCTGGCAGCAATATAGACGGTTCAGAAAGTAATGACACTACGACTTTACACTACGTACGCCTGGAAGACATGAGAGACATTTTGTTAGACGAAAAGGAAAATAATGTAGACGCATTTTTACACCCTGTTATTGAAGTATGTGTGGGTAAGAATAAGTTCACTGCAGTTTTAGATTCTGGGAGCCCATTGAATGTCATTAGCGAATCAGTTTTTCGCATATGTGAAAGAACTATTGCCTGTCCTGTGTTACCTATTTCTAAAACTACAATTCGAGGCGCTATTTCTGGAAAAAGTGTGGAAGTTAAACAACAGACGAACTTAAATTTCATTTGTCAAGGATACGAATTTTCTGCTAATTTTATTATTGTTCCATTACTCAGTACACAAATTATATTAGGTATGGAGTTTCTTAACGCACATAAGGCAATTTTGAACTTTAAAGAAGGAGGTGTGAATTTGACTGTTGCCGGAATGCCGATATGTTTGAAATTTTTCGAGTGTTTAGCAAGATCTGAATCAGATACAAAATGTTTAAGGTGTCTTACTTCTGATGTTTTCATTCAGCATTATGACGACAGTGTGTTTATTCATGACAATGACAATAGATACAGAGACGCGATGGATGATATAATTAATAGCGAAGAATTAATTAATGAAAAGGTTAAGAAAGCTGAAGTGCCAGATGACGTTGCAAGAGAAGAGCTGCACCAAATTTTGACTTCACATGCTACAGTGTTTAGTCATCACACAGGAACTACACAAGGCTTACAATATTTATTTAAAGTAAAAGAACACACACCATTTCGGGGGAAAACGTACGCAATTCCTTTGGCTTACAGAGACAAGGTTAAGAATGAACTTCAGTACATGTTAGATCAGGACATTATTGAGCCTGCAATCAGTCCTTATACCAGTCCATTACACGTTGTTCTTAAAAAGGATGGGTCAATTCGTTTGGTTCTGGATTCCAGACAGATAAATAATATCATCATTCCTGAAACTGACCGCCCACAAAATTTAGATGAACTTCTTCAACATTTCCATGGAATTAAAGTTTTATCCACGATTGATATGCGCGCAAGTTTTTGGCAAATAGAACTCCACCCTGATTGTAGAAAATACACGGCCTTTTTAGCCTTTGGTAACTGTTACCAGTTTTGGAAATTACCGTTTGGACTTACTGTATCTTCGGCAGCATTCATTCGTAGTTTAAACGAAATTTTACCTGTTTATCTTCGTAACAATATCACTTCATATGTTGCCGATATTCTTATTGCGAAACGTTCTTGGAGGGAGCACAACAAAATTTTGGATTCATTATTACGTATTTTTGCAAGAGTTGGCATTACAGTGAACTTAGAAAAATCTGAATTTGGACGTTCACAGGTGAAATTTTTCGGTCACATTATTTCTACAGAAGGTATTCTTCCTGATCCAGAAAAATTAGACGCTATTCGTAATTATGCTGTTCCTACCACAAAACGTGACGTTTGTAGTTTCCTTGGTGTCTGTAATTTTCTTAGACGCTTTGTTAGATTGGACGATTTGGCCACACCTCGTTTTTGTGATCTATCTGGAAAGTTCTTTTTAAACGAAAATCGGTCGACAACTCTGTTTCGTTAATTTGTATTCCTGATGAGTGGGTTAATAAGGTGATTTGGTATACGCATTTCAGTTTTGCACACTTTGGTCCCAGAAAATGTTTTCATAAATTACGGGAAAATTGCTACCAGCTACATGTAAACATGCAGAGAATACAAGGATACCGCGCTGTGTTTTGGCGGCGGCACATACTCAAAGCAACAGTCAAGTCTGCGCGCCGCACAAGGCAGTCGTTGACCGCGAACAATTGCTTCCTACGTCACGCGCCTACAGCTGATCGAGCGCTCAGTGCCAATGCACTGACAGCCGTAAACAAATACACAGTTTAATTTCTCCGATTAAATTCAGTATAAAGCTATAGTGAGTTGATGAATTATGTTATTAACGTTCAGTATTTTTCAGGATACGGTTGTATAAAATATTTAAGAACTTCAGGTAAATTCTGTGCGTGTCCGACGTTAAGACGACTTGCTATCGAGAAATTTTCAGGAAGAATGTAATTTCGAAGAAGAAACTAATAAACTAAAAAAGGTAACTATTAATTGAGTTCATTTTTCAGGTAACATATTTCCACTCAGGTACGTACATTAGACGTAATTTGCTGCTCGCGATTACGTGATTCATACTTTGTGCTAAATTTCATGTTCTATGAAATTACTTGTGAAGCGACGTGCTTGCGTATGTTAACTGATTTTGACAATGATTATTAATGAACTGGGTTGTAATTTGTATATATTATGCATCGCTTGGCTGCTATGCTTTTTCACTGATGTCATGTTTATTTATTATATGTCGGCTGTGCTTATTTATTTAAATTATAATTGTAACCTGATTAATTGTGCTGACTGTGATTATGTATGTAAGTTGTACTTTGTGATTTATCTGCTTGCGCCTTCATGTTTACTTATTAAGATGACATATGAACATTTATTTGCTTATGCTGATATGATGCTAATGACCTGTTTATTACGTAAGAGATGTTTACTGCTATGCGTATGGATTGCATATTTATACATTTCTGTTTGTCGTCACAACTACTCTTTAATTTAGTATATAGAAATGCTGATATACTGTGTATAAACATAGAGTTTAGGTCACACTATTGTATTAATTATAGATTGTTCGCTTGGCAGAGCCTCGTTGTAAGAATTGTGCTGCATCCACTTGCTGACATTCTGTTCTCTACTGGTATATTTACTCGCTATTGCTTGTTTTGCTTACGCTCAGTGCCTTATATTTTTAAGATGAGAAAATGAACTGCTATAATTCGACATAAACGACATTAGTGCAAAGAACTTCGTTGAAGTCACATGAGCTGGAGGTTTTATGGAAGCTGTATAAATTTATGCTAATAGGAAGGAAGCTAACGACATGACAAACCGAAACTAGGTTTAGACCATTGACAGTTATTACACTGCATTTTTCGTGAGCAATTGAAATAGTGACACTTGACACAAAAAATACTCCACATGTTTGCTTCTGCCATAATTCTTGAAGTGGTGTACACACTGTGAAATATTATGATCATTCACACTCCGTAATCGTACTTAATTACTGAGAGTTATTCGAACTAAGTCTGTTAGAGGTCATGTATGCATTTCTTTTGTTTATAATTCATAATGAGTAGAAGATTTGGGTCAGACGGATTACACAGAGGTTGTGTGTTGACAGTGTGTCTTCGGATTGTATGGGATGATGAGGTTTGCATTAGGATTTTATCTGTACTTGTTCGAGGAGACTGACTAGAGGAAAGAGTTGTTATGGAAGTGAAATGATATTGGCAATAAGGTTTATATGTGTCGACGTATTGAAGAGGTATTATTGAGGTATTGAGATTATATGAAGTTGATGATTATTGGAGTTTTTGTGGACAAGAGGTAAGGTAAATGCTATTAATGATCAGGTTTATATGTATCGACGTAAGAGGTATTATTGAAGTATTGATATTATGTGATGCTGATGATTATTGGAGTTTTGGTGTATAAGAGGTAAAGTAAGTGAGGTGCATTTTTTTTTGTTGGTCTATATGGAACAAGGAGGATGAAGATAGCGGACTAGAACACTAAAGTGGAAGGAAGATTGTCTACACACACTTTGTGAAATCAATAAGCAGTACATTATTTTTTTTTTTTTTTTTTTTTTTTTTTTTTAGAGAGAGGAGGTATTTGCATATCTTAGCACACTGACAGTTGTTCAGCAACAGTACATTTTGATCTGGCTTGGCAAACATTGGTCTTGACATGATGACTATGACGTTGACTTAACTATTATTGACTGTTATACATTGCTGCCACTACTACTTGATACACATGATGAACATCAAATTTTGACAGAATTGCATTTACACAGTTAAAACTATTCAATTACACAGTAGTACTTAATGTGGATGAAAGATGAGTGAGTCTGTTTTGTGTGTTTTCCTTTCCTAATCCTACCCACCTATCTCCTGAATATTATTTTATTTGTTTGTAGTGGCTTGCACTGACACCCATAAATATTATAGGTTTACTGATATTTGAGTATTTGTAATAGTTAATATGACAATTATCTGATATCATTTGTGTGTTTATTAGAATTTATATGTCTAGTGTGTAAAAGCATTTGTATGTGTATTCAAACTATTGTTCATGCCTGAACTGTCTGATTAGTGATGGTGAATATTATGAACTGTTACCTGCACCTCTTCAACATAATGGGTGCCACTTAGAAACGTTTAATTTCTGCTGATGAACTGTGTGATCAGTGATAGTGAATATTATGGACTGTTACTTGTACTTTTTCTACATGATTGGTGCCACTAGGACATGTTTAATTTCTGCTTATAAACTCTGATGAGCAGTGTGATCAGTGATAGTGAATAATATGGACTGTTACTTGTACTTTTTCTACATGATTGGTGCCACTAGGACATGTTTAATTTCTGCTTATAAACTTTGATGAACAGTGTGATCAGTGACAGTGAATATTATGGACTGCTCTCTGGACCTATTCAACATTGCTGAGTGCCACTAATGGAACTGATTCTATTGAAATGATGTCACTTGTTGCTTTCTGCACCTGCTCAACATTGCTGGGTGCAACTGATGGACTGCTTCTACTGAAATGATGTCACTTGTTGGTGTCTGCACCTCCTCAACATTGCTGGGTGCCACTAATGGAACTGCTTCTGCTGAGAAATGTGACTTGTTGCTGTGTGTACCTGCTCAACTTTACTGGGTGCAACGGATGAATTGCTTCTACTGAAATAATGTCACTTGTTGCTGTGTGTACCTGCTCAACTTTACTGGGTGCAACGGATGAACTGCTTCTACTGAAATAATGTCACTTGTTGCTGTGTGTACCTCTTCAACATTGCTGGGTGCCACAGATGGAACTGCTTCTACTGAAATAATGTCACTTGTTGCTGTCTGCACGTACTCAGCATTGCCGGGTGCCACTAATGGAACTGCTTCTACTGAAATGAAGTCACTTGTTGGTGTCTGCACCTGCTCAACATTGCTGGGTGCACAGATGAAGCTACTTCTATGGAAATGATGTCACTTGCCGGTGTCTGCACCTACTCAACATTGCTGGGTGCCACTGTTAGAACTGTTTCTACTGAAATGATGTTACTTCTTGCTGTCTGCACCTACTCAACATTGCTGGGTGCCACTGATGGATTGCTTCTACTGAAATGATGTCACTTGTTGGTGTCTACACCTGTTGACCATCGCTGGGTGCTACTACTGGAACTAATCATTGAAAGCATTTTATGTGAACATTTGTATAAACTGATTTTTTGTGTATTGTGTGAACTATTATGTAAAGTCACATGTATGAAAAGAATTTGTATTGCTTACTGTATTTTATATATTAGGTTATTGAAAGGTCAGTGCAAAGCCAAAATTTTAACTAATTATGTGATATTTAGGTATTAATATTATCTTTTATTTTTGTCTGTATTTTTGTGGACGAATTTGGTGGTATTTTCACCACCAATGCTGGCAAAAATACCATCAAATTCTGGCCGGTGGAGGAGGGGCATATGAAAGGTGGCTACACTGAGCCACTGCGCCAAAGAGTATTATTAAGCCGCCTACACAGTGCTTGGGGAGAGCTCGTAGTAGTGAGTGCCTGTTAAGAACTCGTGGCAGTCTGTGCTGAGATGTAGTGAAGAGTGTTTGTTGAGATGAGCTAGTAGGCAGTGCTTGCTGAGATGTGATATTGGAGAGTCTTGTTGAGATGTGGTAGTAGAGAATCTGTGTGGAGATATATTGTAAGGATTAGAGTGATTTTCATCAATATAAATGAGGTAACAAACTCCTTTTCTTTTTTTTCTCATTATTTCAATGTCCTGAATAATGCATCATTACAGGTTCAGTCAACAAAGCATCTGGCTTGTGTTCTTGTATTAGAGTGTAATTCTGCTTTCCTTACGCAATTATAGTATTTCTAATTTTCTTTTATCACGTCAGTATAATTGGTATTTAAAAATTCTTGTCTTGTTGGAGAAGAACCGTGCCAGATGTGTACGTTGAGTCACACTCCCACACACAGAACAATTACACTTGTGCTTTGGTTTAGTAGGTTTTATAGTTGCTGGGGACTTAATTAATTAACTGTGTTAACGAAAATTTTCTTTCATTGTTTGTTGTTATTCTATGCAGTCAGATTGCGTACAAAAACTAGTCAGGGCCAACCGTTTACGAGACACAGCGTAATCCGACCTACAGCTACCAAAAACTAAAATTATTTGTATTATATTTAATTAAGCCCCCATGCAATGTCCATCAACAATTAGAAGCACAGGTGATTCTTTCGTGGCTTAGAAAATCCCACAAACTTTCTAAATCATACTAGAAATAATTCGCTAGTGATCCACCCCGAGGGGTGAACTTCAGACCAGCCTCCTGGAGGCAATCCAAACTCACATTCTTGTTTCTTCTTCTTCCTTGGAAAGATAAGCATGGGCGGCATGTATAACCCGGATGCAGACGTGCAGGTGACTGCTGTAACGGTTTCTCCACGTTCTGAAGATGTTACCGCTCCTACTTGCCTTTTTCCCTTCAGTGCTACTATCATCGACTGACTTTTAGAATAAACTGTCAAGCCACTTTCATCACAGTTGAATATTTTGTCAGCAATCAGCTTGTACTTATCAATAACATTATTGAGAAGAGAGTTAAACTGTGAAACTGATACTTTGTTGAATCCCATTGCTCGAGCGCGACAAGGATTTTCTGGCTTACGGATAGACAGTGTAGGATGCCTCGTAATAAATCCTTTAACCCAGTCTTGTCCAGCTAGACAAGTTTGTTTGTCAAATCTGTGGGGAAAGCCATTTCTTTCGGCTAGTTGATAGGCTATTGATCCGAGATCTTTCCATTGACTTGAGATATGTTACCAGCTCATGTCCTTGTTCTGCCATGAACACCTTTTTACATTTCCTATCTGATTTGTCAATTATGTAGTCAGGATTATTCGTAGCTTTCCGCACATATCTTTCCAATGTTGATTTCAGTACTTTGAACTGCTTAGATGCTTTTAAAAATCCCGTTTGGGAAGATGAAACGGCTGAAACTGCCATTTCCATCGCTTTTACGTCCCATACCTGTCTATTAGTCTTTTTCGTGTACGTTCGCACCATCTGGAACAGCAAGGGGGAAAGAAAAAAGAATATAGTTTGCTTTCTACTTGCATCAAAATATGACGGGGCAGAACGGGGCACTACCCCATTCTGCACCATCCTGTTCCGCCCCAACAGCATTTTTGAGGTTAACAACTTCTATGGAGTGTAATAACTGACGTATTTAAACGCATTTAATAACTAAAGTATAACAAATGCCATGCACTTTAATGGAATGTGTCATTTTAGGGTATACTATTAACAATTAACAGCTTACCTGGCGCTGAAATTCACCAAACGTCAGAACAACGCAAGTGGTAACATGATGGACAACAATTCACTTAGATCTCGCACTTCAAACTAAATCAAAATGGCTACCCTGACTTCCGTTCAGCCCGCATCTCGTGGTCGTGCGGTAGCGTTCTCGCTTCCCACGCCCGGGTTCCCGGGTTCGATTCCCGGCGGGGTCAGGGATTTTCTCTGCCTCGTGATGGCTGGGTGTTGCGTGCTGTCCTTAGGTTAGTTAGGTTTAAGTAGTTCTAAGTTCTAGGGGACTTATGACCACAGCAGTTGAGTCCCATAGTGCTCAGAGCCATTTGAACCATTTTTTGACTTCCCTTCCATTCGGAGAAATAGGTACATGCCCATACAACAAGTTGCAGCATTGTCCGGTCCAGAAAAGAGCAATTTCCCATTGTGCTCCGCTATCCCGTTCTGCCCCGAGTTCCCCTGCGTGATTTCAGTGGTGGGCGTCGCGGTTCTGGGGCGTTAAAAGAAGGGGTGACCATCGTGTGACTCGTCCGCTGTCGAGTTGGCCAGAATTTTGGTTAAATTTGGTGCCAACGTGATATCAATAACCCACTTTAGACGTCACATGAACTCATGAGCTCTGGCCTTTGTTTCGCACGCGTCCACACCTCGCTGTCTGAGGCCTCGTCGAGCCCGAGGGTGTCGTCGCAGGGCGCCATGCTTTTGCACCGTTACAGAGGAACGTTGTAGAGACCTTTGAGCCATATTTCACGTTGTGTTGGCAGTAGTGCCAACACCGTGTTACTAGAGGAGGTCGAAATGCACGCGTTTTAGCTCACGCAGGCTGGCGTGAGGAAGGAAGAACTATACTGACGTGAGGTCTGGAACATGACAAGGAATTAGAATTTAGAAAGCGGACGAAAGTAGTTTCATACTTAACTTCAATCCATTAATGATGAACGTCGCTCTTCACGATACATGATTCACAATATTATCTGTTCAGAATAGTAACTGAATATGGCGCCTTGCTAGGTCGTAGCAAATGACGAACTTGAAGGCTATGCTAAACTGTCGTCTCGGCAAATGAGAGCGTATGTAGGCAGTGAACCATCGCTAGCAAAGTCGGCTGTACAACTGGGGCGAATGCTAGTGAGTCTCTCTAGACCTGCCGTGTGGCGGCGCTCGGTCTGCAATCACTGATAGTGGCGACACGCGGGTCCGACGTATACTAACGGACCGCGGACGATTTAAAGGCTACCACCTAGCAAGTGTGGTGTCTGGCGGTGACACCACATTTCAAACTTTTGCGTCGCAATGGGAGAAATTACGGTGTTTCGAAAAAATAATCCTTCAGTTCTGCTGCGCAGCGTACTTCCAGCACGACAGTACGAGGTAATTCGTGGCAAGGAGTGTGCAGTCCTTCCATCAATAACAACAGGGACCGCTGGCTCCCTGGCTTTACGTATCGCCCATTGAATATAGTTGAGATACGGTTGGACGACTAATTATTCTCCGGCTAAGATTTTTGATGGGAAAATGCAGTCGTTGACGATCCCACCAGTGGGTGACAGCGGTAAGACCGTTCCGAGGGAGGTGGGGAAGAAGTTAGCACGCAATGAACTCACATTCGAGAGGGCGACGGCTGAGGTCTCCATCCGTCTATCCAAATTTAATTTTTCGCGTTTTAGCTAAACCAGCTTTCAGGGAAATACTGGTACGATTTGTTTGAAAATAATGTGGTCGACATCCTTCCTTTCCTTTCCACAATCCGAACTTGTGCCGCGTCTCTGATGACCTCGTGATTGACCGGACAGCAACTATCCTCACGTAACGAACTCACATATGAAGTATCCGAAAGGATGCTAATACAGCTCCCCAGGTTGTGTGGGCTCTCACATGGACTGCATATAATACGTGTGTATGTGTGTGTATATGTGTGTGTGTCTATAGTTTGATTATTTAGAAACTAGTTAATTAACCTGAGGTACAAAGATTTTTTGGACACTATACTTGATTGTTATTGTTTATGACAATGAAATTTGTGCTTTAAATTACTTAGCAATTTGGTGAAGAGCAATCCTGTAAGTTTGACCTGGCTGTGTTAGTGTACCCAGATGGCAATATCATTATAAGAAGGCAGTGACTCCCATTTCGACTTCATGCCGCGGTGGTAACATGCTTTGATTGGAACACCAAAAGTCAGATATCATGCACTGTTCTGTAATTTGCGTAAATTCATGAACTTAATAAAATAATACTTCCATTTCATACACCCTTCCCGGGGTTGCAGTTTTCACAAACAATTTGACCAGAACAAAAAATGCTCCTATTATAGCACAAAACACGTGGCTATGTCCAGGGCAGACTCAGGAAAGTAAAAGAAGAGAACTAACTTTTTCGTCTTACCTGGCAGCTTCAAAGGTATTTAAATGAAAACATCTTGACATATTCGCGCTTTTTTGCTTTTTCGTATTAGCAGCCATATCATGCACGATAATACATCGTGTCAAGTAAAGCAAGATGATGCGTGATGTCATCTCATATAACATGACATACCACAATGTCATCCAACATGTCGTCCAGTATGACACAGCGTGTCATTCAAGTTTAGAATTTACGCATCCTCAAATGATTTGTTCCCCCTAAGAACAAATCCGACCCTAGAAATTTTATCCCTCCCACCCCCCCCCCCCCCCCAAAAAAAAACATTTTTAGTTATTACGCTATTCTCTTCAGTCATGTGATACTATACGTTGTTTACTATGGCTAGCTAATCTTATGGAGTTTGGACACGGGATCGGACACTTTAGCCTATAAATTCCAAGATGCACGTGTGCCAACACCTTGCAGCCAAGAGAGGTCAGTGGGGTATTTAACTCGTAAAAAGGCGCGAATACGTCAAGATATTTTGATTTATATGTCTTTGAAGCCACCAGATAACTCAAAAGGTACTTCTCTTCTTTTACGTCCATAACTCTGCCCAGGACATAATCGCCTTTTTCGCACTATCATAGGAGCATTTTTCGTTCTGGTTCCCTGCTTTTGCTCCAGCATAATTTTGACATTAGACCACCACATCTTGGCAACCGATGTAGATGGTTCAAATGGCTCTGAGCACTATGGGATTTAACTTCTGAGGTCATCAATCCCTTAGAACTCAGAACTACTTAAACCTAACTAACCTCAGGACATCACACACATCCATGCCCGAGGCAGGATTCGAACCTGCGACCGTAGCGGTTGCGCGGTTCCAGACTGAAGCGCCTAGAACCGCTTGGCCTCTCCGGCCGGCTACCGATGTAGAGTTTTGTTGACTCTAGCGGCGACTGATCCGTTGTAGGTTTTTTGTTGACTTTCGAACCGTATGTCTTGAGCTGGGTATAGTTAGCCTGGCTCCTCTATGTTTGCCTGCCTGGTATGGTTGAACCTGTCCAGTATAATCTACTAAAAAACTGTTCAAATGTGTGTGAAATCTTATGGGACTTAACTGCTAAGGTCATCAGTCCCTAAGCTTACATACTATTTAACCTAAATTATTCTAAGGACAAACACATACACCCATGCCCGAGGGAGGACTCGAACCTCTGCCGGGTATAACCTACTGTATCCTCAGAGAACACAATCCTCACCACCAGGTGAAGGGTTTTTTATTTTTTCATGTCTTCTATTTTTTATTTTGTTGTTTTGTTTCATATTTTTAATTATTTTCAATTTTGTTTAATTTTCATTGTTTTTTTTTAATTTTGTGTTATATACTGCACGCATTTTATTTACATAGGCTACGTCTGAGAGTGTACACGCAAACATATGAAAAATAACCATAAATACGTAATACAGTGCACAAAATAACAGTAAACATAAATATGACACCGAAAGAAATATTACTGTGTGAAATAGATGAAATAATGCCTGTAAATTGTCTTATTTTACGTAGACGAACTTACGATACGACCATATTCCATAGATAAACTTACTTAAAAGATTACTACATCGCTTACTTACTGAACAATTCACGCAACAACTAATAAACTGTCTAAATGCATACATCTTGTTATTACCTCTTATCTTAAAATTCTTGTCATCTCTCATTTGAAGTATGGAGTAATAAAAATCGTAAATTAAGAACCCGCTGCTACAAACACTCACTTGAATAATTTTGCTTCAAAATGTTACAACAAGTAATCTGAATTAAATATGAGTAAGATTGGCTGAAATAAGGAGAAGAATTGTGAGACTATGTAAGGAAGACAAGGAACTATCAGCTTTCCAATCCTGTACAAAATTGAACAACTCAAGCTTGTTCTGTCCGAAATCAAATTTGCTACAAGTTAGCGAAGTAGTTTTTGAAGAAAACTCTGTAAAACATGTTCTATTGCCGGCAGGGGTGGCCGAGCGGTTCTAGGCGCTTCAGTCTGGAACCGCGCGACCGCTACGGTCGCAGGTTCGAATCCTGCCTCGGGCATGGGTGTGTGTGATGTCCTTAGGTTAGTTAGGTTTACGTAGTTCTAAGTTCTAGGGGGACTGATGACCTGAGAAGTTAAGTCCCATAGTGCTCAGAGCCATTTGAACCATGTTCCGATAGTTAGATATAAGGTGACCTTTTTCTGGAAATTATTTTTATATCTGTTTTCGGGTTAGTTTAATTTTCTGCGTGGTCATTGCTAAAGGTTTAAATGCGCATCAAACAGTATAGCATTTTGTACAAGTGTGGACATAATTCTGCTTTGTACATGCATTGATTTGCACGTCCAAAGATTTTTCGACAGTTTTAAGCCATTGGTGAATAAAATCTTTGAACGTATGAACAACGAAACGATAATCAACTGTAATAACCACGTTTTTAAATTATGTCCAAATGAAGCGCTTAAAATGCAATGCATTTCTACGAAACACAGTTTCATGAGCAAACGCGCGATTTTTCGCACGTAAGGCTTGAATGATAAAAGATTTTGCGAACGCTTCTTACGGTTAGGTTAATAATATATTTTTATTATCATCTGTATCACTTTAAACCATTGCAGCATGTGCGATTCGCCTAAAACCAGATTTCAGATTTTATGTGCTTTTTAGGTGGAACTTTAGACCACTATACAGTGCAAAGCTTTCACAAAAAAAAAAAGACGGCCATTAATTACTGTATTTGCCTATCTTCTTACTCAATGTGAACCGACTCACACAAGTTTGAAATGTAGAAGCGGCGCACGTAAAGAAACGTAAAATCCAAAAGAAGTATTAGTTTTTCAGATGGTTAAAACTTCGAATGCCAAAAACGTGATTGGCCTTTTGAGACCTAGCATTTAAGGTGTTCCTTGTTAGACCGAGGTCCGATACACCGGTGGACCTAATTTGAACCATAAGTCTGACTCCTCTCCGGACTTATTTTAGGATTGCTGTTTTTGCAGGTAAAATTCGAACGAGGGTGACTGCTTTTGCTCCTAAATTCGATGGGTGCTATTTGCTGAACATTAATTTCAGCCCAATTGCAAGCTTTTGCTAAAGGAATTAATCTATTCGAATGATCTACCTGGACGCCATTTTGGAATGGCTACACAAATGGCCGCTGGTGCGGGCTAAACCACACATTTTACCGGATGTTCCTAGCTGAAATACACATATTTGTTACAGCGATTCTGCTGTAATGATGCAGTGCCTGATTAGTAACGGAAACTCGGTCAGTAAATTCTGAATATTGTGAATAAATTTGGTACACTATTCAGAAAGCGATCGCTGCAGTCCATCGGACATAAAATCTCGGTGTAGGTCCCGATGTGGCAGCAGAGAACATAGAGACACAGCTTGGTACAGAAGGCGGCTCAGCGCCCGTTTACAGGTGTTGTAGCGCCCGCGGCTGGCTGCTATAGTTGTCGACATTGTTTTTGAGTGTCGGGCAGCGAGTGCTCGGCCATTGTCGGTGCGTGCGTTGCGGAACGGGTCGCGCCTTACCGGCCGTGCGCATGCGCAGGCACGTCGCGGCTGCCGAGTGCCGTCAAATTGGCGGAACTGGTCGCCGCTGGGTGGCGGTAACGGCGTGCGTGCCGCCGCCTGCTTCTTGCGTCCGCTCCACAGCCGCCTTTTGCAGACACTTGTATTCAGAGTGGAACGAACTTATGAAGTGAAATCCACCTGCTCGCTTAGCTTAAGGCGCAGCGTGCTAGTTTGGAGACAGTTAGGTGAATCGAATTCCGATCGAATCCGCACTTCAGACTATACTATGATTTTAAACTACACTACTGGCAATTAAAATTGCTACACCACGAAGATGACTTGCTACAGACGCGAAATTTAACCGACAGGAAGAAGATGCTGTGATATGCAAATGATTAGCTTTTCAGAGCATTCACACAAGGTTGGCGCCGTGATGTCCTTAGGTTAGTTAGGTTTAAGAAGTTCTAAGTTCTAGGGGACTGATGACCTCAGCAGTTAAGTCTCGTAGTGCTCAGAGCCATTTGAACCTGTAAGTAGGCTGTATAGGTTTTTTTTTTTATTGGTAACACCACGTAGAGCTCTGTATGAAAATCACTGGCTGTGTTGGGTGCAGTCTGTGGCTGGTTTGCATTGTTGTTTGCTATTGTAGTGTTGGGCAGCTGGATGTGAACAGCGCGTAGCGTTGCGCAGTTGGAGGTGAGCCGCCAGCAGTGGTGGATGTGGGGAGAGAGATGGCGGAGTTTTGAGAGCGGATGATCTGGACGTGTGTCCATCAGAGACAGTAAATGTGTAAGACTGGATGTCATGAACTGATATATATTATGACTTTTGAACACTGTTAAGGTAAATACATTGTTTGTTCTTTATCAAATTCTTTCATTTGCTAACTATGCCTAACAGTTGTTAGTGCCTTCAGTAGTTTGAATCTTTTATTTAGCTGGCAGTAGTGGCGCTCGCTGTATTGCAGTAGTTTGAGTAACGGAGATTTTTGTGAGGTAAGTTATTTGTGAAAGGTACAGGTTAATGTTAGTCAGGGCCTTTCTTTTGTAGGGATTATTAAAAGTCAGATTGCGTCGCGCAAAAAATATTGTGTGTCAGTTTAAGCTCAGTCATTTATAATTTTTCTAAGGGGACGTTAAAACATTTGAACAGTTATGAAATTTGCGTATTGTACAGATCTCTGTAATTTCCTCTAAGAAAATCTAAAACGGTTCTTAATTTTTATCAGGACAGGATTTACATTTTTTCTCGAAACTGACAAAAATTTTGCTTCAGGCGCCATTCACTACTAGAGAACTGAATGCACAATAGTTTACTCAGCAGAAGTGACAACACAGTGAAAGCCTATACCGTCAGGCTCCTTTTCGTGTACTGAAGTCCAGCACGTTAGCTCAAGAGTGTACCAACTAATTTAAGTCGGATTATGACAACTGGTCAGCCTGAGAATTTTCAGGAGGTTTTCCAGGTTCGTTTAAAGTTAGAGGACCCTACCTCCGAAACTACGATAGGCAAACATTTTAAACACGAAGATACACTGACGCGATAACCAGAACGAAGGCGTACACGACTTCTCTCCGTTAGATTAACCGACGAGTGTAGCGATAGTCAGGCCATCAAGCCAAAAATAAAATACAACAAATTTGCCAAATCATGAAAAGAGTCGACTCCATCAGACTGTTTAAACGCTGCGACAGAGCGAGAAAGAGAGACGCCATAAAACTAGTAGGTAGTAGAAAAGCCGAGTGTGATACTGAAATTCACTGCAGGAGTCCGGAACTGCTGTCCGCAGAGGAAGGGGGTTAAAACTGCACCAACAGTTCTATAATCCGCTCTTGATGTGGGAAACGCACCACCTTACCTTGGATCGCTTTAATGTGAGTCATAGGGGGCAATTTTACATCAGCACCTTAAAGACGATGCATTTAATGAAGAACATTATTATAATGTAGTAGGCAGATTAGCTAAATAAATTATAAATAAATAAACTGCGCAGTTAAATCCTGTGTAATTTATAATGCTACCGAAAGAAAATGATTATCGCTTAAATACAATAAATATTTACTGCAAATAATTGACACACTTCCAGATGGTGACCTTATAAAATAACTGTGGATTCAAATGAAATTAAAGATAAGTAACAATGGATGCGGAGTAGAAAAACACGTCCACGCATAGTGCTTTTAACAGGCCATTAATCACGAAATTCATAGGCAAACTAAAGTCCGACAGCTCAGATACTCACTGCAATTCGCGACGTTAAACTGAAGTTCAGTGTCTTCTTTAATCACTGCAAAAACAAGCACACAAGTCAATCACACCTGAGTCTCAATATTAACTGCAGCAAAATAAAGTTCTCAGCGGCGTCAAGTCCCACAAATAACGTTAAAATCGTATGGGCGCTCAACATCAATGATTGAAAATCACCGTCAAACATTCTAAGTCCTGTGGAAAATTAAAGTATGATTCTGTGATCGCCCAAAACAACGAAAAATTAAACTGTTAATTAGCGTGGCTGCTACGCTGCCCAGAAACTCTCGAATGCCGCGAAGCGTGTCATCCTATGCCGTACCACTCGAAAAACACGAAAACTGCAGCGATGATAAGCTACCGACATAGCCTGTATTTTTGTTGCTACGTCTGCTCACCGTTAAATACTGTCTGTGACGCCACACACTACAAAATCCTTGTTAAATACGATTGTATTTCCATTTAAGTGTTCGTAATACGTAACTGCAAATGTTTTGTAGATGTCCCACTGTAATCGCTGTATGACTTTTAAGACGCCAAGTATTGTACGATGTTGACTACAGAAGCAAATAAAAACATATACCCTCAACCTGGAATCGCACCCTGGACCTCTTGCACTCTAAAACCAACTGCGCAGCAGTAGTATATATGCTGAGAGAGGTAATCACCGTGCATGTGATTACAATGTTGCCAGATTGCCAATATTTATTGCCAATATTTAACGTTCATTTACTCCCCAAAATAGGCGGACGACTAAATTTTGTGAGAGACAGTTTTGCATTGCTAGTATGTGAGGAATCGCGCTGTGAAGGCCGAGTGCGCGAATATTTCTTCACCATGTATACACATATTATTAGAATACATCTACAACTATTACAAGCACTTTTCGACCTCTTATTAGAAAAGCAGCATAATACGAGGCGTGTTTTTTTAAGTAAGTACCGGTTTGAAATTAAAAAAAGACATGCTAAGATATCTCAATAATTTTACTTCTACATGAAAGCCTATACTTTAATCTACTTTTCTACATAATTTCCGTCAATATTGAGGCACTTGTCATAACATTGTACCAGTTTTTGAATACCCTCCTCATAGAAGTCTGCCACCTGACTTGTTAACCACTGCATCACCACTGTTTTGACTTCGTCATCGTCTTGAAGACGCTCACCGCCCAGGTGTTTCTTCAAGTGCAGAAACAGATGGTAGCCACTGGGCGCAAGATTGGGGCTGTACGGAGGATGATCTAAAGTTTCCCATCGAAAAGATGTGATGAGATCTTTGGTCTGATTCGCCACATGCGGACGGGCAATGTCTTGCAGCAAAACGATGCCCTTGCTCAACTTGCCACGTCTTTTGTTCTGAATTGAACGGCGCAGATTGTGCAATGTCTTACAGTAAGCTGCTGCATTGATTGTCTCATTATGAGGCAGAAATTCCACAAGCAATACTCCTTTTCTGTCCCAAAAAACTGTGCACATGATTTTCTGGGCAGAAATTGTTTGCTTAAACTTCACTTTCTGGGTGAATCAGACTGTAATACCGTCAGTGAGTAGACAACAGATGTAGGGACCCAGTGCGCATGCACAGAACGCCGACCGCAGCGCTGCGGCCGCGGTGTGGCAAAACGGTACTTACCTAAAAAAGCAAAATTGCTAGCCGTGCTTGCATTACAGTACAAAATAATTACATCAGAATTCCAAAATACATATACTCAGTCTGAAGGAAATGTCTTTTTCTGCCCTCTGGACACATGTTTCTTCATGCAAAGCGTTTTACTTTTTATTATTCGCACTTCCATAATGATTTAATATCTTTTATTAATGGCCGTTTACGTAGATAATCACTTGAAGTATGCAATGATGAGTCAAAACATTATGACCATTTGCTGAATAGCTTGTCTGTCTGGCTTTACAACGAAATACAACACTGATTCTGCGTACCAGGGATCCGACAGTCTGTAGGTAGGTGTTTGGAGGTTTATGGCGTTTGATGTCTACAAGCAGATCGTATAATTCGTGTAAATAACGGATCGCTAATTTGCATACGCCATGATGGCCCCCAATAGCGATCTAGATGTGTTCCATAGAATTTACATCGGGCGAATTTAGTAGCCAAGACATAAACTTGAGTTCACTAAAATGCACCCCAAACCACTGTAGCACTGTTCTGGCTCCGAGAAACGGACAATTATACTGTTGAAAGATGACATCGCCGTCGGGGAAGACATCAAGCATGAAGGGATGCAGGTGGTTCGCAGCTGACAGCGTGTCTTCGATTACTATCGCTGGTTCCAAACAAGCCCAGAAGAATGTCCCTCGTACCATAATACTGCTCCTACTTTCCTGTGTCCGTGGCGCGCTGCACGTTTCGAACAGCCGTTCACATCGGTGACCGCGTTTGTGAAGACGACCATCGACCTAGAGTAGCAAAAATGTGATTCACCCGAAGAGCCGACACGTTTCCATTGATCGACAGTCGAATCTCGATGGTCTCGTACCCACTGCAGTCTTATCTGACGATGTCGATGGTCATCATTTGAACACACAGGTGTGGTCTGCTGCGGAGCTCCATGTTCCACAACCTACAATGGACGGTGTGCACTGAAACGCTTGTGCATGCACCAGAATTGTGCTCTTTCGGCAGAAATGCCACAGATCACCATCCATCCTACTTTACATAGCAGATAGACACGTGAAATTCGACCAGCTTCGTCGTTTTCGAGATACTCGTTCACAGGCACATCATAATAATAATCTGCCCTTTGTCAGAGTCGCTTATCTCAATAGATTTCCCCATTTGCAGCCCATATCTTCGCTATGGTGATCCCCCGTCCGTGTCTACTCCGCTTACATAGTTTTGCTGCCGCGACACTTGCTCTAGCGCCTCCAGGCGGAATCCAACGTCGCGGGGGACAGTGGTCACAGTGTTTTGGCTTATCAGTGTATGTAATCGTTACTTGTGGGATGAATAGGAGAGGAACTAGGTAACTTCAGATGCCTTGATACTAAATGCAGCTTGCGGTGAATTTAGGCTGTGACAAAAAATGGCTCTGAGCACTATAGGACTTAACTTCTAAGGTCATTAGTCCCCTAGAACTTAGAACTACTTAAACCTAACTAACCTAAGGACATCAAACACATCCATGCCCGAGGCAGGATTCGAACCTGCGACCGTAGCAGTCGCGCCGTTCCAGACTGTAGCGCCTAGAACCGCTCGGCCACCCCGGCCGGCTAGGCTGTGACATACTAAGTTTTTACAAAATCGACTGTCACTTTTCTATATACCTGCACGACTAGAAATGTAGCATATCGTGGTGTTTGCTGACATCGTCAGATTTTATTTGATACTTCACATGATGTGATCGATTCAGTGATTTAACTGTTATTAATTTCTGTTGTTCAGGATATTATTCATAATTAAAAATGGTAGTGACTTTCGTAATACATCCCGTGAAATCGATCTAGAATTGCAATGACCTCGTCTCATCGCCGCGATTTTTTTTTTTTTTTTTAGTTTTAATGTGTAATGTTTGTAAGATCTGTAACGTATTTACCTTGAAAACGCAACGTTCATCCTGTAGCCGCCATTGCCGGCCGCTGTGGCCGAGCGGTTCTAGTCGCTTTAGTCTGGAACCGCGCTGCTGCTACGGTCGCAGGTTCGAATCCTGCCTCGGGCATGGATGTGTGTGATGTCCGTAGGTTAGATACATTTAAGTAGTTCTAAGTCTAGGGGACTGATGACCTCAGATGTTAAGTCCCTTAGTGCTTAGAGCCATTTTGTGGTCTTAGTGCTTAGAGCCATTTTGTGGTCGCCATTATGTCTCCTCCATCCTCTTGATTTATGCCTGCGTGGACACGTCTGGGAGAGTCCCACGCTCACCAGTCACTCCGCTTGGCCAACAGACCAGCCCTGCCCAGCTACTGCACTCACCACTGACAGGTAACACACCCTCTGCCGGTTCTTGCGGCAACAACCGGCTCTCGTAATGTCACAAGGTATAATAGTTGCAGAAAAATATGGAAACACTGCGAGAAATGCATGCTTGAACATAAATGCAGATGCTAGCCAGCCTGCAGGTTGTGCTCTTGTACTTGACCACGAAAGCAAGTGTCAATCGTAGTCCGAACAGTACTCTATGTATCTGTTAATGTATTGTGTCGGAACTAAGTGAATTCGGAAGTGGGCAAATTGTTGGCGCACTTATAGTGGCTGCTTCCATAACCAAGGCAGCTCCAAGTCTTTGATGTTTCAAGAGCCACCGTATCGAAGATTTATACCGCAAGCAGGGAAAGCGCAAAAAAACATCATCCGCTAAGTCACAATGTGGACGAAACGGTGTGTTAAGTGATTGTGACACAAGGCCACTGAAGAGGATTGTGGGGGAGGTTTATTGGCTACCATTTCTGCCTCGTAAGCAAGGAGACCTCTGTGGCACAAATTTTAATTCATTTCCTCAACCATCATTATCGGAGATAAAGATGAGACTCAATGTGTCGCGGAAAATTTAATTAGGCCTATATGACCTATACCTCACTTACAGCTGAGGTACAGGACTTCCCCATGACATCCAGCGCTGGGATGCTATTCCGAGACTGGAGAGCCTCGGCGACAGTGACGATCTAACAAGGGTTAAAAAAAGTTGGAGATAAATTGCTGTTTGTGTCGGGGAGGGCATTGTTCTAGGGTAGTCCGTGCAGTAGCATTAGTCATCGTGCCAGTGTAGTGGCTACTAATGGGTAGCAAAATGGCTCTGAGCACTATGGGACTTAACTTCTGATGTCATCAGTCCCCTAGAACTTACTACTTAAACCTAACCAACCTAAGGAAATCACACACATCCATGCCCGAGGCAGGATTCGAACCTGCGACTGTAACGGTCGCGCCGTACTAGACTGAACGGCCTAGAACCGCTCGGCCACACTGGCCGGCCTTCGGTTTCTTGCTTTCATTTTGGACACAAGTGTAGTTTAAAGATGGTTCGATTAATCCTCTACCAGGCACTTAATTGTGAATTGCCCAATAATCATGTAGATGTAAAGTGTTTTTGGTGTTTCCGTACTTTTGTCCACACTTGTAGCCCACATGGCTTCTTGACTGACCGATATTTGAGTACTGCTGCTCAGTGTGGGACCGCTGCACGTAGGAAATACACATCTCTTGAAGGAGGGAGCATTTCGTCACGGGTTAGTTTATTAAAACTACTCTTTGTGAAGCTGTTGAAGTTGTAATGAGAAATATCCTTTATTAGTAATGACTAGTTTCGGACGTAATGTTCTTTACCAAAACATGGTAAGAATTTAAATACAAAGCGATGGTCTGATAATGGGCTTAACGTCCGAAACTAGTCACCGCTAATAAAGGATATTTCTCTTCGGAACTTCGACAGCTTCACAAGTAATGATTTTAATAAAGCAAAATAAGTCGCTGACACATTTTTCCTGCGTAATGCTGGTGGTTTGTCGGGTTCGTTAGTTCAGTGCAAAAACGTTAGATCCGACTCCAGTGACAGACGAAATGAGATAGGCGCTCTACATCACGACGGGATTCACTTTTAAAATTTCGAGAATTTTTATGTTATGCAACTACGTCTAAACTCCGCAAGTCTCATTAAAGTGTGTGAGCTTAGGAAAAGCCTATGTTTTGAAAAAATAAAGCTAAGGGTTTAACCCTTCTATTAACTTATCTTAGAAAATTTCACTAAATAAATGAGGTGAATAAAATACAAAAATCAAAAAATAAAGGTAAAAAACCCTTTCAAGCTACATACATCAACTTCCTCGTTCTCTGTTCCAGACGACAATGACGGGGAAGAACGACTGTTGGTAAGCCTATGTGTGATCTCCAATGTTTCTAATTTTATTTTCATGATCTTTTACCATCAATCGTTCTTACAACAAACCATTCGCGACTGGAAGAGGAAAGGAGGTACTGACACTGGTACAGGAATTACGTCCCATCACACATACCTAGATGGCTTGGGAAGCACAGGTGAGTTCCATTCCCTCGTGTTTATTACCTTTTAACATTTGAAAGGCACATGACACAAAAAAATGATTTCTACCTACCTCTTACACTTGAAAAACGTTTTCGTCTTTTTTATGTTGGCCACATATGGTCCTTCTATGGTCCTTTTCAAAAAATTGTTCACATGGCTCTGAGCACTATGGGACTTAACTTCTGAGGTCATCAGTCCCCTAGAACTTAGAACTACTTAAACCTAACTAACCTAAGGACATCAAACACATCCATGCCCGAGGCAGGATTCGAACCTGCGACCGTAGCGGTCGCGCGGTTCCAGACTGTAGCGCCTAGAACCGCTCCGCCACTCTGGCCGGCTGGTCCTTTTCCCTCTCATACTGTTTTTATACCGTTAATTAAATCGTCATGCCCTTTTTCGATCCCTGATGACTCCCTTTCGCACAACTTGTCCTCCTTTTTACTTTTATTGATTAACCTGTCTGATCCTCCATTCGTTTCAGTGATATTCTTCACCGAAAGAGGTCCACTGACTTCTTTCACTACATCATCACTTTTTACTGCAGCTATTTCAGTCTCACAGCAGCCTTCTCATCACTCTGCAAACTTCAGTGGACGCTGTGGCCTAGTGCGCATGCTACTGCCTGTCGCTTTGTCGCCTCTGCATGACACATATATGTCAGCACCTGTCATTCGGCGTACACCGCCTCGTGACACGTTTCTACATTACATTCATCTTGCTTTACCCGGTAACGTTTCTTCAGTTTGGGCCCAAAAAACTTGTCCACGCGAATCTGGCCAATAATACACACGGGCCTTAGTTTTCCATACCATCTCTATCTTGAAAGTTTCGTGGTACAAATCTCCTACCGTGAAATGATACATTACCGTGACCCCTGCCTCTAACTCTTTGTATCACATTTATTCGGTAACTTTCGTTTTCAGTTTGTTCATTCTGATAGTGATTTTCCCTTGTTCGGTTGTTACTGTTATGACGATAATCACGGGTTCCTCTCCAGTGATCTTCGTCTTCTGCTCTCTCCAAAAATGACGAGAAGCTTTTGTGCTTGCTTCACACATACCGTTTCGAATCCTCTGGGAGGTTGTTCCATAGCTCCCACATTGTCTCAGGTTCTGTTCGCCTAGTTCTTAAATGGGTCAATTTTCGGTACCATATTTCGCAAAATTCTTTCATAGAGTTCTTGTCTCTATTATTATATAGTCTTGCCATAATGAATTCTCTCCATAAGTAGTCCTGCTTTTGTTCTGACCAGTATTCCTTAATAAATTTTTGCCTAAACTCATCAAATGACATCTGGTCCATATTTAGGTTTAACCCCCATCTTTTGCATCACCTGCTAAGGCTCTGATGACTAATTAATACTTTCCTAATCCATCAAATAATCAGGAAAATTCCTCTCGCAGTTGCCGGCCGCGGTGGCTGTGCGATTCTGGTGCTGCAGTCCGGAACCGCGAGGCTGCTACGGTCGCAGGTTCGAATCCTGCTTCGGGCATGGGTGTGTGCGATGTCCTTAGGTTAGTTAGGTTTAAGTAGTTCTAAGTTCTAGGGGACTTATGACCTAAGATGTTGAGACCCATAGTGCTCAGAGCCATTTGAACCATTTGAACCTCTCGCAATTTTTCAAAAAGTCTAAGGGATGACATCCATTATATCTTTTAGCCAGATCGAATCACTCTTCCCCCCCCCCCCCCCCCCCCCAGCAATGTGTTACAAATTATTCTTTCAGTAGCATAATTTGGTTTTTCTCTAATCTCTCGTTCAAGATCGCTCACTTTGCCTTGAATCTGTGAAGTGTTTTGTTCACACTTCTGTTCGCAGGTTGCTACTTGTTTACTCAATTCCTTTTCGGAGTAAGTCACCGTTTGTCTCAATTGAGAAATTTCGGTGTTATATTTAGTTATTAATTCGGTTTTGAGACCAAAAACTTTTTCGTCAACTTTAGTTATTACCAAAGGTTCTATATTGTCTCGGATTTTCATTATTTCTGTGTCAAATATTTATCTCACTTTCTAAATCCCTGATTGCGTTGCTTAGAACACTTTCTTTTGAGTCTACCTCTTCGATTTGTTTGCTGGTTTTAACACCTTGCCTTTCAATTTGATAACTTTGTGTTTTCTCAAGTGCTTTAATTTGGCTGTTAATATTACAACTATGTGCTGCAATTTGGTTATTAATATTGCTACTATGTGCCGCTACTTGTTTTTCAATTTGGTTGTTTATATAACTTCCTTGTGCTTTAATTTGGTGACCTTGTGCTGTAATTGGTGCAGACAACATTTTTAAAAATTCAGTGGTTTTTCGCTTTCCTGTTCTAATGTGTCCTCATTTTCGGATTCTGCCCCCTGCGTTTCATTAGTTTCACTTCCGACTTTCGATGAATTAAACATATCCATCGAATCGTTAATATAACCACTGTCTCTAGTTATGTCGTCTTTCCTGCCTTGTTGTACTTGTGGTGAGTTCATTATTTGAATTTGATCATTTACGTGAGTATGATACTCCACGTAAGCCTGTTGCCGTCTCGTGGTGTCATCTGTGTTTGCGTTTAGCGATCTACTACCACCTAGCGCACCCTGTACTTTTTCGTTCTGCTTATTCAGACCTACTGACGTACTTATATCCATTTTTACTTTATCATTATTTTATATTTTATCTTTCAAATACCTACAGAGCCTTCTATTAACTTTTTTACCTGATGTACTGCAAGTTCGTGCCGCTGGACATTCAATACTCGTCTTACTATTGTTTTTGGTTCAATATTTGTGTCCTGGACTGTACTGGTAAGTAAAACTAACGAAAGTCTTGTCACGCGACACCAAGTATAACACTTACACTGCAAGTTTGTGCGAAGTATAACGCTATGCTCGCAGCTTAGTGTTACCTTCTGTGAGGATTTTTGTATTTATTTCACCTTGTGTATACCTAATGGGCAGAGGGCATCGAAACAGTAAATTCATATCTACGGCAATTAATAGAAAACTGAAAGGCTTTATTTGGAAAGTAATGAAAGTGGTGAAGTTCACATGAATGAAACAACAAGCGGTCGCCAGCCTAATTAGACATAATAATTTGAGACATTAAGGTTAAACAAAAATGAAACTGATTTGCTAAAGTGACTTTCATTAATACTCCTTTTATATAGTGCAGTGAATACACACGACTACCAGACGAACTGAGTAGTGGGTAGCAGTAGTTACTATTTCCACAAATCAGCAATCATAGAAAGATAAATGATATTTCACTCATAGCAATAATAGTAGCTATCTCAATCATTAACCAATTCAGCACTAAGATGTTACTCAAGACAGCACGAGACTAAAATTGGGGATGACAAGGGCCCTGGTTTAACTAACATACAAACACCACAAATGAAGTTAAATAACACTACATAAACACTTAATATACTCTCGCTATTATGGAAATACGTCAGGCTTCTTTAGCAAGTGCAATATTCCGTTTATCTTTCTTATAATAGAAAAGAATATAGTGGGGACCCATAAACTGTACAGGCAAATTCTGTTGCTATTTCAGAAACAAATTGTAATTTGCCAATATTGATTTCCAACCCCACTTGAAACAATTTATATGTTCATACTTTAAATCAAGTAATTCAAATATTAAGTTCAATTAACTTCAGAAAATAGTTCTTAGTAATAATCAAAGCAAATTTACTTTCATATAAGTTCAATTTGTGTGCCTTTCTCACTGCCTGTGAAGCAGGTAATTTAACTAGCAACATTTATACACTTTGGCACTGAACTTAGGCACATTTAATGCAGACACAAATCAATAGTTATTCAGAAGCAGGGTACTCGGTCTTCTGCACGTTTAGGACGGGACTCTACATTGGTTTCATGATCAGGACCATTTTAGGGTTCACACAGATGTTTATATCACTGGAATTATTATTGAAAACCACCCACACAAACATACTGGTCCATACTATGATATATATGTGAGTCCTGAAGCAGGCGGAGCAGTGGCGCAATAGTGGTGGCAAGCACGTGGCGGCTGTCTAGTCTCACACTCTTGCTGTTGAATGATCTTTATAAATTCTTCTTGGCGACGTATTATCCTCGTTTTAGAGCCATTCTATTATAACAAGAGCACCATACGATATCTGAAACCACATCCGAGGCAATTTCAATATAATTTGGCTTTCAAATGCCTCACTTGGCACCCTTGATGTTAGCCGTACAACGGACAGCCACTGACTGCGTACCGTGCTCCCTCAGTAGCGGCCCAGATCGATCGCCAAATCGACATTTTAGCGAGCGCCAGGCCACTTCCGTAGCGGAGGGGGTTCGTTACACCTTTTTCACTTTACAATACAAGATCCCTAACCATGAACCAGTTTTTTACATATACATTTCTCTTTCTTAACATTCATATTTTATTAAGTTTCATTACTTTTAAACATTATTAAGTTTTTTGCAGTAAGTACATTAGAAACTTCAACCTCCCTCTGACAATTCAAAGATCTTAACTAGTAAAGAACAACCACTTCATGATCACATACAGATAATTACACTGTATAAACTACTTACAATCGATATTGGTGTTACAACATCAGTAGATGAGATGTTGGCAGCTTACAGCGACTACATTTGGTAGGGCAGGCACGCAGTAGGCTCGACAGCATGTCACAGGATCGGCATCGTGGCTGGCTCTATGTAACTGAAAAGCATACGGACTTAGAAGCCTCAGTATTTATTACTGTGCGCCCAAGTCAACGAGTTATGTTTGGCCCATGATTACCGAATCTGTCCGTTTCATCGCTCATCAACGCTCTTCACTGCACCTCGGTATCACAACAGCGGCTTTCAGAATCTCAGCTTGGTGCTTTCCCGCAACATCGGCGACCTGAAACATTCTTAGAGAACATTTACTTGTTCTCACGATTTCACAACGCACTCTCAGAATGACGTTATCGAGGAGGAGGAGGAGATTAGTGTTTAATGTCCCGTCGACAACGAGGTCATTAGAGACGGAGCACAAGCTCGGATTAGGAAAGGATGGGGAAGGAAATCGGCCGTACCCTTTCAAAGGAACCATCCGGCATTTGCCTTATGTGATCTAGGGAAATCACTGAAAACAGAAATCAGGACGGCCGGATGCGGGATTAAGTCGTCGTCCTCCCGAATGCGAGTCCATTGTGCTAACCGCTGTGCCACCTCGCTCTTCCTCAGTGACGTCAAGTTGCTGAGTTAACGATTCAGACTTCTCGGCCTAGCGAGGTGAACCAATAGCCATATTAATTGAAGTATCGGCTCTCTCTCTGTTTGTCATTCTGATTGCTACACAGCACGCCGGAATAGTTTAACTTAGCTCGGCGCTGGTTGGAGAAAACTAAGAAAATTTTACATTTGCCCATGATGTCTTTTTGTGGCACAATTTGAGTAATTTGTCGTGTACTCGAGCTGTTTTCTATGTATTTCTCTCCTGTAACAACTACTGCAAACAAAACAATTACTTAGTGATTACCGCACCGCATGGTGCTTTAATATACATCCTCCCATAGACTTCACGATATTTTGTCATTTATCTTTTCAGTTCTTAGCGGAAATTCATTCTGAACGAATTGAATTTGACTCGTTCTCGACAGGAACTTTCATTTATTGCGCACCCACAGTGAGCCGACAAAAGTCACGGGACAGCAATATGCACATATACAGATAGCGGTAGTATCGCTACACAAGCTATAAAAGGGCAGTGCAATGGGGAAGCTGTCATTTGTCCTCAGGTGATTCAATTGGAAAGGTTTCCGACGTGACTATGGCCGCAAGTTAGGAATTAAAAGACTTTGAACGCGGAATGGTAGTTGGAGCTAGATGCATGGGACATTCCATTTCGAAAATCGTTAGGGAATTCAATATTTCGAGATCCACAGTGTCAAGAGCGTGCCGAGAATACCAAATTTGAGGCATTGCCTCTCAGCACGGACAACGCAAGCCGATGGCCTTTGTTTAACGACCGAGAGCAGCGGCATTTTCGTAGAGTTGTCAGTGCTAACAGACAAGTAACACTGCGTGAAATCAGTATACGACGTGCGCCGATGTATCCGTTAGAACAGTGCAGCGAAATCCGGCGTTAATGCGCTATGGCAGCAGACGACCGAAGCGAGTGTCTTTGTATATTACTGGCCATTAAAATTACTACACCACGTAGATGATGTACTACAGACGCGAAATTTCACCGACAGGAAGAAGATGCTGTGATATGCTTTTCAGAGCATTCACACAAGGTTGGCGCCGGTGGCGACACCTACAACGTGCTGACATGAGGAAAGTTTCCAACCGATTTCTCATACACAAACAGCAGTTGACCGGTGTTGCCTCGTGAAACGTTGTTGTGATGCCTCGTGTAAGGAGGAAAAATGCGTACCATCACGTTTCCGACTTTCATAAAGGTCGGATTGTAGCCTGTCGCGATTGCGGTTTATCCTATCGCGACATTGTTGCTCGCTTCGGTCGAGATCCAATGACTGATAGCAGAATATGGAATCGCTTGGGTTCAGGAGGGTAATACGGAACGCCGTGGAGGATCCCAACGGCCTCGTATCAATAGCAGTCGAGATGACAAGCATCTTATCGGCATGGCTGTAACGGATCGTGCAGACATGTCTCGATCCCTCAGTCAACAGATGGGGACGTTTGCAAGACAACAACCATCTGCACGAACAGTTCGACGACGCTTCCAGCAGCATGGACTATCAGCTCGGAGACCATGGCTGCGGTTACCCTTGACGCTGCATCACAGACAGGAGCGCCTGCGATGATGTACTCAACGACGAACCTGGGTGCACGAATGGCAAAACGTCATTTTTTCGGATGGATCCAGGTTCTGTTTACAGCATCATGATGATCGCATCCGTTTTTGGCGACATCGCCGTGAACGCACATTGGAAGCGTGTATTCGTCATCGCCATACTGGCGTATCACCCGGCGTGATGGTATGGGGTGCCATTGGTTACACGTCACGGTCACCTCTTGTTCGCATTGTCGGCACTTTGTACAGTGGACGTTACATTTCAGATGTGATACGACCCGTGGCTCTACCCTTCATTCGATCCCTGCGAAACCCTACATTTCAGCAGGATAATGCACGACCGCATGTTGCAGGTCCTGTGCGGGCCTTTCTGGATACAGAAAATGTTCGACTGCTGCCCTGGCCAGCATATTCTCCTGCTCTCTCACCAATTGAAAACATCTGGTCAATGGTCGCCGAGCAACTGGCTCGTCACAATACGTCAGTCATTACTCTTGATGAACTGTGGTATGGTGTTGAAGCTGCATGGGCAGCTGTAATTGTACACGCCATCCAAGCTCTGTTTGACTCAATGCCCAGGCGTATCAAGGCTATTACGGCCAGAGGTGGTTGTTGTGGGTACTGATTTCTCAAGATCTGTGCCCCAAATTGCGTGAAAATCTAATCACATGTCAGTTCTAGTATATCTTGGTGTAGCAATTTTAATGGCCAGTAGTGTACGACATCGCCTGCAGAGCCTCTCCTGGGCTTGTGACCATATTTTTTTAATTTATTGTTCCGTGGGACCAAATTAAGGAGAAGTCTCCATGGTCATGGAACGAGTCAGTACATGAAATTATAACACGATATTAGAAACAGATAAAATGAAATATAAAAAACATATTCAGGTGACAAGTCGTAAGTTTAAATGAAGAAAATCAACAATGTAACACCGGAATTTGCTTAATTTTTTAGCTCTTCCAGGAGCTCCTCGACAGAATAGAAGGAGTGAGCCATGAGGAAACTCTTCAGTTTAGACTTAAAACAGTTTGGGCTACTGCTAAGATTTTTGAGTTCGTGATGTAGCTTATTGTAAATGGATGCAGCAGAATACTGCACTCCTTTCAGCACAAGAGTCAAGGAAGTGCATTCTACATGCAGATTTGATTTCTGCCTAGTATTAACTGAGTGAAAGCTGCTAAGTCTTGGGAATAGGCTAATATTGCTAACAACAAACGACATTAAAGAAAATATATACTGTGAGAGCAATGTCAGAATTCCCAGATTTTTGAATAGGGGTAGACAAGAAGTTCTCGAACTTACACCACATATAGCTCGAACAGCCCGTTTTTGAGCCAAAAATACCCTTTTTGAATCAGAAGAATTACCCCAAAAAATACCATACGACATAAGCGTATGAAAAGATGCGAAGTAGACTACTTTTCGTGTTGAAGTGTCACTTATTTCAGATACTGTTCTAATGGTAAATAAAGCAGCATTTAGCTTCTGAACAAAATCCTGGACATGGGCTTTCCACAACAGCTTACTATCTATCCGAACGCCTAGGAACTTGAACTGTTCCGTCTCGCTTATAATATGCCTATTCTGTCTGATCAAAATATCGGTTCTTGTTGAATTGTGAGTTAGAAACTGTAAAAACTGAGTCTTACTGTGATTTAGCATCAAATTATTTTCCACAAGCCACAAACTTACTTCATGAACTACATTATTTGTTACTGTTTCAATATTACACACAAGATCTTTCACTATCAAGCTGGTATCATCAGCAAACAGAAATATTTTTGAATCACCTGTAATACTAGAAGGCATATCATTTATATAAATAAGAAACAGCAGTGGCCCCAGCACCGACCCTTGGGGAACGCCCCACTTAACAGTGCCCCATTGGGACTGAACACTACTACCACTCTCAATATTGCGGAGAATTACCCTCTGCTTTCTGTTCTTAAAGTAAGACGCGAACCAATTGTAAGCTACTCCCCTTACTCCATAATAGTCCAACTTCTGCAGTAACATTTTGTGGTCAACACAGTCAAAAGCCTTCGATAAATCAAAGAAAACACCTAGCGTTCGCAACCTTTTATTTAATCCGTCCAAAACCTCACAGAGAAAAGAGAATATAGCATTTTCAGTTGTTAAGCCATTTCTAAAACCAAACTGAACATTTGACAACAAATTATGTGAATTTAAATGTTCCAGTAACCTTGTATATACAACCTTCTCGATAACTTTAGCAAACACCGATGGCATAGAAATAGGTCTAAAATTGTCAACGTTATCAATGTCTCCCTTTTTATAAAGTGGCTTCACTGCCGAGTACTTTAATCGGTCAGGAAACCGACCACTCCTAAAGGAAAAGTTACAGATATGGCTGAGAACTGGGCCAACATACATAGAACAATACTTCAGTATTCTGATAGATACCCCGTCATATCCATGAGAGTTCTTGGTCTTTAGTGATTTAATTATTAACTCAATCTCCCTCTTGTCAGTATCATGGAGGAGCATTTCAGGTAACAGTCTCGGAACACTTTTTTCTAAGAGCACTATATGATTCCCTGTTGGGACTAGGTTTCTATTTAGTTCACCTGCTATATTCAGAAAGTGATTATTAAATACTGTACATATATGCGACTTATCAGTAACACGGACATTCCCACTACGCACTGATTCTATATCCTCGACCTGTCTCTGCAGACCAGCAACTTCCTTTACGACTGACCATATGGTTTTAATTTTATCCTGAGACTTAGCTATTCTATCTGCATACCACATACTTTTTGCCTTCCTAATAACATTTTTAAGCACCTTACAATACTGTTTGTAATGGGCTGCTGCATTTAGATTTTGACTGTTTCTAACGTTTTGATATAATTGCCACTTTGTTCTACAAGATATTTTTATCCCTCTAGTCAGCCACCCAAGCTGCCTGTTTGTGCTAGTAACCTGTTTTAAACGTTCTAACGGAAAGCAACTTTCGAAGAGCATGAGAAAAGTCTTGAGAAAAGCATTATATTTATCGTCTACTGTATCAGCGCTATAAACATCTGGCCACTCTCGTTCCTTTATAAGGTTTACAAAGGTCTCTAAAGCAACTGGATCAGCTTTCCTGAACAGCTGATGACTATATTTAACACGTGTTGCAGCACAAAAGTCTTTTAAAGTTAAAATTTGTGCATCATGATCTGAAAGGCCATTCACCTTTTTGCTAACAGAATGCCCTTCTAGTAATAAGGAATGAACAAAAATGTTGTCTATGGTTGTTCTACTGTTCCCTTGCACTCTCGTTGGAAAGAATACGGTTTGCATAAGATAATATGAATTAAAGAGGTCAACCAGCATCCTCTTCCTTGCACAACCACTTATACAACTAATATTGAAGTCACCACATATAACTAACTTTTTGTATTTCCTATAAAGTGAACCAAGAACCTCCTCTAACTTTAACAAAAATGTTGTGAAATCGGAGTCTGGGGATCTATAAATAACAACAGTTAGAAGTTTAGCTCCGTTAAATTTAACCACACCTGCACAACATTCAAACACCTTTTCAGTGCAGTACTTTGAAACATCAATTGACTCAAATGGGATGCCGTTTTTCACATACATGGCTACTCCCCCACACCGCAAAGAGCTCCTCGAAAAGCTCCCAGCCAACCTGTATCCTGGTAAAGGAAGCCTCTGAATTATCTCCTTATTTAAGAAGTGTTCAGATATACCAATAATTTCAGAGTCAACATCTATAAGCAGTTCACTAACTTTATCTCTAATACTTTGTATATTTTGATGAAATATACTAATTCCCTCATTACTCGGATACCTAAGCTTTGTCAAAAGTGATTCCCTTGTTAGAGAGACTTCCCTTAAGCAGGAATACCTATCAGCTGACTTCAATCTAAAAAAGGTGCAGCTCTAACACCCACTACTGCAGCAATTTTCCCATGAGTGATCCCACCAACCCCACCTATGCTGTCACCTATAAGCTTTGCCAACCTCCCCTTCCCATACCTGTTGAGGTGCAGGCCATGTCTAGTGAAACCCGTCCTGCTGATAGACTCCACCGACACCACTGAAATGTGACTCATGCTTTCTGTCATCAGCGCACCCCCAAGTCTCATGTTATTACGCCTGACGGCTGTATTAAGATGAGGCAGATCGTGACGCTGAAACAGTTCCACGAAATGCACATTCGTGTTGCCAGTCTTAGTGGCTATCTTTTCCAGGTCACCATCTATGCTATACTCCCCATCCCTATGTTAACAGTCACCTGAGCCAACCCTGCATTAGGCTTCACAGTGCTGGTGACCTGGTACTCACTCCCCAGCACATCCTGCGACTGCTGGCCTACACCTCTGCCATGAGAACTACCTAACAGCAGAACCTTCTTCTTCCTCTTCGACTTTGCAACTGTTCTAGGCACAGTAACTACTGAGGTCTGCTGCATACTTCCTACATCTACAGCTACTAGAGATTCCTCTACACTAGACTCTGACAGTTGGTCATAT